>NC_090939.1:508078598-508381653 GCF_040938575.1 Ambystoma mexicanum
AGTGGTGACGGAAGACAGATTATTTCCGGATTCAGCCCTTCTTCCCCGGTGTTTTGCTGCCCTGGAGTGTCGGCTATTGTAGCCCTTCTGCCCTATTTTTACAGCTGCCACCCCAGGGCCTTGCGAATTTTGTTGCTTTTTTATCTGCATAAGAAAACACCGCCATAAAAAGCTTCGCAGGCATGTGTCTCATGACCCCTGGGTCACAGTAGTAATCCCATCCGGTTTCTCCGGCGGCTCTGAGGTGTGTGCAAAGAGCGGCAGAGTGGGGATTCCTGCGCGGTGCAGCCTGGGAATTATGCACCCCTGCCTGCGGGAGGACGTGTTTTTGGGGAAAGGATTGCTCTTGGTGCTTGAGACCTAATGATGTGTATTTATGCTATAATCATATATAGAGCGTTTGACAATTTGTTGCAGACGCTGTACGCCTTGGCAGCACCACAGCAAATACAAATAGAATTCTGTATAGCGTTACATGCCTGATTTTCCTAGCCTTTAAGCTTTTTAAATAAGTGGTTGTTATGAATGTATGGAACACACTGTGCAGTATTGGAGGTAACAGCTTTAATTGCTTTAGATGGAACAAACTATTTACAGGCAACAGCTACTTCACTGCTGCAGCTTCCATTCTAGACTGTGTTTTGCTCTTGTATCAGCGCAGGTACGGGACTCTGCAGGCCCTGTAGCCCGGAGGAGTGCTGGGAAGCAGCCGCTCTCTTTCTGCCCGCCCCTGCTCTCGTCTCTTGCTTGGCGCGCTCTGCACTCTGCACCTGCAGCGGAGTGTCGCGAGGATACCGGTGGACCACATCTCACGAGACTCGCCCTTACAGAGGTGTTACGTCACTTTTACCCAGTATAAGAGCACTCGTTTTTACGACATACCTCACGTTTTTGCGGGAAACATTGAGTGACCTTTTTTTTAAAAAAATTAAGGGAATCGTTCGTGGTCGAGACATGAAACCTCAAATCATGTGTAAAAGGTGTAGTGTTTTATTATTTCCATATCTGGAAGCACCGAAACTTGTAATTTCAGCTCACAACTTCGCTCTAGCATCATCGGCCCACATGCTGGACATTAGTTGCTTACACTCTATAAAGCCGCCAACAGGGCTATTTTCGTGAATTTTTTTTTTTTTACATTCTGAAAACATGCTTCCCAAAAGCATATTTAGTCCATAAAGTCACCAGTGGTGGAAATGGAAACAATTTGAAGGGGGCGCCACAAGGGCTGGGGCGGGAGCGGAGTTTGGAGGAGGAGGCGGAGTTCTGAGGGGCAGAGTTCAGAGGGGGGCAGGGCTGGCAGTCGAACTCCACTCAAAGGAAATGCTCAAAATAATAGTTTTTAAATGGTGCAATTTCATTTCATACTGCTTCTTCCAATATCTATGCTGGCAAGGTATACATATAGTGTATTGTGGTTGTCATTTATATAGCATCTTTCACCATTATTATAGTTTCATTGTGTTGGTGGTAGGAACGCACTTGGGGACAGATTCCAGAGTTTTGGAGATCATGGAATAGGATTAGAATGTGTCTGTGCAGTTGGCCGTGATAATACTTAGCGGGGCTGGCCAGTCGCTGGTACAAAGCAACCCATGAGCTGAGAGGAGTCAGGAGATGGCGTGAGTGTTAGAGATTCACTATGTGTCCAGCTGGCCCGAATTTGACATTAAAAATGTTTGAACATTTTTTTTGCATTTATATAGCGCTACGAACCCTCAGGTATCTGAACGCGGCTTATTACCCACGGTGTACAGTGCTCATTTATCTCAGAAGGATGAAAGGCTGAGTTTGGCCCTGCCGGGATTCGTACCTGCGTCAGTAAGCTCTGCATAGATGTCAAAGCGAGTGCTCTACTCGCTGTGCTATCGGACCGGATAGCTCTTCGCGGAATACTGATGTCAGAGGTGTTGAGGCGTAGTCTGGTGTAAGCAGGTGGAACAATTATTTGACCAGTGAGACTGAATTTGACGTAGTCGTTGCTGTATTCTGATGTGTGCGGGTGTAGCCATGCCTTCGGCCAATGTCCACCAGAGTGGTTCATTTTATGTACGTAGGAGTTGGATGGAGATTTGTTGTATGTGAACTCGATCAGGTAGTGGCCTCCTCTGTCGATTTTTGCAGCTGCTACAAAACAGTTAGCGACAGGCTATGCTTTGCAAATTGCCAGTAGAGTAGCACGGGCAATACATTCAGGCTCTTCCATGTGGAGAGCATGGCGATTCTTCCCAGATATTTCATGTGCACTAAACCTTCACAATTGTTACCTTTACCAAGGGTGGCCATCCCTATTGTTCATCCAGGTGCGATACCTGGCCACCCCTCACTTCCTTTCAGTGTGATTCTGGGTAAGTACTTTATTACGTTCTGGAGCAATACACAAGAAACCTACACCTGGCCTTCTGGCACGAGACATGGCCATGGAACACTATTCCTCCCAGGAAAATGCCCCGCCAGACATCACAAACGATCAGAGTGCGACGGTGCTGCGAGTCTATCTCAACCACTTTGACTGCGATTTGCCTGTTTTCCCAGTATATGACAGGTGCAGTGACTAATCAATCCTGTGACATTTCATGTAGTTTAAACGAGATGAAGATATGTGTCTAGCTAGTGGTATTTGTGAGAGCTAAGGTCATGATTGGTGTTTGATAGTGTGTGAGGTCTGGGCCACAGAGATCACAGAGATGATGGCTGTCACTGCCAGGTGTTGTGAGGTCGGTGCTGCCACGATATCGGCTGGCACTGCCTGGTGATTGATGTTCATATGGTCGGATTGGGAATTGGGAGGTTGACGGGTTTCAGAATAATGCAAGAAATGGGTAGGTTTTGGGGACTTTTGAAGGAAAGGTAGTCCTCGGTGTGGCAGTGCTTGTGAGAGCCAAGGTCATGATAGGTGTTTGATAGTGTGTGTGTTTTGGGCCACGGCCATAACAGCCGACGCAGCAAGGTGTTGTGAGATCAGAGCCACCGCGATGACGGCCAGTGCCGCCTGGTGATGGAAGTTCATTCGGGTTGGGAATTGGAAGGTTAGGGACGGGTTTCAGGATTGTGCAGGAAATAGCCAGGTTTTGCAGACTTTTTTGAAGGAAAGGTAGTCCTTGGTGTGGCAGATGTGCAGAAGAAGAGTGTTCCAGATGGTGGGAGCTAGGAAAGAGAAGTCAGAGCCACCAACTCTAGTAGAGTGGTAAGGGGCTAGCGAGAAGGAGAGCCGAGCCCGATCTGAAGTTTCTGGGGAGTTGGTAGTGGATGATCTTTTCCTGTAGGAACTCTGGTCCAGTTTTATGGAGGTCTTGGTGTGTGATGAACATGGCTTTGAAGGTTGCTCTTAGGCTTATAGGGAGCCAGCATAGTACTCTGAGGGTGGGGGTGATATGCTCTTTGAGCGAGAAGGAAAGAAGCAGTCTGGCTCCTGAGTTTTGGATTCATTGGCGTGCTGGGGCATCGAGCTAGAGGGAGTTGGCCTAGTCTAGGCGGGAGATGATGATGGCCAATATTGCAGAGACTCTTGGAGGATATGAGAGATAGGGAAAGCTTTGCTTTAGAATGCGTAAGTGGAAGTGGCAAGTTCTAGATACTGAGTGGATGTGTTTGGATAGGGATAGGTCTGCGTTCATGTGCATCCAAGATTTTTAACGGTGGTGGACGTGGCATGTCGGTCTACCAGGGCTTGTGGCTATGGTATAGGTTGGGGAATGAGAGCAGGTTTGCCGCATATTAGGATTTCTGATTTGCACGGGTTGAGAATAAGGTGCTTGGTGGTCATCCATAGGTCGATAGCTGAGAGGCAGGGTCGGGAAGGGGGAGGCTGGAGTCTTGGGAATTTTGAAAATGATCTGGGTGTCTGCGTAATTGCAGGTAAGATTGTGAGAGCGGATGAGAGCCGGCAGTGGGCTTAGGTAGATGTTGAAGACGAGGGATGAAAGGGAGGCTCCTTGTGGGATCCCTTTTGTGATAGGGCGAGGGGCGTAAGGGGAAAGGTGGAAGGAGAATGATTTGCAAGCGATTAGAAATGAATGAGGGGATCCAATTGAGAGCATAGTCTTTGATGCCTAGGTGAGGAGCTTGTTCCTGAGTCTTGTGCGGTCGGTGTCAAAGGCCGCGGATAGTTCGAGGCGGATGAGTGCAGCGTATCCTTCTGAATTGGCAGTTCTTTTTAGGTCATCCCAGACAGTGACCAGGGAGGATTCCGCTCCACAGAGGGGTCGGAACCCCTGATTGGGCTTGGTCGAGGAGCCTATTGGCTTCTGTGAAGAAGCCAAGTTGCTTGTATGCAGAATGGTCCATTCTTCTAGCATTGAAGTGGGTCCTGGCGATTGGGCGGTAGCTCGATGAGGAGAGTGCATCAAGGTGTTTTTTTTTTAGCAGTTTCATATGAGAGGTGTTGAAGGCCTCTGGGAAGATGCCAGATGATAGGGAGTTATTGATGAGGGCGTGGGGGAAACAGCCTGCACAGGTGGGGGTAAGGATCTTTTTTAGAAGTGAGAGTGGGCAAGGGTCTCCAGGGGAGCCCGGGGGCTGGCTAAGTGCCAGCAGGTTGTAGAAATCAGTCTGGGAAATGGGTGTGAATGAGGAGAGTACTGGTAACGAGGGCGAGGAAAGGGTTGGGGCAGAGAGAGGGCAGGAGGTGAAGGGGGCAATCAGAGCTAGTGTTGCTGTAATGGAGCAATGTCTTTCAAACAGAATGTTATGAAAGTAGTTGGATAGTTCATCGCAGAACGCTTGTATGTTATGGAGGGGGGAGAAGTTTGGAAGCTAGAGCACTTGAATTCCCCTAGGATTTTGTAGAGTTCCCTGCATAGATAGTTGGATATTCTGTTTCCATAGTGTTTTCTTAACTTTCTTGATTTCGGACAGGTATGCCCTGTTCAGTCTTGTGAAGGCCATTTTGTTTTGTGGAGTAGGGTTGGTCCTCTAAATTCATTCTAGGTGATGCTTGAGGGTTTTGAGAACTTTGAGGGAAGTGGTGTACCACTTGGGGTATGGTCTTAGATCGTTGGGAGGGGTGTGAAGAATAGGGGGGTGCTCTAGGGAGGAAATTGGAAGAGGAAAGTGTTATTGACGGTCCACGATGAGCACGGCCTGTGCGATTTGTGACGTGCTTGAGGGGCAAAGGAGTCTGAGAGAGAGAGAGGGTTCTTTGATTGGGCGATGTTGGCAGGGAAGCTTGTGCCGCGATGAGGGAGGGGAAGCATGAATTTGGTATCCTAGGGGGTTGGGTGGAGGGCAGAGAGGCGGAAGCTGAGGGTGGTGCAACATTGCCATGAGAGGGGGAAAGGGTGGGTTTGGCGGGGTGTGAATTCTGGTGCGGGATGTAGGCTGGGGTGCAATGATGGAGTTTGGGAAAGTGGTGTGCCAGCGAGCTGCCCGAACCGGCCTTATCACTGTTGAGGTGCGGGGAGTGGGTGGGAAGGGTAGATGGTGAGTTTGGAAGGGTGGCGTGAGTTTATGTGAGCTAGGGCTGGTGTGTACTGATGGGGTTCTGGAGAGTGGCGCACGAGGGAGCTGCCTGAGTCGCCTTATTATTGTTGAAATGTGAGGTGCAGGGAGGTGGCTGCTGTGAAAGGCGAGCAGATGGAGAAGGAGGGGAAAGGTGTGGGGAGGAGTGTGGTATGTCTGGGTCCAGCATGATAGTGCGAGGAGTGAAACTACGCTTTGCCAAACTCCAGGCGCCCCGGGAGAAAAAATGTAACAGCGACAGAATGTTTACACAAAATCCTATTTGTTTGCACAGCTGGGTGTGAAATTAACACAATACAAATATTTACACAGAGCTTATCTTCTGAGCGCAGTGATAGATTCTTTAGAATGTAGATTCAAATATTACTGAGTGACGAATACCACTTAGATTCAAACTTTAGCAGTTCAATAAAAACCACCCGGGTTTAGCTTTTGCTAAGAAATTGAAAAACACCCAAATTCAACTTTGCCATTGCAAGGAAAAACACTCAGGTTGAACTTTGGCAGTGTAATGAAAAACCTTCTAGATTCAACTTTGGCAGTGAAATGGGAAAATACTCTGATTCAACTTTGGCATTGTGATGAAAAACCACCTAGATGAAAAAAAACACTCAGGTTGGATTTTGGCAGTGCAAAGAAAAACACTCAGATTCACCTTTGGCCGTGAAATGGGAAAACACTCAGTTTTAACTTTGGCAGTGTAATGAAAAACCACCTAGATTCAACTTTGGCAGTGAAATGGGAAAACACTCAGATCCAACTTTGGCAGTGTAAATAAAAAAGAAAAAAACACCAAGATTAAAAAAACAGATTCAACTTTTGCAGTGCAATGCAAAAACACTCAGATTCAACTTTGGCATTGCAATTGCAAACCACCTAGATTCCACTTTGGCAGTGAAATGTGAAAACACTCTGATTCAACTTTGACAGCGTAATGAAAGACCACCTAGATTCAGAAACACCTAGATTCAACTGTGGCAGTGCCAGGAAAAGCACCTAAATTCAACTTTGGCAGTAAAATGTGAAAACACTCAGATTCAATGTTGGTAGTGCAATTGAAATCACTTAGATTCAACTTTGGGACAACTGTGAGAGACCAGGTAGATTCAACTATTGGCAGTACAATGAATACCAGTTACGCAATTAGGATAGGTGCATGTAGGTATAAGATATTAGGTAGTAAGAGTGATGGGGTTTTACTAGAGTACAGTAACGGTTGTACTCCCTGCCCACAACACACTTGCCTTATCAGTCGCTGTAGGTAGTCTATGCTGGGTGTCCCAGGCGAAGACAGGCAAACACAGGGATGAGCTGCTTAGTAGGGAGTTGTCCTTTGACTTGCGGCCCTTGGCTGAGGATTGCCTGGTCAAGGCTGCACTATCTCTGCCAGTGAAGAGGCGCTTCCTGGATATCAGTGGGCCAATAAGCAAAGGGGTGAGGTGGGAGCTGGGCAGAGCAGGGAGGGGAAGGAGGGCACAAGGACAAGCTGGATGATAGATATTCAACTCAACCCTGGAGCTACAATTGGTGATTTGAAGGGTCGCACTATACTGCAATGCCTCCTGATTATAGGAGGGGAAGGACCAATCAGCAAGGGGGAGGCGGGAGCTGGGCAGAGCTGGATGATAGATATGCAACTCAACCCTGGAGCTACAATTGGTGAGTTGGAGGGTCGCACTATACTGCAATGCTTCCTGATTATGGGAGGGGAAGGGCCAATCAGCAAGGGGGAGGCGGGAGCTGGGCAGAGCGGGAGGGGAAGGAGGGAGCGAGGAGAGGGAGCGGCGACTGCCACAGAGAAAGACTTAAATAACCCCTAAAAGAGCCTTAGGGACAGAAAAGGGGGTCGCTTGGTCAGTGCAATATTCCCTGGAAAACAAAATATCCAAATATGAGACATGTGCTTTGATGACAATTTGATGTGGTCTTGTGGGTAAGCGTCAACACTGGGAACGTTCAACCTGGGTGAAATCCTGGCAGCCAAATACTTGAGAAAGCTTGCCAGCATCCAGACCACACAAGGGGTGCTGCGTCTGCCCTCTGGAAAAAAAAGCGACACCTTCCACCAGTATGTATCCTTACCGTGTGCTCGGAAAAGCAGCACAGGTCCACAATCAGAGAAAATAACTGCTCCACTCTCCAGGATTGCAAACTCTCTTGCCACATCCTGGGCAAACATTCACAATTCATCACTAGCACTTTCATCTCCTCTTTGTACCCCCCCCCCCCGTTAGGCTTTCAACAATGCTCTGCTTTATAAAGATAGCTTGAAAAGAGGTGGGAGGGGGGGCTCGGGCCTGAGAAAAGGAGTGTAAGAGGCTAGGGGGCCAAGAAGAGCGGTTCAAGGGGGCTGGTGGCCTGAGAAGAGGGATGCAAGGGTGCCGGTGCCTATAAAAGAGGTGGGAGGGGCTGGGGGCCTAGAAAAGAGGTGTGAGGGGGCTGGGTGCAGAGAAAAGAGGTGCAAACGTATTGGGGGCTGTGAAAAGGGGTGCGAGAGGCTGGTGGCAGAGAAGAGGAGTGGGGGGAGGCTGGGGCCGAGAAAAGGGGTGCAAGAGGACTAGAGGCCTAAAAAAGAGTTGTGAGGGACCTGGGGGCATAGAAATGAGGTGCAAGGGATCTGGTGCTGAGAAATGGGGTGCGAGGGGCTGGGGCAGAGAAAAGATGTGTGAGGGGACTGGAGGCCGATAAATGGGGTTCCGAGCATGCTGGGGTCCTGGAAAAGAGGTGCGAAGGGGCCTAGAAAAGAGGTGCAAGGGGCCTGGGGTCAGAGAAATGGGGTTTTGGGGGGTCTGAGGGATGGGAAACGCAGTGAGAGGGGGCAGGGGCTGAGAAAGGAGTGAGAGGGGGCTGAGGTCATAGAAGAGAGGTGCAAGGGGGCTGGGGTCCTAGAAAAGAGGTGCAAGGGGTTGGGGTCCTAGAAAAAGGGTGTGAGGGGACTGGGGGCCTAGAAACACGGTGCAAAGGGGCTGGGGGTCAAGAAATTAGGTGTAAGGGTGCTGGGGCTGAGAAAATGAGTGAGAGGGCTCTGGGAGCCGAGAAAAGAAGTAAGAGAGGGCTATGGTCCTAGAAATGGAGTGCAAGGGGGCTGAGAATTGGGTGCAACGGGGCTGGGGGCCTAGAAAAGCAGTACAAAGGGGCACAAAATACACTTACCTTTAAATTTGCCACCACATAACAGGAGCACGCTCGCCTGACATCATGTCCGTCCTGGCTGCCTTACTTCCTGTTGTCCCGTCCTAGCCAACATGATTGGCTTGGGTGGGACAGGAATGCAGGCAGCCGGGACAGGCAGAAAGTCAAGTCAACACGCTCCTGTTGTGAGGTTGGCACTTCAGGAGCATGGGTTTTAAAAAAAACGTTTTGCGGCCAGCTGGAGGGGCTCATGGCCGCCCCTGCTTCGGGCAGGCACTGTCCCAAGATGAGGGGCCGGCCTGAACCCCTCCGAGCTCACCCACCTCTAAGGCCAGGACTTAGGCAGGCCGGGACCGGGATCCGGGATGACATCCGATGCCGGATCTCAGACCCGGCAAGAGCCGGCCCATTGACCAGCACTGGTCTTCCCTAAAAAAGGAAATTGTTCCATTTAATGAAGGGGCCCATGTGGCTGTGCACCCCATCATCAAAGGCAGGGCACAAGAGTATGCCCACTTTTTTTGAAAGGGGGCAGATGTTCTCTTGGCAAACGCTTAGTTGGTATGGGCACTTTCTTCAATTGTGAAAGACAATTTGAATGGAATTTGCATATTTCATTTTATGATTTGTTCAGTTCCTGTGAAGTCACTTCACAATGCGTGCACCAGACAGTGGTGAAATTCGAAGAAAGGAACTAGTTGTACTCTAGCTACATCCAAAAAGGAGGGAGTGGAATGGTGGGACATATGGGATGGGGGTATTGGGAGAAGGATAGGGCGGGCGGGGCGGGGCTTGACCTTTGGTTTGCAATGTTCAATGGATCTTTTTGTATTGTTTCCAAACTTGACATTCACTTGAATTATACAATAACGTCACTAGACCCGTCCCTGATAGAAATATAAAAACATTATATTCATAAATAGAAATCTTTGATACAAATGTGCATTCAAATTAAACAAAGATACTATTTGCCACAAATCTTTTTAGAACATGTTTATTGTTACCTGTGAATCATCATTTACACTAAAACACACAATTACAAATAAACTTTAAACATATTTTGAGTGGATATAAAATGTGAATTGTGTAGGGCTTTATACGCTGTCAGTAGGTAAAAAAATTAAATTTTCCTACATGACAGGAAGTTAATTAATCTAGAACAGGGGACTGTTTAATGTTAATTTCTAATTACTGTACCTTTTCTGTTAATAAATACTTATATTTGTATGTAACACTAATTGTGCAACACAGAAATACAGCCCATACCACTACTTTAAACTCAATACACTTGGCAAAGACAGAAGATTAAGGCTTTTGTGTAGGCATGGGATAGGTATTTGCCAAAATGGTTGACTTTGACAATCAGTGATTAGGCAGGACATCATTGCAAGGAACATATATTAATATGTTGGTTGAAGGCACACTTGTTTAAGGCATTTTTATTAAACCTGTAGCACTTTTGCAGCTACAATTATGCCTTAACCCTCAACAGACTACTACGAAATAATACTGACAGGCCAAAGTTTAATGTTACTGCTTGATAAAGATAGCTCAAAGACATCCCAGAAGGATGTGTTTTGGGTGGGAGGGATGAGCCGGTAGTGGGTGGGAATATCCACAGGGACTAAAATGGCCATGGGCAGTCAATGGGTTGGTAAATAGCTAAACCTCGCCCTCAAATTCTGTGTCCCTCTTCACCTGTTCTCTCGTTCTTAGCTTTACTCGAGTGCAATACTTTCAGCTTATAAGAACCACCTAATAGCCAGTATTAGTAAAACTACGGTACAAGCAAAGCTCTGTGGTTAGCTGTCAATCTGGTCTTCGCCCCTCTGTTCCTTGGATGTTCTGGTGAGACACTCTACTCTGGTCCATGCCTGCATTGGGAGCTGCTCCTTTGGTGCACACCTTGACTGGTCCTTGACTCCCAGATGAGCCACTGTCCAAAATAAATTGAAAGAAAAGGCTTACATTTTCTGTGTGCTGTTTCTGAATAAAGTGCACATTGAAAGCCTCAAATTCACCCCCGTGCATGATGTGTCGATGCAATCAAGTTTGCCATCGATTTGAGAAAGATATGGTAACAACAGCCACTTCAAAATCACTCTACCTCCCACCTTAATTGAAAATACATTGCGGCACACAAGTGTACCGAAAAAAACATAGGTTACAAAATGGAACACACATCATCTGGACGCACGTATATGCACTACATTTCCCTAAACACCAAACCCACCACAGATAAACTAAAACACCTCCCCACACTCCTTAAGCACCACTCTGAAGGACCCACAGACAACCCGACAAACAAGTAGCTCAGTAACCTGGAGTGCACATTAACTATTGCACATGACAGCTCACAAAATATCTAAAATGTGCACCCAAAAGAGCTGCAATCTTCGGATCTGTACACATCAACAATGGGACAAAGCAATCTTGCCCTGGTTCCCCACTACTGCATTCTTCTCCTACCCCACTTCTTGCAGATCCTGAAGCTCCTAGAAAGTGGGAAGAAATAAAATAGCACAACAGGAAGTAGCAAAGAGTTTAACTCGTTCTCCCCTGGGGTATGTGAGGAACCTGAGAGTGTCCTCACTTCTTTTCCCCCTGTATCCTCCTCTCAGGTGGCCAGGGAAAGGCCATTGCTTTTGGATCCTGACCCTGTGGGTGTATATGTGAGGGAGGACCACCTGGGTGGAGGGAACTTGGGCAGTGGGGAGAGGACGTCCTTAGGTGAGACCAGGTATCTCCCATTCCCTTTTCATAATGAACCCTCTATCCCTCAAGCCTTTGTAGGCTACTGTCAGCCATTTCCCTTATCTTCCCTCCAGCTCTGAGCTGCAGGTAAATCCGGCCATGCAACCACAAAACTTGGAGTGTGCCAGTGCGGTAACATGCCGGTATGCGGCAATAATGGCACGTTATTACCGCACTGGCACCCTCCTAATGAGGCTCACAGAGTTTACTTACAAAACATATAAATTGCATAGTAAGGCCACATGACACATGTAAATCCTTATAGCAACATGCTAAGCCACACGAATATGATTGTGGCTTTAATTTTCACATCCTAAAGAGTATACTATAAGTCCCAGAATGAAAGAGAATGCAAACCATAAAAATCTATTTAACCCGACTGTACTTTCAGTGATTTAAGACACGCAATAACAGAAGTTGTATAATAAACTCTGAAAGGTATGGCGATTATTTGTCATATACCTCCAGCTCCTTATTATTAATGATGTTGAAAACAATGGATTAGTGACATGAAGCAACTTTATTTTTTTGCATGTCAGACTAGCAGACATCGTGCATGGATATAAACAAATCTTTAAAAGAATGCTTTGTGTTGCTCACTTTAGCGTTCATAGATTTCCAAGGTACTAGTGATTTGCGAGCTCTTTCAATTGGAAATGTGCCATCATGCATGTGAAAGTCTGTCCTGCTGATAAAAGACATGTGTTTGCAGGTCGTTAAAGTGCTCAGGCTGCAGAGTCACGGACGGACGCTGTGCGTGTGTTTGCGTCTGTGCCAGGCCTGACTTGGGAAATTGGAAGTGCTTGAATGTCAGGTCAGAGCTGATTCTATATTTAGCTCGGGAGAGAGAAAAAGCGCCCGGGGCGTCTTTGAACTAAAGTTACGGCAAAGCAAACAAACTAGTTGTAGGGCGTACCAATGATTTATATTACACTGCCACCTCTGGCGTCAGATGCCCCATTTTAGGACTTGAGCTCTGATCAAAGGGAGGATCTGCCGTACCAAGCACGGGTACCATGAATGAGCGAACGATGCTTAGGAGCGAGTCCCTTGTCACTGTCTAGGGCGGCCATCTGGGAGAATGATTGAGGCAGCAGGCAGGTGAAGTAGAAGGCATGATGGGAAAGACCAGGTACATGAGAGTGGGTTGGACGCAGGGAGGGTTGTGGGATCGAGTGGAACCCTATTGGTGGGCCAGGGGTGGTTGCAGGCTGTGCCAGGATCTGTAGTAAATGAATGGCGCGCCTAGTGGCGGGGAGCCAGTACTGTTTGCGCATGCCCAGTGTTGGAGGGAGCTAATTGGCTGGCTCTCTCGCACCAGGTGCTAATACATATTGTCATCACCTGAAATGAAATCACAGAAAAGGCCATCCCATGTATAGACATAATTGTGTGATACTGGAGGGGAATCATGGGATGTCACATTACACAAAATTGCCATGAGTACACAAATATCATGGTGATGTGCAATGCATGGATGGTCACTTTTATATATATATATTTGTAGTAGTATTTGTAGTGTGCCAATCACCACCATAGCGGTCTTATGGCGCCTAGCCCAGGGACGTCCATTCGCCAAAATGTCAGGGCTAGCGAAAGTGACATCACACACCTGGAAACCTCACATAAGGCATCATTATATGACCTTTGACCCTGACAACATCACAAGAAATGATTAAATATGTAATTTGGCCTTGTTGTAATCACAGGATATGACATCACGTAGGTAGAAAACTGAAATAAGTATGACAATGATATAACGTGTAGTATTAAAACAGACACAATTCGATTTTCGTTGGCAACCATATAATAACTTCAGTGCTACATCAGTGTGTCATGGGTGCAGTCATGATATGGCAGGGACACATGAGACAGCACCATCATGGACCAGGAGCACAGCTTTCTAATTCCATTGCACTCTTTAAGGCCAGCTACTCGCCTCATTTTAGAGCCTCACATGCCAGGACCTGCTATAATGTGTTAATTGCAGCCTCACCTACCCAATGAGTGCCATCTAATACCAGGTAAAGCCACATATGGCATCTATAGTCATCATATGTAAGGCACAGCCGCACAACCCCAAGTGCTGCCATTGTACACCCATTGCAGCTTCAATCCCCAGAGGAGACCACATTTCAGCTGCCAGAAGACAGGCACACTGGCTCCCTAAACGGGAAAGAATTATCTTCAAAACTCTTTCCATCACACACAAATGCTTGAGCAACACCGCCCGCAATACCTCGCCCAGAAAATCGAGAGGGTGAAATCCACCAGACCAGTTAGGTCACTCTATGCTGATCAACTCACCTTACCAAAAGTGACAAGAGCCAAAGGAGGTGGCGTGAGCTTCCCGCCTGTAGCTGTGACCCATTGGAACTCACTCCCCCCAGAACAAAGGGCACAGAACGCCTACTGGTCCTTCCACAAGGCGTTGAAAACCTGGCTCTTTGCCTGAACGGACCTCCCCCTGCACATGCCATAAAAATGTCTTATTAACCTGCACTGATGTTTTTATCTGCATGTCCATGGCACGTTATACAAGGCCGCTTTTAAGTTTTATATATCATGTAACTGGTTTCGCAACAGCACCCTGGTGCCTCGGGCTATGGGCGTGTTACAAATGGATAAATAAATAAATCATCCAAACAGTTATCTTATGCCAGGTCAAACTTGATGTACCTGATATAGTTATCATATGTAAGGTGTTTTGACCATGTTTTACACCAGTATACTACAATGTATGCATGTTGTTCTATGATGAGTAGAACCAATTGTTTTTAATAAAGCCCATTTGCAAAGCACCAATTTTAACTCTAGATCAGTCTGAAAACACAAAAGAATCCTTTGTCGAAACATGTGAAAGTAAGTTGAGCCTGATTTGTTATGTTGTTCTCTGAAAGCGCTTGCTAACAATGTTCCATTTTGTAATGTGTGCAACCTTTGTTACTCAATTTCTCAGCATTGGACGTTTGAATGTGAAAGGTCGCATAATTGGAATTCGAAACTGTGAAGGGCTACAAGATGAAGACAGTGGGGGTCATCACGAGTTTGGAGGCAGCTAATAGCACCATGGCTGCCTCCAAACCCGTGTCCTGGTCCGTGGTGTCGGAATGGGGATTTACCGGGACATTCCGACCCTTGCACACCTGGTAAGTCCCCCTTCCGAAAACCATTCTCCATTCCCATTCGAGCCCCCATAGGGCTCAATGGGAATGGGGAAGGAGCTAGTAATGGGCCCGCAAATTGCGGGCCCGCGATTAGCTCCCTGTTCCCTTAACGGGTCCCGCTAAGGGCGGCTGGTAAAACCAGCCGGCCCTAGTGGGACCTGCTAAGGGACATCGGAATGCAGCGGTAGGGGGTTAATGGCACCTGCATCCTTACCGGTGCCGTTAACCCCCTACCGCCGTACTCGTTATGACCCCCAGTGTCTAACATCTGGCATTTAACTCAGTGAGCTGTCGTAATCCCTCTCTGAGCACCTTATAAAAAAGAGGGACTTTTCTGAAATATACACAAGTACATAATACAGAGAAAAATGCTTTGGGCATAGTGCAATGAAATATCACATGTGAGAAATAAACGTTCAAACTTAAAACCTGTAAATGCCCCACACACTGACAGCAAACCAAGATAGCTCCTGAAAGAATCACTGTGCCTCATTAGGAGGCTGGCGGAATGGGTTTACCGGCACTGGTAAACCCATTCCGCCTTATTACGAGGTTCCCTTGCGGGACCCGGAACAGACATCTGGTAAAACCAGATGTCCTTTCCGGGTCCCGCGAGGGGACCAAGGAGCTAATTACGGGCCCGTTATGAATGAGCCCGTTATTATCTCCATCCCCATTCCCATTGGGCCCTATGGGGGGTCGAATGGGAATGGGGATTGGTTTTGTCAATGAGGAATTACCGGGTCCTCCAAGGTTGCAATGACCCGGTAATTCCTCATTCACAGACCCCGGACCCGGACACGATTTTGGAGGCTGCCATGGCGCTAATAGCACCATGGCTACCTCCAAACTCTTAATGAGGCCCACTGTCTTGAAATGACACATCAAGTACTGATGTCCTAATGCGGATGGAGGAAGTTTGCATTCCACATTGGTTGCTTGGTTTGTGCCTGCCATATGTGCAAACGCAATGAATGGGAGAGGCAACCAGTGTTCCTTCACTGAGCAATACTTCTGTGTTTGAGATCTGAGGACACAAGTGCCAGTGGGCCATGGCTATCCAAGGGAGAGCCATTGGGCGCAGGAGTAGCAGGTGCTGGCCGTATCCGATTATTTCGCGTATTGTGAACCTGCAGGTGTGTCCCCAGTCCTTGGTCCGTGGGTAAGGCAGGGTAAGGGTGGTAGAGGAGGTGATTGGGGGAGGTGGGCATGGCGTGTGAGGTCATGGTGAAGCGGGAGACTGCAATACATAGAAAATATTCGGAGGTCTGGGACAGTAGGGATGAAGATGGTGGGGTGTGGTTGCAGGGATGAGTGTGCAATAACTGATGATCGTTATTAGTATTCGCAAGAAGAATTCAACAATGTGCCACTCAGTTTTACTGTGAAGGCAGAATCTAAAGCCGGTTTAGCAAGGTGCCATATAATGTTGGTGATTGGCTGTGTGATGGACTTAGGATGTGCTGTAATGGGCCGTAGTGTAGAAAATAGTAATACGGGCATTGGCAATGACAACAGTTGTGGCCTTTGTGTAGGCATGAGAAAGGCACATGCCAGGCCCTGCTGCAGTGGTATTAGCGGTATTATTGACCATTGAGAGTAGCAGGTGCAAAATGGTGCGTGTACCTGGGCGTATAATAGCAGTGCCTGGTAAACACCTAATATTTATATACATAAACTAAAACTGTTGGCTTTGCCAATGCTTCTTTTTAACAGGACTTCAGTGAAGGACACACGTAGTGCTTATATATTGAGTGGCTGTAGACAGACCTGGTTAAGACATTTTGATTACACCATGAGCAGGTTTACAGTTCCAATTAAGTAATTGGGCCTCATTATGGGTTGGGTGGTGCGGGAAAGATTGCGGCGGTATATGATAATACTGCTGCATTTTTCCCTCACCACCCAACTACAAATTTTGCGAAAAGTTGGAGGATTCACTTCCAGCTATGAGCTGGAGATAAATCCGCCAGCCTTCTGCCAAATTTTGCCATATATACCGGGGTGGGATTACCGGAACAGTAATTCCGGCAAAAATGCCCCATAGAGTCCAATGGACTCTGAAAAAATGGGGATTTACTCTGCCACCGCCACTTGTAATCTGGGGTAATTCCGCCAGACCAAGTGGCGGTAACAGAAATACCGTCGATTTACTGCCAGGATACCGGCAAACTTATAATGAACCTCATTAACTCTCAGAAGACTGGTTTGAAAAAACACTGGTAGGCACTTTGAGTGCAAAGTTTGATTGTAAGTCTTGATTAAAGTGTTTTCAAAGAGTTCCCATGAGGAGGTGTTTTGGGCGGGTGGGGCAGAAACTGGGTGTTAACGTCCAAATAACCAATAACACCTACAAGCAGTGTGTCCCTCCTCATATGCCATTTCCCCATATATGTACTCTAATGCAATAGTTTCTTCTTATAGGTGGCGCAAGCACCAGCTAATGGCCTAAACGAATACACTGTGAGCGAGGTATTTCTGGATAGTGCACGCTGTTAATTGAATCCGCTTTAAGTACTCTCAATTTGGGCAGATAATGCACAGTGCAACCAAATGATTTGCCCAGAATCACACATGGTTGTCGGGGTTTCAGTCCAGTGACAGTCTGCCCTTTAGGCACTTAACCCATGTCTATTATGCTCTTGTTGGTACTGCTTTCTCTCAATGTGTACCTTTAATGGACTAATTAACACTGGGTTTTACAGCGAGTACCTGAAAACTGTGCAAATTAGACAAAAAGACAACCAGACAAACATAAACATGCTCATATAAATCTGCTAAGTGAAAAGAGACCGGTTTCAGAGTTATTTTCCCCCACCCTAAGTGCAACACTAGAAGAACCAGGATTAAAAGTAAATCTCATTTGGCTTTTGCAACTATATAGCCATAACAAAACCGGTGACATGGTGGCCTGCTTGCCATTGGTTGCCATTGTTGGACACAGGCATATAGCCTGTTACTGTGCATGATGTGAACAAACTGAAAATCCACAAAAAAGAAACCCCCGTCTTTATGCATGTCCAACAAGCAGACACAATGGAAACAAACGAAACAGTTTACAGTGCTCAGGGGCCCTATCACTGGCAGTCAGGCGCTCTACAAATGCCATAACAGAAAGATGTGGAAGGGTTATGTTTTAGGAACTCAAGGGGCTCAATAAAGGCATCTTGGCCCTGGTTGCTCGAGTTAACAGTGAGGGGTTAGACAGAATGTGCAAACAAGAAGACCATTTGTTTTGTCTTCTTCTAAAGGAGCGTCCAGATACCTTTGGGTTAGGTGCGCTTTACAAATGAATGAATAAATACATACATAAATAAAGGTGTAATGATCTGTAGCACAAGCGCACTTTAAATCCATGTGGAGCAACTTGCATTTAAAATGAGTGGCCGGATGTTCTTAACCTACGAATTCTAGTTGCAGCCAGCTGGCGAGCCTAGGGATTGCAAGGTTTCGATTGGCTCATACATAAGCAGAAGGAAGCTCTGCGAAATGGAGGCTGGGGCCCTAAAACGATGCGTGCATCACGCTTCACGCAGATCATTTTAAATAGGTTATGCAGGGAGACTGGGGGCCTCCCCGGCCGAGGAATAATGAGGAAGTCTCACTATAATCCTGCATATTTCAGTCCCTGTAGGGAAGCCACATTGGTGTAGTCAAGGAGCAACACTACTTGCGCCAGTGCAACAGTACTGTGCTGTGGGCTCTTTAGATATTTAAGTAGGCACCTTAAAGTTCTTAAGGGGAAACATCCACGTTGCTGATCTGTGGTAGCAGCAATGCTTCTTTGATGACACAGTGTTATCGTTTTGGAAGAAGGCACAGATTTGGTAGTTAACTGGAGGTGTCATTCACAATACTTGTGCATTGATCCAGTTCGTATAACATAACATTCACACTTATTACCATGCCTCGCCCCAGACAGTGGTCCGTTCCCACCCCAGTGATGTGTCTCCTGATGTCCACCCAAAGAGCTTCCCATTGAAATGAGCTGCGGTTACCGAAGAAGGAGTCAGAAGAGTTAATGGCATGTTCAAAAATGGTTTTATTTAAAGTAAAAGAAAACTTCTGTTTTGCCCTATTTATATGAGGGGCGTTTCCTACCTATCGAAACTAAAAAATAAGGGTGCTCATCAAAGTCCAAAATAAAAGTCTTCTGTCCAAATCCTATCAATCTAACTGGCCCTACCACTTTAGAAAACAAACACAAAAGAGGGAGACCAGGGCATGATCTCTGGGTTTGACTTCTGCCTGGCCCAACACTTGGAAAATGAGTTCTTCAATGTCCTACAACAGTTCACGTCTTCTGGGAAGACATCAATGTTAAAACAAAATATTTTCAGTTTGTTCCCTCTGGATAGAAGCCTCTGGATACCTAGTCTGCGGCTCTCGGGGTCACTTAAGTCCTTTGGCTCTCTGGCAGACTTGTTCGCTCTCAGTTCATGTACTTTAGATAGGGCGCTGACCCATACGAGTTTCTCAGGTTCCTGTAACCCCGCTGGTTCTCCCTGACCTCGATGCAAAGTCTTTGTCTCGATATCAAACAGTCTCATATAGGGCGCTTGCCCCCTTTGGGTTTCTCAGGGTCCTGTAACCTTGTTGGCTTTCCCAACCTTGATTCAAAGTGTTCGTATATTTTTCATCCTGATTCACACAGGCGTTTGCCCTCTCGTGTTTCTCAGCCTCCTGAAACATCATAGGCTCTCCCAGCATTGGTTCAAAGAGTTTGTATTCAGCTTGATTCGATTCACACAGGGCGATTGCCCATTCGGGGTTCTCAGGCTACCGAAACCTCATAGGCTCTACTAGCCTTGCTTCAAAGTGTACATATTCAACTTGATTCGATTCACACAGGGCGCTAGTCCGTTCGGGGTTGTCAGGCTCTCGTAACCATGTTGGCTTTCCCTGCTTGTATGCAAAGTGTTTGTGTCTCTGTCGATCAGATTCACAGGGGCACTCACCCGTTTGGGTTTCCCAGGCTCCTGCAAACTCGGAGGTTCTTCCAACCTGGACACAAAGTGTTTGCATCGCTCTTGCTCTGCTTCATACAGGGTGCTTGCCTTTTCAGGTTTCTCAGGCTGCTGAAACTGCGTAGGTTCTCCCAAACTTGGTTTGTCGTAGCTGTATCTTTCAGTGATAGTATCTCTGTGGGAGCGTTCACTTCCGTGGTACTGGGCTCATCATAAGTTAACGTCCATCGGACACAGAGTTCAGGGATTCGTGCTTTTCCAGGCAATCTGGTCTCGGCATCGGTTGCTACGTCTCGGGCCTACCATGGCTTTCTTGTGGTCGCGCCACCAGCGGAAACAGTTGCTTCCCCATCTCTGCCTCTTTGACTGTAGAGTTCAGGTGAGATCCAGCAATACCAGAAGCCAAAGTAATAGAAGAACTGCCACTGTTTGGTGGCTTCAAAACAGAAGTATTCAAAACAGAAGTAACAACTGACTTTTCAATTCTCATGTAGGCGGATAATGTACGCTGGACTGAAAGTTCCTTCTCGGAATGGGAGCCCTTGTCCCCGAAAGGGGAGCCACTCCCAGTGAGGTCCCACTTGCCCAAACCCCTAGGGAGGGTTTGGATTAGTGGCTCCCCCTCATTAGCTTCAAAAGTGTTGACTCACCTTAGGGGAGAAGGGACGAATACCCTGGATTTGTCACAGTAAGCAATTGTAATATCTTAGATACCTATTACGCTTATTCTATTCTCTGCAGCACAAGAGTTATTTATACCAGTGGTACTTCTTGGCACCTATTGCTACACGGATCCCCTTGTCTGCATGTTGGGTGTTCCGGTGGCACTGAGCGAGATGACAGGGCCTTTGTAAAGTGCTTTTGTTTGCCATGTATTGGGAAGTGGAAGGGCTCACTTACTCTGAGGAAAGCCCTATGCTAGACGTGATCAACCCCTTGTTCCTTCTCTCCAGTTCCCCTGGAGCTTGCTCTGATCTGTTAAGATTGGGCAACATCACAGTGCAGATTTTTAGAATGCAGTACAGGGAACAATAAGGGAGACTTGGAAGTTGTGTCTTGGACGTTGTCCCACATATCATGTTGTGTTAAGAGATTTATTTTCTATACTGCACCATTCACCACTGCAATTGTCTAATGGTGCCCAGACTTGTCTGAATAATGGTGCATTGTGTCCTCGCTAGGTTAATCCAGACTTTATTTTGCTAGATTGAAAAAGGGACAACAGATGAGTGGACAACGGGGAGAAAGCTTAAACACATATGCAAGAGTTGTACAGGTAAGGAAGGGGATCAGGGTAAAGGATGGAGTTTGTGATAGTTTACATGACTGTAGAGGCAGCGTGGAACGGTCAGAGCATAGCGCTGATTAGAAGCGGCAAATGCTTAATTCTCCTGCAAGCAAGTACATACCCTTGTGGCCAGTTTCTACGAGTTAAGTGGAAATACTGAAAGTAGTCCGTGAGTGGTTGTTTGATGGGTTTGAGATGTGCCCCAGCATACCCCAGAAGCATGGGGGCTTGTTTTTACGTCATGTGTAACTGTACCCGGACATGCCACAGAGAGGGAAATTGGGATTGCCACAAAAGTGACAGAGATCAGACATGTGGCCTGGGAAAGTAGGTTTGCATCCCTATTCTTCCTTTATTATGCTGTAATAGTCTGGTAGGTACACAGACATAATTCCCTACATTTAATTGCAGGCAAAGTGCCGAAGAACAAGGCCCTTCTAGCAGTGAAGCTTTCTCATTTACCCCAAAGTTTACAAAGAAGAGAGGTGCAAGAGTTAGCATCAGACATTTTGAAAGAGCCCCCAGGTGGATCAAGAGAAATTGGAGGATGACCTCCGGTTTAGTGTGATGGAGCCGAGTAAAGCGGCTGTGGTTCCCGGTCCATCTGCTCACATCAGGTGGCAGCAAGGGGCAGGCAGTGGTGAAATTGAGACATATGGCCTCTGACTGAGGACCATATTTGAAGAGCCTATGTGTGATCACAAGGGTGATCTGAAAGTAAATTGATTCCCAGCCACATTCAAACAAAAACATGTATTGTCTCTTGGTTAGAGAACATTTAACAGCAGCCATTTTAGTTGGAATCAGCGACAGTGAAACAATCAACACCTGCACACAGTCGTCCTTGCCACATATGTCCATGGCAGCCATCGCGGGAGGTTGCCCCATGAGGTGATGGCTCACCCTTCCACCTAGGCTGAAATGCTACGGGTGTGCTTCTAGCCAAACACAGCACAGGGCTGCCACAATTGAAACAGCGGTGTTGTGCAAGGCACTCTAAGGACCACTCTTACGTGTGCCAGCCTGTTCGGGGGGTACTTCATGAAGGCTGTTTGTACTGCCTGATATGATACCCCCACTCTAAGTGAAAAACCTTAAGAGAATGCTGAATCCTAACTACTAGACCACCAGGGAATGAACGACTTTAAGAACTTGCGACTATTTAAAAACATATGCTTAAACATTTTATGATGCAGGACATTTTCACAGAACTGCTTCTGTTTGTGTGTTTCTTTCTCTGCTTGATATATCCCCACATCGCAATCACAACCCAAATAGGCTTGATACTCCCTTTCAGTCCCTTTCCCTTCATCATTCTTGCTGCAATCAGAATAGTAAGCAAATAGCTTTCAGCGGCAACATTATCAGTCCATGATGAGGGTAGGTGTGTTTTAGCAGAGATATAGGACACCTTTATCAAAAGCAGCCACGAGGAAGGTAAACGGGCAGTAGTATGAATGCAGGAAACGCATTGTGTAAAAAGTGCACATAGCCGAGAATAGACGCAGAACTCAGATTAGCTGCATCACAGAATGCAACAGTGCTCAAGCATGGATAGAGTAGAGCAATTGAAAGCAAGGCGAAAACTACAAATATTATAGTATAGATAGTGAATGCAGATAAGACGCTACTAAGAAGGCGTCTGTATCCAAACAGGCTGAGATTAGAAGAGGGGCATGTTTTTCAAATGGGGTTGCTATTAAAGACCAAAGAAACAAGTGGCTGTGGGGTGCAATATATCAATGTTCACTATTATAACAGATGGAACAACACTATAGCCAGTGAAACCATGAATGAGGCTTTTTTAAAGATCATACCCTGGACATGAAACCACTCTGAAGGGCTTACAATTTTGAAAGGTTTAAGGACTGGCGATTTTGACAGTTTAGACAATACAAGATTAAATGAGATTCCCAGCATCACACATTAGTTACATTTTAAAGCTGAGATTTGCATCATCTGCAATTTCTGCACTTCACCACTTTCGTTCCCAGTTCATATCTTGCACCAAATAATCTCTTTAAATAGAACTGACTTGTAAAGTACACAAACTACATACCCCAACATGTACTTTGTTAAAACAAATGTTATAAAAACATACTATGCAACATGGGAATGGTGCCCGCTGCATTATCTCCACCATCAAGTGAAGTATATAAGTAGCAGCATACTAATGGGTGTGACCATAGCAATGTCCATCTGGGGTTCTCTTTAATGTTTAAAGCTTTTAAATGCACACAAAAACAGAGGCTTGTGGTCTTTTAAAAATTGTGTATATTATTAAGTATATGTAGTTTATATGAAACCTTTATACTTGACAACATTATAAACATAAAACAGAATACATACACTTGTGTTCCTTCCCTATAATTCTTATTTATGATGTGCAGAAGAACCTTTGAATTGTACAAAAAAGCAAACAGTTTTTTGTGTCCTAGAAGAAGACCTCAAAATATGCCTGTGAGAGGCCTGTAATAACTGGTTTACCTTTTCGCTGTCGGACCCCGTCCACTCAAATGGCCTACCAAAAAAAGAAAGATCTGGTATGAGGCTAACTAATGCCACGAGCATGTGAGAGGGGAAACTTTTCTTCAGAAGGCAACACAGTACAGTCAGTGATAAATGAAGACTTGTCCAGGATCACTGTCTGCTGGCATGGTAGGAAATAAGCATGAACGCTTTGGTTCGATAGTCTTGAATTTGGATTCCTAATCATTTCTCCAGACTAAAGCGTCATGCTCTTCATTGGGAGTGACTGCAGAGGTTTTATAAGCCGTATCTGAATGGACTGATTTTTAGACCTTCACCATACTTATATTATGTTCGTTTTTATAGCAGCCGCTATCTCTGGACAGAACATTGGTTATAATAGCCTCTATTGTGCTACAAAACAAAGTACATATACATGCAGGTTTATCAACTTCAGACAGAGGAGAGACTGAGTCAGTCTTTCTGGAATTTGGTATTGTAATCTTGAATATAAACATATCTCTTCAATGAGTGCTGAACACACTGAGCTATCTTCTGAACCAACGCACGCGCAAATGTACCAATATGTATTTCAACTTTGGCTTTTGCATATGATCAGTATCATCCCCATAGAAAAGTGAGAATGCTATAAGAGTTGTGTCGTAGTGAATGCTGAAACTATGGTTACCACGGTGAACGCAGAAACCATTAAAGGATGAATTGATCAGAGCAGAATATACTTGCCAACAATAGACAGGCAATAGGTTTAGAGCCTCAGCCGGGCACCATAAAATATCCTGGCATGTGGTATTTAAGTGTGGTGAACAATGGCAACAGACTTATTTAAACCAGGTAGCCTTGTGGGCTGCCGAAGGTGAGGGCTCAGTTAAGCATGCTCCTCTGACGTGAGCCCAGCCTACTCTTCACAAGTTTGAATTCTGGTGGGGCCGACTCATCCCTTCATTCTTCAAAGTCTTTTTATTGAGAACCATTAAATGGAGTAATGGAGGCAGTTATAAAGCTTAGTTGCTTCAGGGGTTGTACATGAAACCTATTAAACAACCGACGTTGCCACAATTGTGTGTTTAACTGAAGGAGTTATTTTTTCCGAGCAAGCTCCAACCCTAAATTATTTTTTGGCCTACTAGATGCATTTGCAGTTAGTACAAGGTTTTATGTTCTCGAGAAGAATCTTTTGAGTGTTCGTGCTCTCTAGTAGAGAAAATGCAGGGCTGCTCCTGAAAGGACACAGTACCCAGTTTTCATTGGGCACTAACAGTCTAATGCATCGCTCCTTTGTGATGGAGCAAACATGAGGGGCGCTACAAGCTGCCACAAGGAGAACCTGGAGGAGAGGTCCAGTGCCTGGTAACGCCCGTCTCTATTGTTGGTGTAGCTCTTGGTTCTGCAGTGGCGCTTCTTCCAGCAGGCTCATCCGGACGTAGAAATTAAGCGTGACAGACCCAGGGGAGTATCCAGTATTGCAAGAGTAGGGGGGGGGGGGCGGGCAGCGAGCCCTGCTACTTTTACCTCCAAATGCACCTTGTAAAATTAATGCTAAACTGGAACACAATCGAATGAGACATGGAACTGTGTGCTCCTGCTCTGCGCCTGGCTCTAGCCCTTATTGGGCCAGCAGTGCAGTCAACGGCCTGGAGTTGGACACAGAGCATGCCCTTGCTATGCCCTCCTCCCCTCCATTGTGCATGCCGGGTGCAGAGCAGGAGCATACGGTGACACTGCTGTCCGTGTCTTGCTCCAGACCTCTCTGTTCTACAGGCAGCCAAGCAGGAGCACACAGGAACACTGCTGTTCAGGACAGGATGCCCAGAGAAAAAGGCATGCAACTGTAAGAAAGGGCTACACTAGCTATCCCCAAATGCCAGTCCACCCAAGTAATAACACATACAATGCTTGGTATACCATGGATGCCCATTAAAAAAGTGGCAGTGCCATTATGGCACACTGCCCCTCACCCCTACATGCCATAATCCTCTCCTCCTCCACTGCCAGCACAAACACATGCCCACACCCACCCAGTCACACAACAGTCATCCACTACGTAGACATCATAAACACACAGCACAGCACCAGGAATACATAAACATGTTTTTCTTACTTATTCCAGTTCTGCTCTGTTTTAGCCAGACAGCAGTCCTAGCCTCACAATGCAGCCTGCCAACCTACCTCTGCCTCCACTATGCAGACAGGGAAGCAGGAGAGCTTCCTGGTTTCCTGTCATGCGTAGTGGGGCTGGAGACAGACAGAAAGTAAAGTTCTAGTTGCAGGGCAGCGCGCACGCTGAAACTACAGCATTACTTTCTTAAGTCCCTGGATGCATTCACTAGTCCGACGTCAGCAAGAAGTCAGATAATGTCTTTCTGGAGTCAGGTGCACTCCAACTCCAGAAAGAATATACCTGATTTCTTTCTGCAGTCAGACTAGTGAATGCACCCAGGACTGCAACTGAAGGCATAGCACACATGGGGTGCACCTAGGCTAACATTTTGGAGGGTGGGGTGCTAACCCTTTAAATGTTGGGAGAAGCGCAAACTTCAGAGACTGTGGGGGGGCAAACTTACTTGTGTGGGGGCATCTAACTTCCTTACGCATTCTGAGACTATTCTGGTGATCAGTGTTATAAGTAGTTAACTCTCTCTGTCATGTCTGAAACCACACACTTAGAGACTGCTGTAAGAATGAGTCATCTCATACCCTTCCAATCCTTCCCCTGACATGCAAGCGCTCACCCCATCATGATTTCAATTGCCTAAAAATGTAGCAGGTGCTAACAGTGAAATTCTTTATGTTGGTAATTGCAGGGCCTTTGGTATTTGTTGGTAACAGGGAAGCCCATGTGCTGTTTCCTGTTCTGTCCGGCCACGGCTCTGTAGGACAGCCAAGTCGAGGCAACATAGCCCACAATTTCAGGGTTGGGGGCGGTTAGAGCCTGATTAGCTCAATGTTGTTGCACCACAGAAGCACAAAGTACTGTCTGGTGTGTCCATGACCCGCACTGCTCCAGGTTGCAGCTGCTGCAGTGGCTCAGAGCAGGGTGGGACACAGACACCTTTTTTCTGTGTGCTCCTGCTCTGGCACCCGCATTGTCCAGGCAGAGGGACGCCTCTCCCATTCGGCACCCTCACTGACATGACCATGAGGGTGCCGAACGGGTAAGGTGTCCTGCTGCCAGGATAATGAGGGTGCTGAGCAGGAACCCCTTCTGCTCTGCTCCCTCATTGTCCTCAGGGCGATCTTAAACACTTTTGGGTACTGGGCACGGACATCTTTGGGGCCCCCCTCCACCAAACCAAAGGAATTAAGGGATCAAGAATACTGGTCGCGCCCCCAACCAGTCACGCTCACACCCTATAGGTTGATATGCTGTATTTCAGCATAATGTGCACGTTTACTCCCTTTAAGTCCCCTTGCCCTCTTAATTCTTGCTCTAATCAGAATGATAAACAAGTAGCATTTGAAGACCAACATTAGCAGTCTACAAAGGGGTTACTGTTCTAGTACTTACAGGATACTTTTTTATCAATAACATCCAGGAAGGTAAATGTAGTATTAATGCAGGACCATATGTAAAAGGTATATGTAACCCATAATAGACAGAGAACTCACATTAGCTGCCTCACAGAATGCAAAAGTGCTCATACATGGATAAAGACTACCAATTGGAAGGAAGGAGAACGCTATACATACCGTAGCATGGATAGTGGAGGCAGATTAGA
Source organism: Ambystoma mexicanum (assembly GCF_040938575.1). Classification (NCBI taxonomy): domain Eukaryota; kingdom Metazoa; phylum Chordata; class Amphibia; order Caudata; family Ambystomatidae; genus Ambystoma; species Ambystoma mexicanum. Next base: position 508,105,573 of record NC_090939.1, read on the forward strand.
CGCTACCAGGAAGGTGTCTGTATTCAGACAGTCTGAGATTAGAAGTGGGATAGGGTTTTCAAATAGTGCTGCCATTAGATATCAATGGAACAAATGCCTGTGGTGTGCGATATAAATATGCTCACTATTAACACAGTGAAACCACCATGAATAAGGTTTTTATGAAGATCATACCATGAGAAGGAAATCACTCAGAAGGGCTGACAATTCTGAAAGGTTTAGGGACTGGCAATATTGAGAGGTTCGGCAATACAAGAATAAATGAGATGCCCAGGATCACACATTGCTTAAGGGGTGAAGGTGTGAAGCTGGGATTTGTGCCAACTTTGAAATGTCTGCATTTGAACACTTTCTTTTACAGTTCTTACCATGAACTAAAACAATCTCATTTTATTAAAAAACGGACTTGGAAAGTACACAAATCACATTACCAAACATAACCATGTTTAAACAAAATATTATAGAAGGGTGTTATGCAGAAGGGGAAAGATTCTAGCTTCATTCTCTCCATCATCAAGGGAAGTATATAAGAACCAGCATACCAATCGATGTGATTTAACACATTTAATTTGGGTTTGTTTTTGTATTTTAAACCTTTAAATACTTCCAAAACAATGGCTTGTGACATTTTCATTTATAAACGTGCATAAAAACTTTGACATTTACCAAAAAGCAAACCATTTTTTGTGTCAAACAAGCAGACCTTTAAATATGCTTGCCTGAAGCCTGCAACATATGGCCTGCTCTCTTCTGTCTACCAAACGTTCCACCCAAATTGCATACATAAGATTAAAGATCAAGTAATGGGCTAAATGATACCAGCAACATGCAAGAAGGCAAACCTCACAGAAGACAGCAAAGTATGATATGATATGATAGGTTATTTTTAACGCGCTTAATACCCAGAGGTTTCTAAGCGCAGACCCGGGGATCGAATCTGTATTGCTCCGTGTCGTCTTGCTTCCAAGGCAAGCACGTTGCCCCTAGGCTTTCCTCCCATGACCAGTATTGTAAGATATATTAGATGATTTGACCAGGATCACTGTATCGTCTGCTGGCAAATCCAGGATACAAGCATGAACGCTGTTGTTCGATAGTCTTGAATTTGGATACTTAGTCACCTCTGGGACTAACAGTTTATGCCATTGCTGGAGGTGATTGCCTAGGTTTTAGAACACCCCATCTGAACAAACCAATTTCTAGACCTTCACCATTTGGATGATATGTTAGTTTTTATAGCACCCCCTATCTGGTGCAGGTACATTGCTGATAATAGCAGGTGTTGTTCTGCAAAACCAAGTACATATGCAGGCAGGTTTATAAACTTTTGACTTAGGAAAGGCTCAGCCAGCCTGGCTGGAATGTGATATTCTAGTTTTGCATATGAACACATATCTCTGCAATGGGTGCTTAACACACTGAGCTAACTCCTGAACCATTGTGACACTCAATTTATCAATATGCGTTTCGCTATTGCCTATTGTAAATGACCAACATAATTCCCACAGGAAGGAAAGAATGCTACAGAGTTGTGCCATAAGGAACACACAAACTATGTTTACCACAGTGAACACAGAAAGCAATACATGATGTGCTCAAGGCAGAAAGCTCTTGCCAAAACAGAAAGGCAACGGTTTAAGAGCCTTTGCAGCACCCCATAAAATATTCTGATGTGTGCTATTTAAGACTGGTGAACAATGGAATCTTCTTCAGATCAGCTAGCCTTGTGGGCCCCCCCTCCAAGGTGGGGGCCACGGGCAAGAGCCCCTTTTGCCCTCCCATAAAAACGTCTCTGATTGTCCTGCCAGCGGGAAACCTTTCCCGGTCGGCACCCTCATTGTCATGTCAATGCGGGTGCCGAACGGGAGAGGTGTCCCTCTGCAAATGTGCCGGTCTGGCTCTTGAAAGAGCTACTGGGGCCGGAGGGGGGTGGGGTGTCAAGCTGCTCTCCTTGCCGCTGCTCGGAGCGCCACTGTGCGGATCTCTCTAGTATGGGCTGCCTGGCATGTCCCTGAGAGCAGCAATTGCTTTTGGAAGGTATTTGGGTCCTAGAACGTTATTGTGAACAAGGTTGTCAGTAGCCCTGCTTCCAATGAAGTTCTATGGCCCTCATCTCTGACTTTCAGAAAGAAATGTGTCGGTTCCTTTAATTCAAATGTCCCTAAAATGTCCTTTTCTAGCAACTTGGGTTGTTCTTAGCCTCGTGTGCTAACAATCTGGCACTTTTAGCAGTGTGTCCATTCAATGACTGCTGAACGCCCCGACTATTCAGAACCCCCTCGTACGTCTTCCTCGTCACAGTCCTTACTGACTTCAGGCGTCGGTTCCCGAGAATAACGCAGCGACTTCCATCTAACATAGAGCAGAGACCCGGCTCTGCCGTAGATCCTGCTGTATGTTTTTTTAATCATGTGATCTATAAGATCCACTCTCACCACACCACTTCCTGTTTCTTATTTAAATACCAAGCTGGCACATCATAGGTTGTAATGGGTTGGAATGCAGAACTGTGACGAGGATGATCACAACTCTGTGTAATGAAGATTACCGGTAAGTAATTGGGCCATCATCAGTTGTACAAAATCTGAAGCCAAAACTCGCCCTGTTTATCTGAGATTTCCCCCTCGGGTCTACTGAAATGATCCTTCCCACCAGCAGAGCACAAGTCCAGAACGAAAACTCTTTTGTGTCTGTCTCTTTCTTAAAAGTTCAGTTTGTGTATTGTTGTTTTTATGCAAACATGTAACCAGTTCAAGGGTGTTTATTAAACTCGGGAGGATAGCTCAGGGGCAACATGCTCGCCTTGGGAGCAACACAGGTTCCGGCCTCTCTTGGCCTTCCTCCTGCTCCCACCTGCAAGGCTAAAAACCTCGGGGTCATCTTCGACTCCACACTCTCCTTCTCTCCTCACATCTCTGACGTCTCTAAGAAGTCTCACTACCAGCTGCACCTCCTCAGAGGTGTTCTTCCTTTCCTCTCGTTCCCCCAGAAGCTCACTGTCTCCAGAGATCTGGTTCTCTCTAGGCTGGACTATTGCAACAGCTGCTTTCTAAATCTGCCTGCTTCTACTCTCCACCTTCTGCAACTCATCCAGAACAGGACTGCAAGACTTGTCCTTGGCTTCAAGCCCAGGGATCATATCTCTCCAGGACTGAAATCTCTGCGCTGGCTCCCAGTGGCTGCGAGGATTAAGTTCAAAACCCTCTGCATTATCCACAAGGCCTTCTGGGGCTTGGGGCCTCAATACCTTCAACTCTCTCTTCCTAAATATCTTCCTTCTTGAGCTCTTCGCTCATCTGCCTCTAACTCCCTCAGGGTCAGTTGGTTCTCCAAGCAGCAAATTGGTGGTAGATCTCTTTCTTCGGCCGGGGCTTCCGTCTGGAACAGCCTGCCTGCCTCCCTGAAACTTGAGGAGAACCATCTCCGGTTCCGGAAGCACCTCAAAACCTTCCTCTTTGCCTCTGCTTTCTCTCCTCCTCTCCCCTGCTGAATTCATGGCGAAACCTGAAACTGTGCTGGTTACCTGGCCACCCTCTGATATCGGGCCCAGGTCACCTCCCCCGTCAGTTGCACAGCTGCACTGCCTCCCTGGGAGCCCCCGCACTTGGGGACTGTTTTCTGTATCCCTACAACACCCCTACCAGCTCTTATACCCGATGTCTGTACTAACCCTTGCACTTGCCACCAGCAGGCCTTATTTGTTATGCGTTATTTTATTTATTCTATGTATCCTATGTACTGCACTGACTGTCCCCTCCCCCTTGCCCCGCACTTTCCCCCTTCTCCCCTTCCCATGCACTTGTGCGATCTGAATGACACCTGGCCTAGTAAGATGGTTGTTTCTGTCTCCCTCTTTTCCCACCTCCCTTGCCTCGTCGCGCCTTGAAACACTTTTGTATAGGCGCGTTATAAATGCCATATCATATCATATCCCGGGTCCGCGCTTAGAAACCTCTGGGTATTAAGCGAGTTATAAATAATATATCATATCACATCGTATCCATACGAACGGGCACACTATGTTATGGTCCTGCCATCCTCTCAGTTTGGAGATAGGTCAGTACTGGTGTAGTAAGCCAGCATCAAAGCACTGACACCCCGGCACTCGTGCTACGTACACAGCAGACGCAGGGTGCGTGAGCCCATGGAGCAGGTCATCTGCAGCGCTGTGTATTCCCAGGGGGCAGCTCGTCCATAATGTATGGGCCACAGCGGGGCGGCTCCTTGCCCCCCATTATAGAGGAGCCAGAGTGCAGGCCCACTGGCATCGGAGCTCTCCCTTGGCTGCAGTTAGCAGCTAACAGCTGAAGGAGCACCAGGGCCGGCTAGTGTGGCGGGAGAACCTGTTTCCCCTTTGAATTAATTACCTCAGACAGCATTGCCCAAGGGTCCATGCAAAGCTTCCGCGTTTTGTTTCCCCAGTGTTGCATGGCCTATTGTGTATGCCAGCGGGGGTTACTGCAGGATCATTTTCATGTAGAGGACGCGCCTGCCCATCCCCACACTAATAGCTCGTGAGGGGTGGGAAAATGCGGGTCCTTACACTCGGCAGGAACCGAGACTCCCGTGTGTTGAGTGACATCTCCTGTTTCCTCTTGTGGTGACTGGTGGGCAGGCTCGGACTGGCTTATAGGGCAATAGGGCAATGCCCGAACCAAAAAGCAAACTGCTAGTGTGGGCCCGTTTTTTGGTCAAGTGGGCCACTTTTTTGGCCAGTTTGATGAGTTACTTCACTTTGCAGCTAGTAGTTTGGACCATTGTTGCTGAATAAATATTCTTTAAATTGCAAAATTTGCATCACATTTTATTTAAAAAAAAACTCCTCCTAGGGTACTATTCAAACAGTCTGTCAAAGAAGGAATACATTGCTGTTTGTAACTGTGGGCGACTTTTTCATTGGGGCCCAAGACTGTTTTACGCCCAAGTCTGACCCTGATGGTGGGTTTTCGTGGAGAGCGGTATGGAGACCTGATAATCAGCGCCCGTTCAAGGTGCGCTCAGAGGCTGCGCCCGCACAAGGGCACCCCAGCCACGCAGGGTGCCTTGCCTTCAGCTCAGTGTTATATAAACAGCGCCTGTTAAGGAATCTCGTCCTGATTCTTTACTAGGCGCTGGCTGTTTCCATGACACTGAGCTGGAGGCAAGACTCTGTTAAACACACTTTACAAAAACAGCAGGCAGCCAAACAACAGAACTGAGCTCCCTGCTGTTCTGCATTTGGGGTGGGTGAGGGGCACACAAATCTCGCACAGGGTGCTGGCAGACCAGGGGCTGGCACTTCTGATAATGCCAATGTAGCAGGTAAGTTAACAAAACAAGTTTGTGTGTATATATGCTTATCAATTTGTGAGTGCATTCTTGCAACATGTTGTGTGTGTATGCATGCACACGTGTGTGTGAATACTGTGAATGCTGTGTGCATGTGAGTGCAGGCTAGGGGAGGAGGACTGCTGATTGTGTGGAATGCAAAGAGAGAGTTAGCAGTAGAGATTTCTGATTGCAATCTTGGCAGGCCAGTGATGGCTGGTGGGGATAAAGGTGATTTGGGGGTGGAAGTGGGATTTGGGGGAGGGGAGCGATAGTGTCAACAGACTTTTCCGATCTCAATCTAGCTTCATGTGTATGCTGGATGCATGATACATTTTTATGGGTTAACACGGGCATATATTTGAACAGCCCAGATGGTAATCCCCTACCGCCCTATTCCGAGGTCCCTTGGCGGGGACCGTAAGGAACGTGTGGTCAGACCACACGTCCCTTACGGGTCCCGCTAAGGGACCAGGGTGCTAATAACGGGCTTGCACATCGCGAGCCCGTTATTAGCGCCCTCCCCATTCCCATTGAGCCCTATGGGTGCTCAATGGGAATGGGGAATGGCATGTTCAATGGGGACTTACCGGTCCCACCAGGGTCGGACTAGACTGGTAAGTCCACATTGAACTACACCGGTGCCGGACCTGTTATTGGTGGCAGTCATGGGGCAAATAGCGCCATGACTACCACCAATCTCGTAATGAGGCCCAATGTCTTGTAACAGTGGCAATAGTGGCATTGTTGGGTACTGCAACATGGAAACGCCTTCTCACAGTGGGACTAGTGAAATTATTTGGCCAAACCAACATTTAGAATTATTGGGCACATCCAACATGAGTGCATTGTTACAGTGACAATACTGGCATTATTGGGCATAGCCACAATGAAAATGCCTACTTACACTTCCAGACTACTGGCATATAGTGTGGGCGCAGGTATCATCACGTTTGTTTTACAGTGACATGCTGTTGTTGTATATTGTGGGGAAAGGCATCATGAAAATCTTTAGGAAATGCTCCGGTGAACAGTTGATAACCGGTCATCTATTGATTTATTGGAGTTGTTGCCCTACAAAACTGATAATAAATGGTATGGCTTTTTACCCACATATTCTTAAAAGAGATCTGCAAAGGGTACCAATGTAACCCATTTCTAAAACAAATTCTCAGGGACGGAGAAGCCGACCAAACCCCTTGTTTGTTTGGGGATGCCTTGTGATGCTTGGTCACTCACACTCCTTCGTGTGACATATTTATGCCCCTCCAGTGTAAAAAGTATTTAGACACATCTGCTCAGCATGCTGACAACGTTGGTGGAACTCACAGAGAACCAAAATTAAACATTATTATAAACAGAAATTGATCAATTGAAAAATGCAGCCACTGAGCACTCATGTTTCTATCTAAGAATGTATGACCATGTCTGACCAGACAGCAAACATTCTTATTTCTGCTCAAGTAGTTAATTAAAATGTTGGTTCGGGTAGTAAGCATCCTTCGTTCTGCTTGAGCAGTTTACAACCATGCTAGTGCAGTCAGTAAGTACAATTACACTGCTTAATCCATTTACTACACTGAATGCTCAGGTAAGCAGGACCTTTGCTTCCTTCAGTTTAAGAACTTCCTATCATGTTGTTTTATGAAGTCTGAATACTTACACCTGCTTAAATAGTTTAATATCATATTGATTCAGGTAATAGGCATCCTTCTATCTGGAGCAGCAGTTTACTTCTATTCTGATTATGTTTCATTATAGTCTAGCTCCCTTTACAGAGAACTGATAACAGGACCATCAACACTGTTGTGGATCACATGCCCAAGCCCTTGCAAACCACACGTTAGCCGAGGTCATCTGCAACTTCCCTTTATTTCCCTATACCTACAAAGTGAAACAGAAAATGTCCTTTTCCCTCTCCCTCCCTGTCAGCCCGCCTCCCGTACTCCCTCCCTGGGTTATGTGTTCAACTCTTTTTTTTTTTTATTTTAATAATTATTTTTATTATTCAAGATACAGATATTGTTACATGTGTTAGCACATTACAGACTTTGAGTAGATCTGGTAAACATCAAGAATGAACAGAGATAACAATTTTAAACCAAAGAGGATATAACCATATTGAAGATATAGAAAATTTGATGCATTAAATTGTACAAGTAAGGATTAGAAATTGTAGATAGTGCTGATTAAACCTGGATTAATATAATACATCTCTGCAATGAGTAACTGATATGGAAATATGAGTGGAGAGATGGGGAGACAAAACAGGGAAACAGACAGCTAACATACCAGATACAGAAGGGAGCGAGGTTGAAGGGGGGGAAGATGGGTATAACAGATTATTGCATATAACTGATTCTTCTATTACAGTGATAATTGAAAACAAGCATTTTTATATAAATATAATCATTCAATTAGTAAAGTAAGCATGGGAGTGTTTCTTCAGGAGCCATGAGCGGATGCATTGAAACAGTTGAGATAACATGTGAAATAGTGCCATTTAGCGTTGTATTTAGTGATTGTATTAAGATTTTTAGCCATGCACATTTCCAATTTGTGAGTTTGACATAAAGCATTCCACCATGCTCTGGTAGAGAGTGATTGAAAGTCTTTCCAGTTTGCTGTAATACATTTTAATGCAATACATATGAGTAGGTCATATAATCTAGTAGAGTCCGGTGGAATATGTGTTGTAATGGCTACGCTTCCTAAGAATATGCTTAAAGGGGGAAACGGAACATTTATAGAGAAGATGCGCTGAATACATTTCCAAATATCGAACCAAAATTTGACAATATATGAACATTCAAAGAACATATGCATATAAGTGGCAGGAGACAGGCCACACGACCAACATTTAGCGTCATGGTTCGGGTTAGTCTTCGCTAATTTAGCCGGAGTAATGAAAGCTCTATGTATAAAGAAATAGTAGTGTTGTGTAATGTTAGCTGAGACCGATACATGTTTGATTTTAGAAAACAGGCAGAGCCATATATGGTCCTCAAACTTATATCCTAAGTCAAGTTCCCATTTGTGACGAATAGGACAAATATTAAATGTTGAGGTTAGCATATTATATATTTTTGAGGCTTTGACCTCACCTGTCATGGTTAGCAGTAGTAGTCTTAAGGCGTCTGGAGAAAGAATCCATAGGAGAAATGATCTAGTGCATCAAGGCAGGAGTTGATTAACTTATTGTAAAACTGAAAGTCAGTGTTGGGTATGGTGAATAAGGTAGAGAGGTGTTGGAAGGAGAGAATTGAAGGACCGTCTATAATGTGTTGGATGAATCTAATTCCCTTTCCAATCCATGCTTTACGATTGAGGATCTTTTTATTGATGACAATATTCTTATTATGCCATAGTAAAGGTGATAGATATTTATTGGGGTTTTTGGTATGGGGGAAGAGAAAGGATTGTAGAGCTGAAACGGATGCTTTAATAGGTTCCGAAGTGTTCTTAGAAGAGTACTTAAAAATGTATATATGGTCAGTAATATCCAGTGGGTGAACTATATGTTTCTCTATTGTACACCATATAGGGATATCTGCAGATTCGGGGTCTGTGAACCATTGGTGAGATTGTTTTATGAGAAATGCAGAGTGGTATAGCTTAAAGTCAGGGAATTTAACACCACCCTTTTCATAAGGTGCTTTGAGTTTAGTTAGTGCTATTCTTCTGTTTTTTCCTATTCCCCAAAGAAAATTTAGTAGTATGGAATATATAGATTTGAAAAAGGAAAGGGGTAATGGAACGGAAAGAAGCTGAAGATAGTAAAGTACAATAGGGGACAGCATCATTTTGATAGTATCCAACCGCCCCCACCAGGAGAGGTACAGAGGGGACCATTTGGATGTAAGGTCTTTCAGAGTGTCCAATAGTGTTTTAGTATTGAGTTTGATGGTTTCTTGAATTGTAGGGGCAAAACAAAGTCCCAAATATTTGATGGATCCACTACACCATTTGAGGCCAAAAGATTCAATGTCATGTTTAAGGCAATAGGGATTTAATGGCATAATTTCTGATTTTTGTCTGTTAAGTTTATATCCTGATACATGACCAAATTGAGATAGAGTGTCTAAGAGGTTAGGTATATGGAATTTAGGGTTTTTGATTAGGATAAGAATATCGTCGGCGTAAGCAGCAATTTTGGTTGTTGAGGTGCCTACTTGAATCCCTGGGATATTTTTGTTTAACCTTATTGATTCCAGCAACGGTTCGAGTGAGAGAATATATAATAATGGTGAGAAGGGGCAACCTTGCCTTGTGCCTCTGAGTAAGGTGAAGAATGAAGAGGTTTGTCCATTTAAATATATAGCGGATTTGGGGGCTGAATATAGAAGTTTTACCAGTGAGATAAATTTTTCACCAAATCCGTGCCAGCGTAGGGATTGGAACATGAAATTCCAATCTACACGGTCGAAAGCTTTTTCCGCGTCCAAAGCGATGGCAGCATATCCTTGTCCGTTTTTTTTGTCCTTGGCTACTAGGCTAATGGCATTCAGTAGGAGTCTAGCATTTGAGGATATATTTCGTCCTTTTACATAACCTGTTTGATCTGCTTTAATCAAGTTTGGGAGGGAAGATTCAATTCTATTAGCAAGTATTTTAGCAAATATTTTGCTTTCTATGTTGATAAGAGAAATGGGTCGATAGTTACTGGGGAGGGAAGGGTCTTTGTCAGGTTTAGGGAAAATGATAAGTAGAGCTTCTGAAAATGATCCCGAGGTGGATTTTTGCGATATAAAGTATGAAAAAAGTGTTTTGAGTTTAGGTGTTAATATTTGGGATAAATTGGATGTAGAATTCAGTTGATAATCCATCTGGGCCGGGTGCCTTGCCTTTGCCCAGGCTGTGGATGGCTTTAGTGATCTCTGAGGAGGAAATATCACTATCAAGGTAAGAAAGGTCTGATCTAGGGTATGAAGTACGACTGATGTTTTTAAAAAAGGAATCAATTTCATTTTTTGGAATGGAACTTTCTGGAGTGTATAAATCAGCATAAAATTTTCTGAAGCATTCAAGTATTGTGTCAGGACGGTGATGAGATATACCTTGAGTGTCTTTGATATGTGATATTTGAACTCTTTCTTTTTTAGTTTTTAAATAAGAAGCCAGCATTTTGCCCGCTTTGTTTGAGGTTTGGTATATCTTTGTTTTATATTTGAGTATGGTTCCTGCTGCAAGATCTGTTATTTCTTTGTTAATTTCAAAACGTAGTTTTATTACTTGTCGTAAGTTTGTTGAGTTAGTGTCTGCATAATAGATTTGTTCTGCAAGGGTGAGTTTCGAGTAAAGGTCATCTAGATGTTTTTTCCTAAGTTTTTTGTTCCTACCGGAGAGGGCCATTATGTGACCTCTCATGGCGGCTTTGAATGCATCCCAATTATTGACAACCGAGGTATCATCATCAAGATTGTTGGCAAAGTATTGTTGAATGAAGGCTTGAACTGATTGATTAAACTGTGGATCATTTAGAAGGAAGTTATTGAGTTTCCATTTAGTAGCGGTTTTGTTCGTCTCAGCAAGGCTGAAGGAAGTGATAACCGGTGCGTGATCTGAAATGATAATATTAGCGCTTTTAGAGTCAATAATGGATCCAGATAGGGTTTTGGTTGCAAAAATATAATCCAATCGTGATAGTGTGTTATGTGGGGGTGAATGGAAGGTATAGTCTAGTTGTGTGGGGTGGGATAGTCTCCAGGTGTCAATTAATCCTGTTTCCGCTAGGCATTTAGTGAAAGATTTATGAGATTTATTTGGAATGAACATGCAGCTGGATTTTCGGTCTAAAAAAGGATCAAGGACCTGATTGACATCTCCGCACATTATTAGATTGATGAAGTTATTTTTGAGTATCATTTGTTTGATTGCAGTCCAGAAGGGGGGATCTGGTAGAGTGGGACCATAGATGTTAAGAATAGATACTTGTGTAGAGTCAATTAAAAGTTTTACCCAGACCCATCTACCATTTGTATCTGCATCTTGATCAAGGATTTTGTAGGGTTGTTTTTTACTAATTAGTATAGCCACTCCATTTTTCTTGGAAATTGCCGGACTGGAAATAACCTCTTTAACCCAAAGAGATTTGAGTTTCATAGATTCTTTGTTAGATAGGTGAGTTTCTTGTAGGCATGCTACCGTTGGTTTAAATTTGTTTAAATGAGATATTACTTTGCATCTTTTAATAGGATTTTTACATCCTTTGATATTCCAGGTTATACACTTTAAGGTCATTTAATCAGATATATAATGATAAACAAGCAACCTATGGCTGTAATACGATAGTAGAACCAGATCTTTAGTAATGTTGTTAAAAACATATATACCCAGGCAGTGATACAAAGGGATGGAACATTGAGGGTCAGGAAGGGGAGAAAGGGGTCTGATCACATTTTGGGATAATTCAGGCAATGAAATACAAATGGATATAGAGATCAAACAGGACATAGGATAAGGATTCAGGAGAAAAGAGATATCGGGGATAGGTAACGCCAACTGGGTCGCCAAAAAGGAAAAGAGCGACCAACAGTAGTAGAGGGACACCTGAACGTTACCCACCCCATATTGTTAGAGTAATTGGGTTATAACTGCATTAGGTAATTGCTAGTATAAACATACAGTATAATCAAACACATTTATAAAGAATTGAAAACAAGACCTCAGGTAGTAGTTGATGTTGAGGTACTCGGCGGATTGGAGGTGTCATCACATTTTAGGGATTGTATGAAAGATCTCAAATCAGCTGGATCATCAAATATAGCTGTGCGACCTTCATGTGTTATCTTAAAGGAGCATGGATGGTATAGGCCATATCGGATATTTAGTTGTTTTAGAGCTGGGCGGAAGCATAGAAAAACCTTTCTTCTCTGAGCTGTGCTTCTGGCCACATCCTGCGAAATATATATCTTGCTACCATGCCAGATGAGAGATTTACGTTCCCTTGCTGTTGAAACAATGAGTTGTAATTGCGAATATTCCAATAGGTAGAGTATCAGTGTTCTAGGCAGCTGACGAGATGTGGAGGAAACTGAGGGTTGACCTATTCTGTGAGCACGTTGTATGTTGAGTTTTGTGTCCACGGGCAGATGTAGAATAGCTGGTAGGAATTTTTGTAGGAAGATAATAGGGTCGGATCCCTCAGCTCCTTCAGTTAAACCTGAAATGCGTAGATTATTGCGCCTACTGCGATTTTCCAAGTCTTCGTTATGCCTTTGGAGGTCTTTAATAGATTTTTCTAACTGTGCTATTTTAGGGGATATATCTTCGAGAACACCAACTCTTTTCTCCACTTCGTCCACTCTGTTATTAACACCCATCCACCTTTCGTCTAGTTGCTGCAACTTAGTGTTGGTATTTTCAATGAAAGGTTTAAGTGCCCTAATTTCCGCTAGGATGGCTTCAATGGCAGGATCAGAAATTCCTAGTTGGGTTGGTGATTCACTTTTGGGTCTTTTCAGATTTGTTGTGGGGGAGGTGGTGTCCTTAGCAGAGGATGCATTTTTTTGGTTAGCTTTATTTGCTGCCATAATTGGAAATAGTAAAGTGAACCTTCTAATTAGAGCATTGACTGCTGCGAAGAATTGTAGATGAGTTTGAATATGTCAGCTCAGTGGATAGTTTGCAGTCCTTTGTGTTACTTTCTTATTATAAAAGGATAGATGGGTTTGTTGATTTGATGGCGTTGAGCAAGTCCTCTTTATAAGTATGATCTATGACGGCCTATAGTATACAATTATTACCTCCATATTGTTTGTACTATGTTACTCTTATATAAAGAGACCAAAATGGAAACACAGAAGAACAATAAGGCGTATACTACAGAACTTTACACTTTTGAAAAAGGCTTGCCAGTATAGATGGTAAAATAAAGGAGTCCAAAAGCAATTCTTTAGTGCAAAGACTAGTATGAAGAGGAGTCTAGTCTGCCTGTATAGTTATGAGGGTGAGGAGATTGGGGGTTGGGGTACGATAATGAAGACCTTGGCGCTTACAGTTCAGGGTTTTTGAGGTGATTTTGGCAGAATATAGAGATTACTGTTGTGATAGTTTACAGACTGTACACCTCCACTTATTTCCTTCTCCTCTTTTTACATTCCCTTTCTCCTCCTCTCCTCACCTTTTTATTTCTTTTTAATTAGTTCCTCCTTTTTAATGTCCGTCTGTCCTCAGCAATCCTTGGTTAGCTTTAAAGTTTCTTTAAAATTTTTTTTTTTTTTTTTTGCCCACCAGGTGGCAGCGTCTTCTTAGGCACCCGTGATGTTAGGCCCAGTCCTGCGCGTCACGTGAAGCGCGACGCCGAGCTTCTCGTCATGTGGGGCGGCGTACCTCCCACGCTGTCACGGAATCTTCGTTTGGTGTGCGGTGCGGCTGGCAGAGCGGCTCTTACTGCTGTACGGAGCGGCGAAAATCACCCGGTTCAGTATCCAGCCACGTCGCGGGATGTAACGCTGAAGGAAAGGTAAGTTTATTTCTATAAATGTATACCTAATGCTTTGTTAGAGTATTTATGAGGCGGAGTAGCGCAGTCAGGCGGCCATCTTCCACGGCGCTTAGCCACGCCCCATGTGTTCAACTCTTAAATGGGCTTTTTTTTGTTCCCCATGCCACAGCACCTCCCCCTTGCTTATCATGGAGGTATTCAGTTTACATTTGCTCAGTTAGCCGCAGGGTTTTCTTCATTGTCTGCTGCGGTCTTCCGGGTGATTAGCGGGTCTCGCCTGGTCATCCATCAAGCTCTGGTTGATTCTCTTCCACCTGATCTTCCCCATTCTCTTGTTCTTCATTCCCTTGTGTCAGTTGGTTCCAGGGTGTCAGGTTCCGGCCAGGGATGTCATTTCACCAAAATACCAGGGGTAGTGGATGTGACATCACACAACCCTTGGCCTCTGATGACATCACAAGAAGTGATCTCATTTGACCCAACCCCAAAGTGACATCACCGGAAGCAATGAAACACAACATTTCACCCCATTACAAAACAGGAAGTGGCATCATATAGCATTGTTCCTAAGTACACTACGATAAATATGGTTACAATATCACTGTAGCATGATATACATTTCATACACGAATGACTCACCATATGTATTGTTAATATCATTGTGAATAGGCCCATTTTACCAAATTACTGTGAATGCAAGCAGACGTCCAAGGCCAATTGATAATGATGTGTTATTATATATCACTTATGCTTAAGCGCTTTATATAGAACAAATATACATGCAATATAACCCAACCTGTCATGGTACTCATTTATAGACCTCAGAATTATGAAAGGCTGAGATGGCCTTGCCGAGTTTCGAACCTGCAACCTGCAGATCGCACACACATTGCAGCAGCGAGCGCTGAACTCGCTGTGCTATCTTATCAGCTATAGCTATCTAACCGGCTACAGTAAAATGAGCAATTACATGTCTGAATGTTCTCAAAGTCAGAAAGCAAATTGCACTCAGTAGTGGATACCAATAGACTGGTAACTGAGATTTAACAGCAGGCCAGTTCATCTGCAGGTCTGGTGCAAAGTTGGCCACATGTCAAGCCTGCGTGGATCTACTTTTCAGGCTTCACAGGTTGGCTAAATACATACCATTGGAAGGGTTCATAACTGTGTATTAAAGAAGTTAGAGTAGTGCAGGGAAAGCAGCGCATTCACACGGCATCCCCTACTCAAGGCACTGTTACCTCATACATGCAAACAAACCTCCTGAACAGCATGACAGGGAGATAGGAAAGATAGACCCATAACAACAAAGCATTCATTTGGCACAATGAAGTCAAGGGCCACTTGATGTGCTATGGTCAAACATTTCTACATTGCACACAAGCTTTTAGGCACAAGGATTTTGTCAAGTGACCGAGGACATTGAGATGGAATGTCTTGTGATGATCGTAACAGAGACAACGGCATAAAAAAATGCCATAACTGCAACTTGGGAAAAGCAAAATACAAATCGTTTTTGTCTGCATTGTGAATTTGAGGTGTTTAAGAACAGACAAAATTAGACTTAATCAGTGACTCACCCCCTGAAGTGTGCCTAAAATAAACCTTTAATTAGTGTAACAATTATTGTATAGAATTCCAGAAAGACTATTTGTTACTCCCATTCTTTCTTATGTAGGGTTCACTGCTGAAAGTGAATTTGTGGAACCCCCTTTAAAAAAATGTTTTTATTAGAGGCCTGAACAAGAAAGCCAGCCAGTCCAGAAACAAAGAGATGAGTCACATGGTGCTAGCCACAGTAGAGGAGATTTATTTTTATTTTTAGGGGTAGCAAGGAAGGCCTCAGCGGTTGCAGTTCCGACCCCTTGCAACCCCCCAAATGACATCGCTGGTTCCGGCGTGTGGAATCGGCAGAAGAATGAGGCGTTTCGAGTTATTTCCCGCCCATCTCCCATCGCTGTGATCATTGACCCTTTTTCTTAAGTTACGAGGAATGGCGTAGTGCAGTCTATGTCAAAAATGGATTGCCCACAGCCAAAAGGGTAAATGGTTTAGCCTACAAACGTCCAAAAGAATAAAACACGTAGTCCAGTGGACATGGTCCGATATCATAGGGGAAAGTAAGCAGAAGAATCCGGGAGGATGTTCCTGAAGCCTCCTCTGGCACTGTCGTGTTTAGATGTATGTATTTATTAGCCCAGGGACTGCATGCGCCAGTCCCCCATTTGTACTTCTAGTGCAACAACAAATTTGTATGCAAGCACTTAATCTTCTTCCATTAATATTTAACAAAGGAAAGGTTTTGGTAACTGGGCCAACCGGGCCAACACCGACTGGCCTTTATTACTCCCTTTACTACTCCCCATGAACACAATCTTAATGCATAACATGGATACATTTTGGCTATTCATTAGAAGCTGCAGCTCTTGCTGTAGTTGACAGGATTCTCCATATGCATCTCGAAGTTCAAAGGATGGGTACAAACCATCTTTCCAGTAATGTGTGTTGGGTTTGGGGGTGCAGTGTTGACAACTCTTTTCCCTTCTATCTCACATTTACGACAGCAAACAATGGTACCTGCCAGAAAAAAACAAATAACAATATTACACATACAGTTGTGGTGAAAGAAAGTGTCTCGGAGATCTCATTACCAATAGGATATATCACATCATTGTGAGCACACAGGGTGGTTGCATGATGGAAAACCTCAAAAGCCCTTTTCTGCTCATTAAAAACAACCTCTAATATTTGTAAACTGTCTTAATGTATGTTATCTTCTTTACTTCTGGGATTAAGCTTTCTAAATGCTCAAACCTTATAGGTACAACCCTGGCCTTCTCTTGCAAAACGTGCATGTGCAAACATATTGATGTTCTCTCTATTGCTGGCCAGAATACATCAAACTGTCGTGTTCCTGTCTGTAACCCGAAGTAGATGTCAACAGTTGGTTTAGAGACTAGTTCAACATACCACATATCTTTCTCCTGGAACAACAGCCTACAATTTAATGTTTTTCCTGCTGCTCTGCCATCCCATCAAATCCTGCCAATAACACCTCTGCTCTATCTAACTTACTACGGCATTGCAGCTGGAGGTGTTGTAGCGGCCATAACTTTCAAGTTGAACTAATTCCTAACCACAAGCAAGAGGTTATCTCTGGGGCAGAGGTCAGGTAATGAGCTGGACCTTTGGGAAGTCGCCCTTGCCACACGTCTCGGTGTGTCTCCCATTTGCATATGGCCCATGGGCCAGGGATGATGTTGCGGGGTAGTAGCCCATGTTCCCTGCACCAGTTACTTCATCTTTTTTTTAAGAACACATTTTATTGATTTTATAGCATAGAAAAAGAGAAAACATCCAACATCTGGTCCCATCAGGGCCAGAACGAAAAAATAACAACAATAATATTAGATGGAAGATAAGTACAAATAGGTCACATATAGTATTTCCTGTATCAGGTTTCCTTACTGCAATGTCTTATTTTCTACATCCTGCGATGTATTGGTTTCAGAGGTTCACACCGTGTCTTCCCACCGTTGCCAAATCTTGCCCGCTTTTTCGGGGCATCCTCTGGCTCTATGTACCCTCTTTTCTATGGCAATGCATACCTGTACATCCGTGATCCACTGGCTTACTTGCGGTGGCTCTGCTGCTCCCCACAGTTGTGCTATGTTCCTTTTTATTACCGCTGTTGCACTTGTGAAGCAAAGTTTTTCGTACCTTGACATGTCTATTTCGCTGTCTACTCCCAATAGCAGCAATTTGGGGTCTCTGGGAATCGTCTGGTTCAGGACTCTCGACACAATATCACAACATTGTTGCCAATAGCGACTGATATACGGGCATTCCCATAGTATATGAAAGAAGGTTCCCTCCTCCCCTCGACAGCATAGACAGTTAGGTTCTGCTATTTTGCCCCAGCGGAACAATGCTACCCTCGGGTAGTAGACTCTATGCAATATCTTCAGTTGCACCAGGTGTAGTCTCGCCGATATGGCGGCTTCACGAGGGTGCATCAGAATCTGTACCCAATCTTCCGACATGATCTCCCCCACTTCCCTCTCCCATTTTGTCTTCAGACTTATCAGTTCTGGAGTGGCAAATGAGGTGATAGCGCTGTACATGACTGTGGTAACTTTAGCCTGAATATGCTCTATGACTGTTTCGTTCCAGGGGCGTGCAGTCTGGCATATCAGAGAGGATGTGGAGGTGTTGCCGTAATGCATGCCGGAGCTGTGTGTAGTGGTACCGTTCTGTCTCTGGGAGGTCAAAGTTTGAGGTTAGGTCTTCAAAGGGTCTGATAGTTCCTTCCACTATCATGTCTTTTATTCTTTCTATTCCACATCTCGCCCATATTGGCCATTTCAGCAATTTGGTCACCTCAGGGAGGTTCCTATTGTTCCATAATGGTTGCAGTGGTGTGCCCTTGTCCTCCCAGCCTATGAAGGCGTGTGCCTCCACCCAGATACGAGATGTCTGTGATGTCATGTCACGGGGGGTTGGTCTGGGTGTCGCAGCGTACAGCTCTATGTGAGGTGTGTTGGGTGTCCTGACCCACGTTTAAGCTATCCTGCTACAACATTTGGTGCTGTGGGCTTAGGAAATTCAAGATGGCGGAAAACCCACATGTGCGCCGAAATCCAGGAAAGCTGCGCAGTTTGTGCGCCCACCAAAATGGTTGCCTCACTTGCCACCCACCAGTGCGAGAATGAAAGGCCGGGTTGCCATGAGGGAAATGGGTTGCCAAAGGAAAAACAGTAGCGCCGGTTAGCTTCAAAGCGCTTTAAAACCACCATTGGACTACCCGCACAGTAGTCTGAAACCATTGGGAATGGCAATGCTGATTGCCAAATGCAACCTAGAAGTGTGGGGAATTCATTTCTTAAATCCCAAAAATGAGTGCAGTACCAGTACTCACCACTATCCAAAAGCCGGCGTTTTAAAACCACTCTGTGTGTTTTTCTGAAGGCAAGCAAAATGCCTATTTCAAACCTTGCAACATGTGCAAAATATTCACTGAACACCAGCAGACATTTGGCAGAATGGAGTTTTGTGTGCCTACAAAATCTGGGAAATGAAGAGCCCAAAAACAATGCTTATAACAAAAATGCTATGGAGTCAGCAGCTTAAGCCTAACTGCAACTGGATTTAAAACCACCAAAATCGAAAATGTTAAATTAAATGAGTGACCTATGTTTGGTGTCACATGCCTTTGTAACTGTTGAAATGTCATAGTTTTGCACTTAGAATCAGCATTCTAGCTGCATGTGTAAAATTACAAGTTATTTTAAAAGCAACAAAAAGTTAGCTGAAGGTCTGGCTTAAGGAACTTGATTTTGCCTAGCAACTACCCATCAGGAGTGAAACTTGAGTCACCACTGTGTTCCCAGGCCAACCTTCCTTTTGCTGCCCAGGCTAAGGATATGCCATCTATCTGATAATTGAATTATCTGTGCTCTGCAAGAGAGTGAACAAAGCCCTCTTCACTCAGGCAAAGGTTTTTATTACCGCAGTCGTAAATTGTAGCTTCCTCTTGGCAGGAGCTGGGAGGAGCACTGCCTGTGAGAAGCAAGCTGGCTTGGCAGAAACTGGAAAGACTGGTTTCTGTACCATGTGACCTGAAAAGACACACCCCTGCAGCAAGGATATGGTTTTATAAAAAGGGGGATAATTCATAGTGCGGACATGTGAAAATTTTATAAATGATACCATAATTCTTGTGATTTTTCTGCCCACAGTTTAAGACGTGGTAGGAACCGGTGGTATGTTCAGGGGGGTTTTAGCGGAAAAGTGGATATTACTCTAAATGTGTGCATGTTAAAAATCTGAAACTTCATCAGTTAATGTCCCTACCCCCTGCACACATGTATGTAAAGTTGGGTCCATGTCGGAAATTGAAAAAGCAGTTAAAAAGTCAATTATGTACACTCTTTGAATGCAAGCTCCGAGAATGAGCAGATTTGGACAGAGACATGGCTAAATTCAGCCACACCATGTATATGTAATTTTAAACAAATGTGTACCTGTGCAAATATGTTTTTAGGTTAGATATAGATTGTGTGTAAAGTTGACAGGGGTGGGTTCTCTGTATCATAAACAGACCTCATCATGATGACACTTCATTTCATTCCCCCAATCAAGTAAGAAATGGAAGTTTGACCAATTAGAAGCTGAGAGAGAGGCAGGGTCAGTGATGCTAGAACACACCCACATTCTAAACACATAAAAGCAGACAGACAGGACAGATAGGGACTTTCCAAATCCATTTGCAGCGGGACGCTCTGCCGGAAAAATCCATACTTACCTCCATCAACCTCCAGAAAGCCAAACTAGAGACTTCAATCTATCCAGAACTAAGAGACCAGACCAGAGGGAGAAAGCAGTGCTGTGCCCAGAGAGTGACCAGAGCCCAGTCTAAAACCCTGACCAGATCCATGGCGAGGCCCATTTCACCCAAGAATATAGTGTGAGTACCTAGAAAACTGTGCAGAACCAATCTCCTAGTTAAAATCATATAATTCAATCTATTTAACCTAAGTAGAACTGCCTCCTAACTGTCACCTGTCATTTTAGCTGCAAAAGCTGCACGTGTCTTTTTGAACTTTAAAATTTCGAATCTGAAAAACGACCTTTATTCAATCGTTCATATCTCCGCAACCGTTTGTGCTAGAGACTTGCAATAACTTTTATTTAAAAGCTTAGAATCGTAGCTTTGAATCGCACCAAGAACCGCATTCCTACCCCTTATAGTTTTACCGCAATCGCGGAACACGCATCCGCGAATTTTACCGCGATTTGCAATTTCTTCACATGTAAAAACTGCTGCTGCTTGCTTTCCATTTGCCAGAAATTCGTTTGACCTGCTAACTATCCCTGCATCATTGCTAGTGTGAGCCTGGACTAATATTAACTAGATACCACTCACCCTGAACCTCTGTAAGGGAATTAAAAGCGCTTAGCATATTTCTCATCCATTGCTAGCACATATCAAAGCCTTTGGGCCTGTGTTTTCAAAACTCCTATCTGTTTTCTGTTGTCTAAGCTTGCTGGATTGAACTGATTACATTGATTGCATTTCTGAGAACTGTGTGCTTTCCTCCCATTCCCTTGCATTGCATAAAGAGGGGGGGAGTGAATAGCCAGAGAAAAGTGATTACATTGTTTGGTTGAAATCATATTGAGTATTTTCTGTACTGCATTCATTGAATATTGCATCCACCTGAGCTTACATAAAGCATCCTCTACCACATTATACTTTTGTTCCTATTTACCAGTGTGTTACCTTATCCATTCATGTCAACTCATTAGTGATTATAAGAAGAGTGCTAGTGCCAGATTCTCCGTTGTTGATCTTTATCATATCAGATTAAGTGTGCTATTCAATTATTAATTTATTATAAAGTGTGATATCTATATTTTAATTTATCAAATAAACCTTTTAACTTGCAAAACAGAACTACTTCTTGGCTCAGTGGGGTCAGGGGGATTCCAAGAGAGGGGTGTTATATAAGGGTAGTCATCCAGAACGCATGAACTGGACCTAAAGATATATCAATAAGGGTTTTCATTCAGTATTATAGACTAGGCGTTGACTTAGCTGTAGTGTTGAATTGAATCCTCTTACAAAGTGGGGGCTCGAGCCGAGACGTTGGGTTAGATTTACCATTTGTGCAGATTAATACAGTGTGCTAACTGACGGGATACATACATCCAGTCGGATCACCACGCTGCATTACGCTGTGAAGCATTCCTCAAAAGGGACACTCCAAGAAAAGTTCTGTTCTGCAAAAATAAAATACAAACTTCTGTAAGTCAGGACAGAGACCAATCTCTAGAATGACGACCTTAGTAGACATGAAAATAGCCAGAGAGCACCTCTTGCATAAGCTATTTGTGAGAGGTGAATGGACCGAACAGGGCCAGGATGTGTGGTTGCAGGCCATCACACAACAGGTCACTGAAACAGGGTCAGATATATATAGAGATCAGGGTCCCTTACATGTGGCCCTGAGTGAACTATATATGGCTCCTAAAGCCAAAGAGGAACACAATAAGATTGCCAGGATAGCAGCATACCTGTACCTATACGTTGGAGACATGCAGGATAGATGTGCGGAAAGCCAAAATCTGGCAAATAGGCAACAGATGGCATTACAGAAGGCCCAATCTGATCTGGACTCTTCTGAGCAGAGGCTGCAGAGGAGCCAGGAGTCAGAAAATGACAGCAGACGGTACATCACTAAAATAAAGGAGGATATGGATGTGCTGCAAAAGGAAAAGTCAGAACAGGATACCAGATTTCTGGCCCTACAGAAGGAGCACCAAGACAGTTTGGACTCCTTACTGCAGAGCCAGAAAAAGCTGGAGCAACAATTAGACTTTAACAGGGCATGCACGGAGCAGGTAGCCACCCTGCAAAGTCATCTAGATAGAGTGAAGGTAGAGAGCAACAAGCTGATCTTGAAAGACCTGGATACCCAGGCAGAGTTTGATGAAGAACGCCAGAAAGCTGGTGCCTTTCAAAGGCAGAGGGACGACCTGGCGGCACAAATGCAGGCTCTTAGTCAGGAAAGAGACGCCTTAGGCCAGGAAGTCTGCCATTTAAAAAGGAAAATGGAAGAAAATCACCTGGCCCACCAGGGGCTGGGTGACCTCCAAAAAGAAAACCAGAACTTGGTAGAGCACACCAGAAGGGTGGAGGATGCTCTAGCAAGAAAGGAGCAGGCCCATAGGGACACAGCTCAGGAGGTAACCCTCCTGCAGCAAAGACTGGCCCAGTTCTCCAGGACCAACCAGGAAGCACAGAGGGAAAATGAGGCCCTCTGTCAACACAATGATAGGCTCCAACAGCAGGTAGCGATGCAGGAGAGACTGATAGAGTCGAGTAAGGCCTTAACAGAGGAACTGAAAGCACAAATGCAGGCTCTTGCATTGCAACAGGGAGCAGGGGCGGATAGAGATGAGGTCCGCTGGGAAAGAGAGACTCCTGACCATAACCGCAGGAGCCCTAACACCAGGGGCCTTCATCTTCCCCAGTCCCTGGACTCTACCACCCCCGTGTCCCCTGGCGCACATGAGCACAGGGCCACAGGGATGGCAGATTACTATCCAGCTAAGAGTATGGGGCTAATAGGCCAGTACCATCCAGGAATGGAGGGGTGGGCATCCGGGTATGGGCACCCAAGTACAATACAGTTCAGTGGGGAACCCCAGGAGAGTAGGCCCATTAAGGGCATCCTGAAAACCTCTGCCCAGTTAGGTCAGTGGAGGGGGTACCCATCAAATCCTGACAGCAAGGAGGAATCTGAAGACTCCTCTGAACTGCGCAGGACACAGGAGACCAGGTCCCCACATTCTGCCAGCCATTCCCAGGCTCGCAGAATCCGGGAAAACCTGGAAGAACAGACGGGAACCTCTGGGAGCAGTGCCTCTGAGTCCGACGAAGAATGGACAAGGGTTACCCGAACCAAAAAGGCCAATAAGGCAAAAAGGGCCTTGCTCAAGGACCCCTTAAAGCAGATTAAGGCGATCAGGAGCGTCATCACGCCTTACCATAAGAACGCTAAGTATTCTGTTTGGGAGCACTTAGAGTTGTTTGAACAAATGATGGAGACTTTCCATTTGAAGGACAGCCAAAGCTGCATTCAATATGTAAAGTGGACCTTCTCCCCGGAATACTCCAGTTTCTTTGCGGGGCTGGAGGACCAAAATCATTTAAGATGGTCCACCTATAAGGCGGCCATCCTGAAACATTTTTCTGTTCACAGAAATCCTCAAGAGGCTCGCAAGGCAGCCTACAATTTGCAATGTGGGGAGGATCAGGCCCCACAAGAATTTGTGCAGGAGTTAAAGCGTGCTTTTGCACAGACCACAAGAAGGGTGCGCACGGATAGCAGGGAATTTATTAATACATTTTTCCATGCCTTGCCCAAATATATAATGACCCAGCTCGTGAGAGATTTTCATGAGAAAAGATCTTTAGACTGGGTCATTGAACAGGCTACCCGGATCTATGAGGTGCAGAAGCCCCTAGAAAATAAAAGCAATGCCCAGAAAAACCCCAAAGCCAACAGCACCCCTGCTGCTGCTAAGGTGGCAGAGGTAAAGGTCACCCCCGTTTTGGATTTGGAGATGGGGGGGCCTAAAAACCTGCCTGCACCTAATAATGCTAGGCCCAGGAGGTCCTCGGGTCAGTCACAGACGGGGAGCCAAGGAGGCAGCCCCACAAATGGGGTCCCTCGCTCTCCTGATTATGTAAGTCCCCGTTACAAGGGAAATCGACCCATCCTGGGTTATGTGTGGACTCCTCCAGCCCAAGGGGGGGGATCCAGACAAGCACCTAACCCAGGGAACTTCCCTCCAAACTTCCCACAGGAGGGCAGAAATTTACCAAACCCTGGGCAGAACTTTTTCCCCAGATATCCTCCCGACTTTCAGCCCCAAAACCATCCATCCTTCTTTCCCCAATTCCCTGAGCCCAGACCACTGAATCCGGGAGAGGGGAGGCCAAGGGTGGAGGGGTACCCAAATCTTCCCAACCCGGGGTATTACCAGAGGAGGGATAGCTACCCTTCCCGGGATCAGCCCAGGGGAGAAAACAGGGCCCCGTATCAGCCTGAGCGGGTTTCCCAGTTAGAGCGCCAGGTTCAAAACATGGCGCGGGATATGGGTGACATACTGAGGGCTCAGCAGAACCCTCAGATCAGCATGCCGGCGCAGAACGCACCCAACTCTGGACCTGGTGCTCCAGAACAATGACGGGGGCAGCACCCCGATAACTCACCGGTTCCCAGGGAGGAGGCACAAGGGGAAGGGGGGTGTAAAGCCTTGGAGGAAGCTTCCTTCCTCACTTGTAAACAGCCCCTGGAAACCCAGGAACCGGAAACAAAATCTCTTGCCCCTGAAAGTCTGCCTCCTAAGGAGCAGAGGGGGGGTAGGAGAAACAAAAGACCCAAACAGACTCAGTTTGAGGAGGAGGTACAGATCTTCCAATTTGAGGGAGAGGGATCCTCAGAGGATCCTGGGAAAAGGATCTTCTCCTTCAGAGAGGGGGGAACTCCTCCCAAAGAAAAATGGGTCCCTAGGGATGCAAATCCAGACTGGGGAGATGTGGAGACTGAGCTACTGCCGCCCACCATCTCATCCCAGAACCAACAGCAAGAAAATCCCCTGGTTCAAACCCATCCTGGCGACTGCCTCCAAAAAAGGGGGGGCGGCCCAGAAACGGAGCCAGGGGAACCCACAATGGCTCTGATCTCCAGTTGCAAATTTTTTCTTTCAGATTCCCAAGACTCTCCACAGAATTCTGCCCAAATCTCCTCGCTAGCGATGTCCAAAACCAGAAAATTAGCCCACCAGTTGTCCAAAAATGTACATTATCCGTGCCCCCTTGAGGAGAAGGAGGGAAGATATTATGCCCCGGTACAAGTACAGGGGCAGGGTACAATCTCGGCACTGGTGGACACTGGATCTCAAGCTACCCTTCTGTCTAGAAGGGCCTTTGATGAACTGAATGCAGGAAGGGGAGAGAATTACCAAATTCCTCTCACCTCTCTTCCTGGACAACTGCAGAACTTTGACGGGAAGGAAATTCCCGTCGAGGGGACGGCAGACTTGGACATTAAGATCGGGCGACATAAGTTGAAACACCCGGTCATAGTTGTGACCCCAGAGGGCACCCCTTGTTTACTAGGGAATGACCTCCTGAGAAGGTTGTCACCCCTAATAGATTGCGTAAACAAGGTCCTCTGGACTCAGACTAGCCGACCCATAAAATTAAAACAGAGTGTCAACCATGTTAGTTTAAACGGCACATGCCACCTGGTTGAACAAAAATCTGACCAAGTAGAATTTCACTTCCAGAACAACCAGATTCCAGACGTGACAGTAATAGCAATAGGACGACAGACTGGTGATGGGGGGTCCTCTCTATTTCTGAAAATCAACCTTCCTTCCAGTTTAAGGTGGTATTCCACGCTGGAAGGAAACACTCTGAAATTCTATACCAATCCACAATCTGAAACTCCCACTCCTATAGTCCAGAAAGATGTGAAATCAGCTCAGAGCCTGGCTGATCTTCAGCAAATTGGAGAGCAGTTGTTCATCCCTGTCCAGTTAAATGATGGGAAGGACTCTGTTCTCGCTCGAGTGTGTGTGAACAACGGTAAGAGCTTCATCAGCGAAGCCATGTTCCGCCAACTCCCAAAAGATCCAGCCATTCCCACCTTCAAACTGATAGACAAATGGGAGATGGACCTGGAAGCACCTAATTCCAAACATCTCCTGCCAAGCAGGTGTATGCTCAAAATCTCCATTGGCAACAAGAGCATAGTCCACAATTGTTGGGTCGTGCGAGACGTCCCTGCCGCCTTTTACTTAGGCAGTGACATTCTCAATCGCTTTGCCATTAGTTTGGACCTAATAAACTTCAAAGCTTGGTCCCGATTAGCGGATAATCCCATGGGCTTTGATGATCCAGAAAAAGCATTTAGGTCAGCTCAATTGCTACCTTATGCAGTTGAAATTCAGGTTAAAGAGGAAGTCACCATCCCAGAAAGGACCCGACAATTCTCCCTGGAAGTGAAAGTTAAAAGGGGACAAGAGTTGAAAAACCCTGATGCTTACATACATCTAAATGCTTCTCTCCAACAGCAAGGGTTGGGGGTAAACCCGACTCCATTAGTCAACATAGAACATGACCCCATTCTAATAGAGGTGGATAACAGCGACTTAAAGAGTATTACTCTAGCCGCAGGCACCATTATTGGAATGGCGGTTGATGACCGACATTTCTCCATTGATCTTGTAAATGAACTGTTAGGACCCATCCCCAAGGACTGTTTTGACAGTGACAGTGAGGACAATACAACACCAGACAGGATTTTTACCCGGCATGGGGGGAACTTCCTGGTGTACACTTCCTGCCCCTATGGTAAGGAAGATGTGACTTGTGACTTCAGGAGGGATGAGGTGATTTTCCAGGTCCATGAGGGCTGCCTTTCCCACCTGAAGCCTCCGGTCCAAATCAGCACTCTGACCAGGGACTTCTCCACCCAGCTGGAGGAGGCCGCGGAGATAGCCAAACCAGAAGTCTTTCCAGGCTTCAGGCAGATGGTGGAAGAGAGAGTCAACCTAGCTGATGCCTGTGTGACTCTGGAACAAAAGCAAAAGTTGAAACAAGTTTTCTTGGATTTCCAAGATCTCTTTGCGGTAGACTCATATGACTGTGGTCGCACCGACATCCACACCACAACAATCCCCACGGACCCTGGCATGACTCCAGTGTTTGTGAAGCAATATCGCTTGCCTCTCGCATCAATGGAGTCCCTTACTGAAATAATTAAGAACCTTGAGTCCCGGGGAATAATCCGTCCAGTCCACAGCACCTTCAATAATCCGGTGCTGGGAATATTGAAGCCAAACGGCCAGTGGAGACTCTGCGCTGACCTCAGGGAGCTCAACAAACGGGTCCATACTTCCCGATGGCCTCTGCCCTACATTGACCAAGGGCTGGCCCAGATCCAGGGGTCACAGGTATTCACTGCAATAGACCTGACCAATGGATACTGGACCGTGCCTGTCAGTAAGGAGGACCAATACAAGCTGGCTTTTACCTTTGGGGGCCAGCAGTACACCTGGACCCGGACTCCCTTCGGATACCTCAACTCCGGCAATGAATTCAACATTTTTCTACACAAGGCCATGCCTGACTTGGGTGCAAGGGGTAACTTGGCTTATGTAGATGATGTCCTCATCAAAAGTTCATCTGTGGAGGAACACATAGCAGAGATCCGTTATGTTCTGACACAGTTGAGGGCCGCCGGAGCAAAACTTTCCTTTCAGAAAGCACAGTGGTGCAGAACCCGTGTTAATTTCTTGGGGCATGAGATTACTCCTCAGGGCCTCTGTCCCCAGGAAAAGAAAGTGGAAGCACTTCAGAAACTGAAAGACCCCACAACTCTGCGGGAACTAAGGAGCCTCCTTGGACTGACTAATTACAGCAGAAAGTTCATTGAGGGCTACGCAGAGATCACCAGACCCCTGATTCATCTCCTGAAGGGGGGGGTCAAGTGGGAATGGGGTCCAGAACAAGCCGAGGCAGTAAAACAACTCAAGAGAAGCCTCTCACAAGCGCCTTGCCTAGCTTACCCTGTCAGAAACAAGGAGTTCTTCCTGGAGACAGGGTTCTCTAATACGTGCTTGACGGCAGTATTATACCAAAAGCATGACAAGGTCAATAAAGTAATCTCCTATGCGAGCAAAACTTTATCCTCTGTGGAGGAAAAATTCAACGATTGTGAGAAGGCACTCCTGGCAACGGTGTGGGCATTGAAGAATTACCGCCCGTTTATCCAGGGGGAACACATCATAGTGGAGACTCCACACCAGCCTCTGCAATATCTCCAAAGTGACAGAATCCGGGCCGGAAATGTGAGTAATTCCCGAATTACTTCCTGGATTCTGTCAATGCAAGGCTTTCCTGTGGAGGTCAGATATGGCCAAAACAAGAAGAGTCCCCTCGCGCAAGGTCTGGCTGACTTGCATGATTGTGCCAGAGAAAACTGTCTCGAGGACGAAAGTCTAAAAATAAAGGACAACATGGAGGCATACCTTAATTCCCCCCACAAAGTCTTTGAAGAAGACAAGTGTGAGGGAATGCCCACTGTGTATGTGGATGGATGCTCTTACCATGTCGACAACAACGGGGAGAAAGAACTGGTGGCCGGCGTAGGGAATGCATGGGTGAATGAGTCCCCAGAACCCTCCGCTGGATACAAAATTGGTCCCCGAAGTAGTCAGGTGGCAGAATTGATGGCTGTGCATCAGGCCATCCTCACTGCTGTCCAGCATCAACTCCGCGAACTGGTCATAATCACAGATTCGGATTATGTACGGAACGGGTTCGTGGAGCACCTGGTTAATTGGAAAACCAGAGGCATGTTATGTGCTAACAACAAACCCTTGAAACATGGGAAGTTGATCCAAAACATTGATGATCTGGTCACCTCGAACGAGATGACCATCTATTGGAAGAAGATCAAGGGTCATTCCAAAGTAGAGGGACCAGACAAAACTGGAAATGACTTAGCTGATCAGTTGGCCAAGACCGGGGCCATCCAAGGGGATCTAATTGAGATTGAGTCCCTGTTGGGGGAAATCCAGGTCACTGCTATCACTAGGTCCCAGACAAATGCTCACAACGACCTTTCAATTGCACAATGGAGTAAGGAGACCCCTGATGCTGATTTGATTACCGCTCAGAAGGGGGATCCAATAATTGGTAAATTTTACCAGCACCTTGAGGACCCTGAGAACTTTCCCCTGACGGATACCGATTACATTGGGAAAGAGGACCTAAGAGTGTTGATGAAATGTCCCAAAATGTTCCGAATCCAAGACGGTTTGTTGGTAAGGAAATCCAAAGCTGGCCACGATCAGTGGGTGGTTCCTACCTCATTCCGAAGCCTGATGTTAAGTCACGCCCATGATGCGGCCACTGCCGGTCACAGGGGGTTTCACACAACATTGGAAATCTTAAGAGAGGTTGCATACTGGCCACACATGGGGCAGGACCTCGACCAGTACCTGAAGGGTTGCCTTGTGTGTGCACAATTTCAGCCATCATCCCTCACACACCGGGCGCCTTTACAAAAGAGGGGAATGACACTGCCATGGTCAGATTTACAAATCGACTTTGTAGGCCCTGTGATTCGCTCGGCTAGGGGGAATAAGTACATGTTGACGGTGACATGCTTGTTTACCAAGTGGGTGGAATGTCTCCCAGCCCCAAACTGCAAGGCAGAAACTGCAGCTGCCTTGATGATTAACCACATCTTTTCCCGTTTTGGTCTACCTCAAAGGATTGAGTCAGACAGAGGTAGCCACTTCACCAGTGAAGTAATGACAAAGATGTGGGAGATACTGGGGGTCAAGAGAAAGCTGCATATTGCTTACCGGCCAGCTTCTTCTGGGGCAGTAGAGAGATATAACCGGACAATTGTGAGCATATTAAAGAAGTTTGTGGCAGATTCTGGGCCAAGTTGGGATATCCGATTACCTCTGGTCCTAATGGCCATCAGATCTACCCCTTCATCTGCAACCAAAATGTCACCATTTGAGTTGATGACTGGGCGCAAGATGGTGCTTCCGCAGCATTTGCTCTACAGGACCCAAGAGCAGACACTGATAAATGCCTCCACTACTCACGAGTATGTAGAGAATTTAAGGAAACACCTCCAACATGCTTTTGCTTATGCTCAGCGGAATCTAGAAAGATCAGCTGATAGCATGAAGACCCATTATGACCTGAAAACTTCCAGGAAGGAATATCAGGTGGGAGACCGGGTCTATCTATACAACTTCCAAAGGAACCAGGCCAAGCAGCGCAAATTTTTGCCTACATGGAAGGGACCCTTTGAGATCGTCGATAAGATCTCCCCTGTGGCCTACAAGATCCGCATCCC
This sequence comes from Ambystoma mexicanum, assembly GCF_040938575.1. Classification (NCBI taxonomy): domain Eukaryota; kingdom Metazoa; phylum Chordata; class Amphibia; order Caudata; family Ambystomatidae; genus Ambystoma; species Ambystoma mexicanum. Next base: position 508,135,789 of record NC_090939.1, read on the forward strand.
CAAAGGTGGTTCGGCAGAGGGGGAAGACAAGTGGGTCCACATAAACCAGTTGAAATGTTGCCATCCCAGGCACACTCTGCAACAACTGGAGGAATCCTCTGGAATCCTAGCGGGTACTGTATCAGACTAATTCAGTTCCAATCATAAAACATACCACATCTAGTCTCTAAAATATTGTGATTACATGAAACTGTCTCTAGTGATACTGTTTTTTTTCAAAATAAGAATGTAATGTTTTGTTATGATGAAATGCATATGCTGCCCCACTATCTCAACAGTGGTGGAAAAAAAATCGTCTATGAGTAGATATTGCCGCTTTTGCTTTATCATCCTAGGAGAGATGAAACCATGAAGGATGACCAAGGAGGACGATCCGGAGACCGGGAGCAAAGACACAACGGGCCCGGGGTACCGCCCAATCTTCCCATCAGGACCGGCGAGGAGAACTGATCGATCTGACCGGATGGAGAAGAAGATGCTGAACCGTGCCATCTACAGAAGAGGAAGAAGATTATGCGGACAGACCGGTGCATGGGTCAAAACCCTTGTGCACGCGACTCCCCATCGACTCAAATTCAAAGTGCAGTCGCGTGGGGGGGACTTGTTGGGTGTCCTGACCCACGTTTAAGCTATCCTGCTACAACATTTGGTGCTGTGGGCTTAGGAAATTCAAGATGGCGGAAAACCCACATGTGCGCCGAAATCCAGGAAAGCTGCGCAGTTTGTGCACCCACCAAAATGGTTGCCTCACTTGCCACCCACCAGTGCGAGAATGAAAGGCCGGGTTGCCATGAGGGAAATGGGTTGCCAAAGGAAAAACAGTAGCGCCGGTTAGCTTCAAAGCGCTTTAAAACCACCATTGGACTACCCGCACAGTAGTCTGAAACCATTGGGAATGGCAATGCTGATTGCCAAATGCAACCTAGAAGTGTGGGGAATTCATTTCTTAAATCCCAAAAATGAGTGCAGTACCAGTACTCACCACTATCCAAAAGCCGGCGTTTTAAAACCACTCTGTGTGTTTTTCTGAAGGCAAGCAAAATGCCTATTTCAAACCTTGCAACATGTGCAAAATATTCACTGAACACCAGCAGACATTTGGCAGAATGGAGTTTTGTGTGCCTACAAAATCTGGGAAATGAAGAGCCCAAAAACAATGCTTATAACAAAAATGCTATGGAGTCAGCAGCTTAAGCCTAACTGCAACTGGATTTAAAACCACCAAAATCGAAAATGTTAAATTAAATGAGTGACCTATGTTTGGTGTCACATGCCTTTGTAACTGTTGAAATGTCATAGTTTTGCACTTAGAATCAGCATTCTAGCTGCATGTGTAAAATTACAAGTTATTTTAAAAGCAACAAAAAGTTAGCTGAAGGTCTGGCTTAAGGAACTTGATTTTGCCTAGCAACTACCCATCAGGAGTGAAACTTGAGTCACCACTGTGTTCCCAGGCCAACCTTCCTTTTGCTGCCCAGGCTAAGGATATGCCATCTATCTGATAATTGAATTATCTGTGCTCTGCAAGAGAGTGAACAAAGCCCTCTTCACTCAGGCAAAGGTTTTTATTACCGCAGTCGTAAATTGTAGCTTCCTCTTGGCAGGAGCTGGGAGGAGCACTGCCTGTGAGAAGCAAGCTGGCTTGGCAGAAACTGGAAAGACTGGTTTCTGTACCATGTGACCTGAAAAGACACACCCCTGCAGCAAGGATATGGTTTTATAAAAAGGGGGATAATTCATAGTGCGGACATGTGAAAATTTTATAAATGATACCATAATTCTTGTGATTTTTCTGCCCACAGTTTAAGACGTGGTAGGAACCGGTGGTATGTTCAGGGGGGTTTTAGCGGAAAAGTGGATATTACTCTAAATGTGTGCATGTTAAAAATCTGAAACTTCATCAGTTAATGTCCCTACCCCCTGCACACATGTATGTAAAGTTGGGTCCATGTCGGAAATTGAAAAAGCAGTTAAAAAGTCAATTATGTACACTCTTTGAATGCAAGCTCCGAGAATGAGCAGATTTGGACAGAGACATGGCTAAATTCAGCCACACCATGTATATGTAATTTTAAACAAATGTGTACCTGTGCAAATATGTTTTTAGGTCAGATATAGATTGTGTGTAAAGTTGACAGGGGTGGGTTCTCTGTATCATAAACAGACCTCATCATGATGACACTTCATTTCATTCCCCCAATCAAGTAAGAAATGGAAGTTTGACCAATTAGAAGCTGAGAGAGAGGCAGGGTCAGTGATGCTAGAACACACCCACATTCTAAACACATAAAAGCAGACAGACAGGACAGATAGGGACTTTCCAAATCCATTTGCAGCGGGACGCTCTGCCGGAAAAATCCATACTTACCTCCATCAACCTCCAGAAAGCCAAACTAGAGACTTCAATCTATCCAGAACTAAGAGACCAGACCAGAGGGAGAAAGCAGTGCTGTGCCCAGAGAGTGACCAGAGCCCAGTCTAAAACCCTGACCAGATCCATGGCGAGGCCCATTTCACCCAAGAATATAGTGTGAGTACCTAGAAAACTGTGCAGAACCAATCTCCTAGTTAAAATCATATAATTCAATCTATTTAACCTAAGTAGAACTGCCTCCTAACTGTCACCTGTCATTTTAGCTGCAAAAGCTGCACGTGTCTTTTTGAACTTTAAAATTTCGAATCTGAAAAACGACCTTTATTCAATCGTTCATATCTCCGCAACCGTTTGTGCTAGAGACTTGCAATAACTTTTATTTAAAAGCTTAGAATCGTAGCTTTGAATCGCACCAAGAACCGCATTCCTACCCCTTATAGTTTTACCGCAATCGCGGAACACGCATCCGCGAATTTTACCGCGATTTGCAATTTCTTCACATGTAAAAACTGCTGCTGCTTGCTTTCCATTTGCCAGAAATTCGTTTGACCTGCTAACTATCCCTGCATCATTGCTAGTGTGAGCCTGGACTAATATTAACTAGATACCACTCACCCTGAACCTCTGTAAGGGAATTAAAAGCGCTTAGCATATTTCTCATCCATTGCTAGCACATATCAAAGCCTTTGGGCCTGTGTTTTCAAAACTCCTATCTGTTTTCTGTTGTCTAAGCTTGCTGGATTGAACTGATTACATTGATTGCATTTCTGAGAACTGTGTGCTTTCCTCCCATTCCCTTGCATTGCATAAAGAGGGGGGGAGTGAATAGCCAGAGAAAAGTGATTACATTGTTTGGTTGAAATCATATTGAGTATTTTCTGTACTGCATTCATTGAATATTGCATCCACCTGAGCTTACATAAAGCATCCTCTACCACATTATACTTTTGTTCCTATTTACCAGTGTGTTACCTTATCCATTCATGTCAACTCATTAGTGATTATAAGAAGAGTGCTAGTGCCAGATTCTCCGTTGTTGATCTTTATCATATCAGATTAAGTGTGCTATTCAATTATTAATTTATTATAAAGTGTGATATCTATATTTTAATTTATCAAATAAACCTTTTAACTTGCAAAACAGAACTACTTCTTGGCTCAGTGGGGTCAGGGGGATTCCAAGAGAGGGGTGTTATATAAGGGTAGTCATCCAGAACGCATGAACTGGACCTAAAGATATATCAATAAGGGTTTTCATTCAGTATTATAGACTAGGCGTTGACTTAGCTGTAGTGTTGAATTGAATCCTCTTACAGGTGATGCTCTCACATGTGGTAGTGTAGTTTCAGCGTGTAATGTATCATTTATCACCGACATCTGGCTGGCCCAGTAGTATGTCTGTAGCCTTGGCAAACCAATGCCTCCCTCCCATATTGACCTTTGCAATGTTCGAAGGGCTATTCTCGGATGCCCGCCACCCCATAGAAGTTTCCTAAGTGTAGAGTCTATTTTTTGGAACGTCTTCATAGGTATGTGTAGTGGGGCATTCTGTAGTATGTATAAGTATCAAGGGAGTGCTAACATTTTAAACAGTGCCGCCCGTCCCAATAGGGTCAAGGGTAGAGACATCCAATGCTGCACATCTCTTGTGAAGCGTTCCGTAATGGGCTGTAAATTGTTAGGTATGTAATCATTGAGATTTCTCGTGATCCGGATACCAAGGTATTGGAAATGGTCAGAGGCAATTATGTATGGGCAAGGCACAGGGGTTTCTTAGCCTAGTTGGTTTATTGCGAATAGTGTGGATTTGGACCAGTTTACCTTTAGACCGCTAAAGGCTCTGTATTTTTGTAGCAACTGAGTCACCACTGGGCATGTTGTCCTGGGGTCTTGTAGGTATATCAATAGGTCGTCTGCATACAATGAGACTCTGGGCCTCATTACGACACTGGCGCTAAGGGTTTAACGGCGCCGTAAAAGGTGTTGGCGCCGTTAAACCCTTAAAGCCTGATTACGAGGTCCCTTTGCGGGACCAGACCTTAACGGCTGGTTTTTCCAGCCGTTAAAGTAGGGACCCTCAAAGGGACTTTGGTGCTAATAATGGTACCGCAATTTGCGGTACCGTTATTAGCGCCTTGCCCATTCCCATTGAACCCTATGGGGCAAGAATGGGAATGGGGAAGGGCCATGGCGGCATGGGGAATTACCACCCCACCAACCTCGGAATGGGGTGGTAATTTCCCCATTCAACCATGGCGGACAATGGCATGGACCATGGTGCTAACAGCACCATGGTCCTCCGCCTGGGTCATAATGAGGCCCTCTGTCTTCCCATCCTGGCCCGCCCGGCATACCCCCCCAGGTACATGTGTCCCTCAGCAGTTGGGCCAATGGCTCCACGGCCAGTGCAAAGAGGAGGGCTGACAGGGGGCAACCCTGTCTTGTCCCTTTTCCCAGGGCAAAGGATCGTGACGTCCAACCATTTACCCTGACTTCAGCCATCGGTGCGGTATACAGCAGTCAAACCCAGGATAGGAACTGTTCGCCAAACCCCATCTTGCGCATGACCTCCCAGAGTGCCCCCCAGTAGATGGAATCAAACAACTTCTCGAAGTCTATTGCAAGCACTCCCAAGGGGATGTTTAGGGTCTGGGCACGTTCAATGGCTAGGTGTATTCTCCGTATGTTCATCCTTGTGGACCTACCGGGCATGAAGCCACATTGGTCTGGATGGATTAAGGATGTTATGACCTGCTGCAGGCGTGTCGCTAGTAATTTGGCCAGGATTTTCGCCTCGCTGTTAATGAGGGAGATTGGTCTGTATGAGCTACATTTATCTGGGGGTTTATCTGCTTTAGGTATTACAATTATTGTAGCCTTCCTTAGGTCTGCTGGTAGGCTCCCCAAACCTTTGGCCTGTCGGTACATATTGAGTAGGTGGAGGGCCAGTTCGTTACCTCCTATCTTTTTCCAGGCTTCTATGGGAAAGCCATTCGGTCCAGGTGTCTTCCCGGATTGGAGCTGCATCATAGATTTTATTATCTCCTCTTGCGTGATTTCTGTTTCTAGGCTGGATACTTGTACGGAATTTAGGGAGGGAAGGGTGATCTCATCAAGTATGGAAATCTCAGAGGGAGCCTCCGGGGGCCATTTATAGCCCTTCATAATATTTTGCAAATTCTTCTGCGATATCCGCATCCGTCAGGCGCGGTTTCGCATTTTGGGGTGTGATTACCCTCACTTGATTGTGCGCCTCATCTCTCCGTTCGAGCCACGGCAGTATCTTCACCGCTTTGTCTCCTGTTTCGTAAATTCTGGCTCTCATTGCCCCATGGGCTTGTTTGGCGTTGTCTAATGCCACGTTTTGTAGCTTTTTTTGGGCCAGGACCAACACTCTGTTTGTGTCGGGACGATCCTGGGCCAGATGTGTCTCCTCCGCCTGCTTAACATTTGCCTCTGTTTCTTTCAATGATTTCAGGTATGTTTTCCTTTGTGCTGCGGTCCAGGAGATAATCTCCTTTCGGATCACAGGCTTGTAGGCTTCCCATAGTGTGACAGTGCAGTCTACTGACCCTTCATTCAACTCAAAGTATGTTTTGCTGGAATTTTGTAAACTTTCTACCAGCTCTGGGGAACCCAGGTGGTAACTATTTAGTCTCCACACCGGTGGCGAGAGTGGTTTACAAGTCGTGATCGTCATGAGTAGGAGGGAGTGGTCCGAAATGCCTCTTGGGAGATATTCTGCTGGTGTTCGCCGTATGTAGTATTGGTGCTGGTAAAAAAAAGAATCTAGTTGTGACAGCGACGCATGCACCCCAGAGTGATAGGAGTATTCCCTTTTCTCAGGGTGTAGGTCATGTCACACGTCTCTTATGCCAAATGCTTCCGCAAATGTTGCTAGTTTAGTTCGGGCATTGGGGTCCCTATTACGTAGGTGTGTGCGATCCCATGCATTATCTATAACATCATTGAAGTCTCCCCCCAGTATTAGGATATCTGCTGTGTCATTGATCAGCAAGGGCGTAATGTCGTCTGTTAGTGTGGCTAGTAGTGTAGGCGGGGAGTAGATCGCTATCAAGGAGATTGTCTTATTCCATAGCGTGCCTGTGACATATGTGAATCTGCCTCCGGTTTTCTTGTGTTACTTTCGTGAGGGTAAAGGGAAGTCTATTGTGTATTAATATTATTACTCCCCTGGCTCCCATCGTGAAGCCTGCCTGTATTGCCATACGATAGTTGGATCGTTTGAAGAGCGCTCTGGTTGTTCCTGCTAGGTGGGTTTCAGTTAGGAAGGCTATATCTGGCCCGTGTCTGTTCAGGAACTGTCGTACCAGTCGTCTCTTCAGACTGTTTCCTAGGCCATTCACGTTCCAGGTAAGTAGCTTTAAGACTTGGGTCTTAGTGTCTTGCAGGGCCATTTGGACATTCATGGGTGTGGGTGTCTGCGGTGCCATCCAGGGTGTAGGCATTGCTTTTGTTTAATCTGTGGCAAGGAGAAATGTGCAGTGTGTGTGTCTAACACCTGTTTCTCGAGAGCTTTGGTGTTCTAATAAGTTCTTCCATCTTTTCAACCTTTCAACATATATCAAAAGTAACGAAACTATCAACCATTAACCAACCCATCCACCTCCCCATACTCCACCCAACTAGAAGTATCTGTCGCCCGAATTACTCACAACAGTTAATACCGGCCGAAGTGGCCAACCGCTAAACAAACCAGTTTTCCTCCTGGTGCAATGTTATTTGGACTCCACGCAGGGGGGGGGACCATCTCTTTGGTGGCCGCCATAATGTCTTCTATCTTTGATCAACATGCAGTGTTTAGGAATTTATATCAGCTGATTGTTACTGGTCACCGCATCTCCTCATTCTGTGGGTCAACCAGTGGTTGCTGTAGAGGTAGTGGGTCTCTGTCTTGCCGGGGTCGTGGGTTTCGTTGTCTGTTGCTTCTCAGGGTTCTCCAGTCTCCCTCAATATGATTTTTGGCCCATCTCCAGGCCTCTTTTGGATCGGTAAAATGGTCTGTTGTTCCATTATGGTATATTTTGAGCTGGGCCGGGAAGAGAAGGCCATATTTCACATTGAGGGCGTGTAGCTGTTTCTTCAGGTGATCGAAAGATTGTCTTGCTTTTTGGACCTCTCTTGTGTTATCTGGAGCAACGCGTCTTGATCTCTGTAATTAAGGAGTTTCGCTATCACAGTACGTGGGGGCGCTCCAGGGATCGATTTCCCAGATGGTATGCGGCGTGCTCTCTAGATCAAGAAGAATTTAGAGGAGTCAGGCTCAAACATGTCCATGAGCCACTGTTCGAGAAATATCTCCATGCTAGGCCCCTCTGTGTTCTCAGGAAAGCCAAGGATCCTGACGTTGTTACGCCTAGATCGGCCATCGCTATCGTCCATCCTCTCAGCCATCTTTTTGAGTTCATGTTTGACGTCAGCGAGTTGTTGTTGCATCTCTCGTATACCATCTTCGGCGTCAGAGATGCGTTGCTCTGCCTCTCCAGTGCAGGACGTCAGCTTTTGTAAGTGAGGGTGGAGAAGTGACACGTCCATGCTTATGCCGTCCATTTTATGTTCCATGGAGGCGCGCAAATCAGCTATGGCAACCATGACGTCCTTCAGGGACAGTGTGGTTTCTGGGTTGGGAGTGTTGGTGTTCGACTCCGGCTCGTCCCGATTGTGTGTGGGTAAGGTAGTATATTGGTCCATTTTGTGTTGTACAGCTTGCTTCATTGCCTTGTCTTTGCCCATGGTGGCCGTGTTGACCATTCCCGTTACCAGGGTTGGGTGGTATTGGTGGAACCGCTGCACACACAAGCGTGTGCTCCTGCCCACAGCGCCCAGCACGCAATCAATCTGTACGTTGTTTCAAAAACGGTTGGTTCCTCCAGTTGTGTGTGAGAAAACTATTTCCTTACCGGGTTTAGGGGAGGTGCAGCAGGGTCGTTTTCTCCTCCCAGGGTGCTGGTAGCGTCCTTTTATAGTTTGTTGAACAATGATGGTCAAACCAGGATGATCCCTGAGTGGTGAGCAGTGCTTTGCAGGTCTATGAGTCCTCTCCGTTAGTCAAACCATGCCAGCTCTTCCCAGTGGTACCTGTGGTGGGAGCTTCAGTTGGAGATAGGTACACTGCTGGTCCGGGGGCATGGGTATGTCCAGTTAGGCCACTGGGGCAGCCTCGGTTCCTGAGCTTCTCTTTGGCGTATCTCCCTCAGCACGGACCGTTCTTCTATCTTGCCTCGATCATCCAGTTCCGTGTGTTATCCTCCATCTCTGCATGTATATTTCCCCATAATTTGTGTCATTATAGCAGGATGTTTGTCAGGATATTTCTCGGCAGCCACGGGAGCTCACAGACTTCACGTTCGCATTGCCCGCTGGCTGGCCACGCTCCCCCGGTTACTTCATCTTGACCGTACACTCTTTTCCCAGAGGTCCACCCTCTGTACTGACAGACGTCTCCATATATATATCAAAGAACTGATCAGGGCGAGTCCGGATATGTGATGACCCACTATTTTATTAAATGTATTATCTCAACACACAAAAAATGGGGCATATTAAATCAAAAGTGACACTTTCTTGACAATCTCTTGCAGTTTTATTCGCTACCCTAACTGGGATTACATTGATCATTCTCTTTCATTTTCGAGCGAGCAGGTTCACACGCACTGGCAGCCATGCTAACCTTCACAACAGAGCCCAACTGAAGTGTAGTCTATGACTCACGGGTCATCTCGATCAGGTACCTGACCCTATCAGCCTTTTCGAGAGCGTATGCAGTTATAGGTGCCATTCCGTAATTGATCTTCTCTAAATCCAAGGCATTTTCTTGTGTGTTACATATAATTTTCCACACACTGCCACGAAGTTGCGCTATACATGCTAGAATTTCACAAGCACCGTAAATTCCCTTTGGGACTGCTAGAAGAAATATATGAGCCTAGACACTCTCTTTCAGAATATTGCTCCGCATACAGACCCCCACTTAGTGTATGTTATTTGTTGTTCTAGATCACAGGACATCTCATGTACGAGTATGTCTCACAATTCCCCGTCCTGATGAAGGCCGATGTAGTAACAGCAGTCTACTTCTGCGGCAAGGCCAAAACACAGACGTGCTAACAAATCCATCGCTACACAGTGCTCATTACACAACACTGTTGATCAAACCGATTATTTTGGCATCCGTAAAAATTGTGCTCCAAACAAGGTTTAGGGTCTTCATAGCCAGGATCTAATCCTTAATGGATGTATTAGCCTTTTTAGTATTGTTGTTGGTTGTTTTTTGTATGTAGGGGAATGTATGCATTCTATTAACCCGTGTCACTTTTGATTCAATATGCTCCATTTGTTGTTTGTTCAGATAACAAGTGTAATCAAATAGTGGCTCATCACATATCTGGACTCGTCCCGCTCAGTTCTTTGATTTATATATGGATGTTTCCTCCTGGAGAGATAAGGGAATAGCCAGGTGCCCCTTTAAGTTTTAGCTGACAGAATTCTCTACATGCCCACAGCGCTTCTGGTATTCCTGGGTCCTTTTCGAGATTCTTGGCCAACTTTTGTGCAATATAACCTCAAATATGCTGAGGAGTTCAGAGCTCAAGTAATCTTGCACATGCTCGCAGGCAACATCTCATTGTAGCTTTCGTCCAGTGGAAACCAGTACTTTTATTAACTGTATCAGCGCATCTTTGGTAAGTACTGAGTGTTCCAATGATGTACAGATCACTGATATTGCTATCGTTGCTGGTGAGCTGTGCCCCAGAGATAAGCCCTTTGACTCGTTCTCACCGGCCCAAGTGGCCCTCTTATTCTTAGCCTTGATATATATCCCAGGCTACAAGGTCAGTATTGGGACCATCCCAGATAAGATCAGCTATTTCCCCTTTCCTTATTCCGCTGTGTAACTCCTCCAACTGCTGCTGTAAACGTGTGGCTGTACCCTCTGTACCATTTTGAAACTGCATTGTGACCAGAAATGCAGACAAAGGGATTGTGAAAATCATTGTATCAAGATAAGCATTGAGGATAACATACCGAAACCCAGGCCTATCTATCGTATTAACAGTATCATAACACAGCAAGTGACCACGTATATGAGTATTGTTGAGGAACTCAGTGACCTGAAATACTCGTGAAATTAGATACTGTATCAGCATACAGGTAATATCAGCACACAGGTCATATTTTCTTGCTGAGTATTTGTGATGCTGGAAATGCATCAGAGGGACAGGGCCTCCGTATCCTTGTCCTCTACTGCTTTTTATTGTATGTTCTGTCTTGTTTTCCACGCAGGAGTTCACGTGGGACTCCTGGCGGTGCAGCTCTCCCTCTTTTGGTTTGGTGATTGGACCCGTGGGATACCCTTATGGCACCCATGGGTGGGGGTACAACCCTGTGCCCCTAGTGTATGTTTTTGGGCACCTGTGGGTGGCCCGCAGAGCAGGGTATGGGCTGGTGGTAGCTCCATGCTGAAGTTGACAGGTGCGCAGAGTATCCTCCATTTTGGGATACCCCGGCCCTGCCATTGGGATCAGTTGATTCCTGATGGAAAACAAAATGGCCCCTGTGGCCTCTTGCTTTCTATTACCCATTACCTTGTTTTCCCAAAGTCCTGGGAAGCCCTGACTCTTTCCCTTCCGCCTGACTGGCTGTTGGATGGAAGTTGCATATATGGTGTTGTTGTGAAGGCCCAGCCAGACTAGCTGGAGCCTTCCCAGTGATGTATGTTGTGGGTACCTCCTATGGGTGGGACCCGGGTGAATAGAGTGTGTGACGAATATGCATTCTGTGTTGTGGATGTCTAGTATCTGGTGGTTGGCACAATGACTGAGACAGCCCTGCCCGAAACCGGTATGAATGCAGTTTGGAGTGTTGAATGGCTCGGTACTTGTCCCAATACACATAACTTGTTGTGAGTGTCTGGAGAGAAGTGAATGGCCTGAATACCTCGTGTGCCTGACTGGCTGCCTGCCTGCATGAATGCCCTTAGTCGCGATTGGATGCTTGAGTGTGACCCAGCGGAATGAACGGGAGACCAACAGTATATCTGGGGACCTCTCACTGCTAGGAATCGTGTTCAGAAGCTGAAGTCCACTATGACGAGTAACTGGAGTAACTGAAGCTTGACCTTGAGGCCCTGCTGGACGAGAAGAATTGCTGTTGCTCTCCTTCACAATCTGAAAGCTGCTGTACCTCCAAGGACTGACCCAGAGAGGACCTGGTAAGGCGCCCTCTTCCCGAGCTACGAGGGACCATCGTGCACAGCTGATCTTTGCCAAAGCTCTCTGGTAGACAGACCATCGACAGGCTGCCGACCTGAGACGGGGACCGCCGCGGAATCTCAAAGAGAAGCACTCGGACTGTTGTCCTACACTGTCGACGACCGCCATCGCCGACCGGAGCCGCCGTGCTCCCGTTTGCCTAAGAACTTCATTTGATCATCGGATGCTCTCGTCTGCATCGTCACCCACTTTACCCCGCTGGAGAAGGCCCAACCGTCGACGCGCCGAGGAGCATCCGCCGGTGGGTTTCCGCCACCTAAAGACCACAGAGACGCCGACGACTCGACGCCCTTGCTGGGCCATAGTTCTTCATCATCTCTTTGCGGTTCAGAACTATCGTCACTGAGGTGCCCCGTACGCCTCTTCCTTGCAGGACGCCAACGCTCTGTCGTCGACAAGCACCGCTAGGAACGAAGCTACCACTTCAGGGCCGTAGTTCAACCTGTTCGCCATCGGACGTTCGACGACCCGTGACTCCTGCTTTAAAGGGAGGGCACTCAAGAAGGGCCGTCGTTTCCCCGACACCGAATGCCGAGTTCCTCGACGCCTCTCGACGATCCGTGGCTCCTGCTTTAAAGGGAGTCACTCAAGAAGGATCGGTCGACGCCTCTTCGGAGAACTCTACTCCACCAGGTACATAGGGGGGGTAAAACCTTAATAGGAGTAAATAAGACTATTGAACATTATATGGAATGGGCTTGTGCTATATATCTTTATTTACAGGTTACCCAGGTGAGGGGATCTCCACACAGAACTGTGCCTAGTGGTAGGGGTCAGCATTCTGCCTATTGTTTCAACCATTTTACGTTCCTGCCTATCTCTATTGCTGGTTTCCTCGTTATTGATCTGTGTGACATTTTAACCGTAGAGTTGATGCACTTTAATGAGATTCGATAACATTGGTGGTACCGCTTTAGAATTGTATATATTTATCATTATTGACTTCCGAGTACAAAGTGCGTTATTGTGATCGTGTACATACCTTTGAATATTAATTATATAAAGACTGTGTTTTCAGTAATACAGTGTGTGGACATTCCTTTGTGGTGGTTCGGGGACTACACTGTACTTAAGAACCAGCCCGCATCACCTCCTGAGAAGCTAGGCCTTGATTGCTCGTCCATTGCTACCGTAATAGAGAATCTTGGCTGGGGTCTTCTGTGCCTCTCCTCTACCATATAGAGAGCAGAAGTACAGACACCCCCTACCAGTCTTTACACTGGTGGCAGCGGGGGGATGCTTATGGTTTTAAGAATCAGTGTATAACTGTGCCACTTACAAAATATCCGCACTTTATTAAATGAAGGTTTGGTTGTGTACAAAATAACTGCATTACAAGCAATGGAGTCTATTGCAAATGGTAAATTGACTCGGATGAGCTTAGAGGCTCTCCAGAGTGCTTGTGAAGCCAGGGAGTTAGACTCTGTGGATAAGTCTAGGGCTGAGCTGATAGCTGCCCTGGTGGACTACCAGACCGATGGTGAAACTCTCGATGAGGGGGGGAATGCAACCAATGAGGACTCTACCCCTGGGGTTTCTACTGAATCGGTTTCTGGGAATGCCACCATTCCTGCTGCCTCTGTTCCAAACCCCAGCAATTCCTTGGAGCTTGAGTTATTAAGGATGAAATTGGCCTTTGAATATCGCAAGTTGGAAATAGATGCTGAGCTTAAGAAGGAGGAGTTGGCTCAACAAGTGGAGCTCAAGAATAGGGATCTTGAACTCAAAAATAAGGACCTTGAACTCAAGAACCAGGACACTGAATGTCAGAGAATCCAGCTAGAGAAAGCTAGAGTGGAGACTTCAGCGAAATCCAGTGAGAGTGTCAGGTCCCCAGCAACTAAATTCATGAAAGATTTGGTTGGTGTGTTTGTGGAGGGTTCTGATATCCTCCAATGGATTTAAGCGTTTGAAATGGCTTGTGCAATTCATGATGTTGACAAAAGAGATTGGGCTAACTGTTTGCTAAGCAGAGTGCCTCAGACTGGGTATGACTGTATTCTGAAACTGAGTGTGGAAGACAGGGGTCAGTATGAGTGTATGAAACCTGCTTTGATTGCCAGGTTTGGCCAGACACCTACCCAATACCTTAAAAGGTTCAGGGATTTTAAGAAAAGAGATAATGTGTCTTGGGTTGACTGGGTGAGTGCTGCGCACATGAATATGATGAGGTGAATTGATGGTTACAAGGTGAAAACTTTTTTTGAATTGTCCCACCTGTTGTTTTTTGAGCATTTTTCTGAAGCCTGTTCACCGGAGCTGCGTCAGTATGTTGCTGACCAGAACATTTTGGATCCCTTTAAGCTGGCTCGGTTGGCTGACAAGTGGGTCTCCCACCGGGTGTCCCCTAAGGACTCCAGTGGGAAGGACAAGGACAAGGAAAAGGGGGCCTCTCAGAAAGCTGAGGAGTCCCAAAAATCAGTCACAGTCGAATAAACCTAAACCCTCCTCTCCTAAGACCCAACAATCTAGTGGGGATAAGTCATCTGTGGGTGGGAATAAGAGTAGTGGTCCACCTGCTGCAAAGCAGGCTTCCGGTGGCTCCAGTACCGTACCCCGCACTCCCGGCACTTGTTGGGATTGTGGGGCTCTGGATCACAGAAGGGGTGACTCCAAGTGTAAAGATAAGGCACTTGGAGTACAGGCTGTCAGCCTGACCTACCCTTACCCCATGTCCGAGCTGGAGGCCACTGTCCTCCCCTCCTCTACAGGGATCACATTTGGTGCTCCTGTAGAGATTTCCTTAGTGTCCCTTGGGGCCTGGGACCAGTACGCAGAAGTACTGGCGACTATCCGACAGAACACCCGTAGGTTTTTGAGAAGTGTCCTCCTGAATGGCTAGCCTTCTACTGGTTTGAGAGACACTGGGGCAAGCATGACAGTGGTGGACAGGACCCTGCTCAAGCCAGAGGACTATGTAGGTGCTCCTCTGAGAACCACCAGGTTAGCTGGTGGGCCTCCCAAATTATCGCCTGTAGCCAGAGTCACACTCGTAATTGGAGACAAGACCGCAAAGCTTCCTGTCCTGGTTCAGGACAATGTCCCTGCTAACATTCTGTTAGGTAATGATCTAGTAGAGTTGGGATTGATCGCGGATGGTCTTCCCATGACTGCTTCTGCGGTCACTAGGTCACAGGTGACACCAGGTCTGGCTGTGAGTCAGGTACCCGAGCCGAAGGCGCGGCCTAAGGCAAGACGAAGGAAGATCAAGAAGGCCACCTCTGTGGAGGGAGCTCCTTCTCTTCCTGCTGTTCCTACAGCACCGATTGGGGCCCATGCTCCGGACGGGGTGGGTCCAGTGGTAAACCCCGTCTCAACTCCTGTGGGAGAAGAGCCAGAAGACTCTCCTGTGGGAGAGGTTCTCAACCCGGAGGATCATCCCGATCTTCAATGCTTGTTAGCTGAAGGGGGACCCTCCCAGGCAGACTTCTGTAAAGGACAGAGAGAGTGTCACTCTCTCGAGGGTCTGAGAAAACAGGCCCTGTCCCAGGCACAAGCAGAAGTGCCTAGGACATTCCGGATTTATTGGGAGGGTGAGCTCCTTGTTAGTGAGCCCACTAAACCTGAACTGGTGCCCTCAAGAGGTTGGTGGTACCCCAGGTTTACAGGCCCTTCCTACTGTAGTTGGCTCATGAGGTGCCCTTGGCTGGTCATCTTGGTACCAAGAAGACTAAGCAAAGGCTCTCTGCCCATTTCTACTGGCCTCGGATGGGAGTAGAAGTGGAGTCCCACTGCAGGACCTGCCCAACTTGTCAGTTGTCTGGCAAGACTGGAGGCAGTGTCATTGCCCCACTGCAGCCATTGCCAGTGGTTGGCACACCATTTGAGAGGGTGGGCATCGACATTGTCGGTCCCCTTGACCCTCCCACGTCAGGTGGACATCGGTTCATCCTGGTTTTGGTAGATCATGCCACCAGGTACCCTGAGGCTATACCCCTTCAGACTGTAATGGCCAAGGTGGTCGCCAAGGCTCTCCTGGGCATTTTCACCCATGTTGGATTCCCCAAGGAGGTTGTCTCTGACAGAGGATCCAACTTCATGTCTAGTTACATGAAAACCATGTGGAAAGAGTGCGGGGTAACCTACAAGTTCTCCACCTCTTACCACCCCCAGACCAATGGTCTGGTTGAGAGATTTAATAAAACTCTCAAGGGCATGCTAGGTGCTTTGGAAGAGCCCGTAAGGAGGAAATGGGATCTCCTCCTACCATGCCTCTGTTTGCTTACAGAGAGGTACCTCAAGAGGGTGTTGGTTTCAGCCCCTTTGAGTTACTCTTTGGACATCCCGTGAGGGGGCCCCTTGCCTTGATCTGAGAAGGTTTGGAAGCCACCCCTCCAGGTCCCATCAAGCAAGTGGGGGACTATGTGTTAGGCCTCAGATGGATGATGACACAGATGATGGGTCACGCAACAGCGAATCTCAAGGCCAGCCAGGAATTGAACAAATACTGGCATGACCTTAAAGCATCGCAAGTGGATTGGACTCCGGGACAGGAGGTCCTCGTGATGGAGCCTACCAAGCCTCGAGCATTAGCAGATGAATGGACTGGACCCTTCAGGATAATCTCCAAGATGGGCGAGGTCAATTATCTGGTTGACATAGGAATCCCAGGGGTAGCCCCTCAGGTATTCCATGTTAATAGGCTCAAGCCTTTCCACAGACGAGCCGAAGTCTCATGTCTCTTGCTGGCTTCAGAGCAAGAAGAGGATGAGAGTGAGCCCCTTCCTGATTTGCTGCATAGCAACCCTCAGGATGGCTCAGTGGAGGGAGTGCAGCTCTCTCCAGATTTGACAACCGAGCAGCAGAGGGCCTGCAGGACTTTGCTCCAGCAGTATGCCTCTCTGTTTTCGCTGACGCCAGGCCTTACACCGTGGTGTAAGCACGAGATTGACACTGGTGACAGCGTGCCTGTCAAGAGCAGGAGCTACCGAATGTCAGATACGGTTAAGAACCACATCCAGGCTGAGGTCGCCAAGATGTTGGATCTGGGTGTTATTGAACCCTCAACCAGTCCCTGGTGCAGTCCCGTGGTCCTTGTCCCCAAGGCAAGTTCCCAGGCAGGTACCAAGGATTGGAGGTTCTGTGTGGACTACCGAGGAGTCAATGCCATCACAAAAACTGACGCGCACCCATTGCCCAGGGCTGATGAGCTCGTGGACACCATAGGTGCCGCCAAATTTGTGAGCACCTTTGACCTCACCTCAGGCTATTGGCAAATAGCTCTGACGGACCATGCCAAGGAAAAGACGGCGTTCTCAACACCAGAGGGACTCTACCAGTTTAGGGTCATGCCTTTTGGGTAGAAGAATGCCCCTGCCACCTTCCAGAGATTGGTCAATCATGCTCTCAGTGGGCTGTAAGCCTTTTGTGTGGCTTATTTAGACGACATTGCGTCTACAGTTCCACTTGGGAAGAGCACTTGACACATCTGGGTAGGGTGTTGCAGGCCTTGAAAAGGGCTAACATCACTATCAAGGCCACCAAGTGCCAGATAGCTCAGGGGAAAGTCACGTATCTTGGTCATGAGGTAGGAGGGGGTCAAATCCAACCTCTCCCCAGTAAGGTACAGGATGTACAGGACTGGGAGACTCCCACTACTCAAACCCAGGTGAGACCCTTTTTGGGCCTCACCGGGTATTATCGCAATTTCATGGCGGACTATGGAACCATAGCTGCACCCCTGACAGCTCTGACTTCACCCAAACAGCCTAGGAAGGTTAATTGGACTGAAGACTGTCAGAGGGCCTTTGATGGCTTGAAAGAAAGTCTGTGTAGGGCACCCGTGTTGTGTGCGCCTGACTACAGCCGACCCTTTATCGTCCAGACGGATGCCTGCGACACCGGAATTGGAGCTGTCTTGTCCCAGTTAGATGACAAAGGGAGAGAACATCCTATCATATTCATCAGTAGACAACTCAAGTGTAGAGAACTTAGGTGGGCTACTGTTGAAAAGGAATGTTTTAGTATAGTTTGGAGCCTTAGGCGTTTTAGGCCCTACCTTACAGGGTCTACCTTTAAGGTCCAAACAGATCATAAGCCCCTGAAGTGGCTTATGCAGATGAAGGGTGAGAACCCGAAACTGCTCAGGTGGTCAATTAGCCTGCAAGGGCTAGACTTCACCATAGAGCACAGACCAGGGAAGAGTCACGATAATGCAGATGGCCTTTCCAGAAGGTATGTTGACCGTCTGGATGAGGGTTTCTATCCCGTGGGAGATTAGACACCCTCCACCTCAGTCTGGGGGGGGGCGACTGTGATGCTGGAAATGCATCAGAGGGACAGGGCCTTCGTATCCTTGTCCTCTACTGCTTTTTATCGTATGTTCTGTCGTGTTTTCCGCGCAGGAGTTCATGTGGGACTCCTGGCGGGGCAGCTCTCTCTCTTTTGGTTTGGTGAACGGACCCGTGGGATACCCTTATGGCACCCATGGGTGGGGGTACAACCCTGTGGCCCTAGTGTATGTTTTTGGGCACCTGTGGGTGGCCCGCAGAGCAGGGTATGGGCTGGTGGAAGCTCCATGCTGAAGTTGACAGGTGTGCGGCGTATCCTCCATTTTGGGATACCCCGGCCCTGCCATTGGGATCAGTTGATTCATGATGGAAAACAAAATGGCCCCTGTGGCCTCTTGCTTTCTATTACCCATTACCTTGTTTTCCCAAAGTCCTGGGAAGCCCTGACTCTGTCCCTTCCCCCTGACTGGCTGTTGGATGGAAGTGCCATATATGGTGTTGTTGTGAAGGCCCGGCCAGACTAGCTGGAGCCTTCCCAGTAATGTATGTTGTGGGTACCTCCTGTGGGTGGGACCCGGGTGAATAGAGTGTGTGACGAATATGCATTCTGTGTTGTGGATGTCTAGTATCTGGTGGTTGACACAATGACTGAGACAGCCCTGCCCGAAACCGGTATGAATGCAGTTTGGAGTGTTGAATGGCTCGGTACTTGTCCCAATACACATAACTTGTTGTGAGTGTCTGGAGAGAAGTGAATGGCCTGAATACCTTGTGTGCCTGATTGGCTGCCTGTCTTCATGAATGCCCTTAGTCGTGATTGGATGCTTGAGTGTGACCCAGCAGAATGAATGGGAGATCAACAGTGTATCTGGGGACCTCTCACTGCTAGGAATCGTGTTCAGAAGCTGAAGTCCACTACGACGAGTAACTGGAGTAACAGAAGCTTGACCTTGAAGCCCTGCTGGACGAGAAGAATTGCTGTTGCTATCCTTCACAATCTGAAAGCTGCTGTGCCTCCAAGGACTGACCCAGAGAGGACCTGGTAAGGCGCCCTCTTCCCGAGCTATGAGGGACCATCGTGCACAGCTGATCTTTGCCAAAGCTCCCTGGTAGACAGACCTTCGACAGGCTGCCGACCCGAGACAGGGACTGCCGCGGAATCTCAAAGAGAAGCACTCAGACTGTTGTCCGCCACTGTCGACGACCACCGTCGCCGTCCGGAGCCGCTGTGCTCCTGTTTGCCTAAGAACTTTGTTTGATCATCGGACGCTCTCGTCTGCATCTTCGCCTACTTTATCCCGCTGGAGAAGGCCCGACCGTCGACGCGCCGAGGAGCATGCGCCGGTGGGTTTCCCGCCACCTAAAGACCACA
The DNA here is from genome assembly GCF_040938575.1 of Ambystoma mexicanum. Taxonomy (NCBI): domain Eukaryota; kingdom Metazoa; phylum Chordata; class Amphibia; order Caudata; family Ambystomatidae; genus Ambystoma; species Ambystoma mexicanum. The sequence continues at coordinate 508,155,058 of NC_090939.1, forward strand.
GAGATGCCGATGACTCGACGCCCTTGCTGGGCCACAGTTCTTCATCATCTCTTTGCGGTCCAGAACTATCGTCACCCAGGTGCCCTGCCCGCCTCTTCCTTGCAGGACGCCAACGCTCTGTCTTCGACGAGCACCGCTAGGAACGAAGCTGCCACTTCACGGCCGTAGTTCAACCTGTTTGCCGTCGGACGTTCGACGACCCGTGACTCCTGCTTTAAAGGGAGGGCACTCAAGAAGGGCCGTCGATTCCCCGACACCGAACGCCGAGTTCCTCGATGCCTCTCGACGATCCGTGGCTCCTGCTTTAAAGGGAATCACTCAAGAAGGATCGGTCGACGCCTCTTCGGAGAACTCCACCAGGTACATTCGGGGGGTAAAACCTTAATAGGAGGAAATAAGACTATTGAACATTATATGGACTGGGCTTGTGCTATATATCTTTATTTACAGGTTGCCCAGGTGGGGGGATCTCCACACAGAACTGTGCCTAATGGTAGGGGTCAGCATTCTGCCTATTGTTTCAACCATCTTACGTTCCTGCCTATCTCTATTGCTGGTTTCCTCGTTATTGGTCTGTGTGACATTTTAACCGTACAGTTGATGCACTTTAATGAGATTCGATAACCTTGGTGGTACCACTTTAGAATTGTATATATTTATCATTATTGACTTCCGAGTACAAAGTGCGTTATTGTGATCGTGTACATACCTTTGAATATTAATTATATAAAGACTGTGTTTTCAGTAATATAGTGTGTGGACATTCCTTTGTGGGGGTTCGGGGACTAGACTGTACTTAAGAACCAGCCCGCATCACCTCCTGAGAAGCTAGGCCTTGATTTCTCGTCCATTGCTACCGTAATAGAGAATCTTGGCTGGGGTCTTCTGTGCCTCTCCTCTACCATATAGAGAGCAGAAGTACAGACATTGTCCACAAGGCTTTCTGGTGCCTGGGTCCAAAATACCTTCAGCTATCCCTCCGCAAATACCTCCCCACTCGAGCTCTTTGCTCCCCTACCTCCATCTCCCTCAGGGTCAGTCGTTTTTCAAAGAAACAAGCTGGGGGTAGATCTCTGTCTTCGGCTGGGGCCTCCCTCTGGAACAGCCTCCCTGCCACTCTAAAACTTGAAGAGAACCATCTCCTGTTCCCGAAGCACCTCAAGACCTTCCTCTTTTCTGCTGCCTTCGCGCCCTCTCTCCCCTACTGATCTGTTCTCTCTTGGCACGGTGGACCTGGCCACCTTTTGTCCTCCGGGCCCAGGTACCTGCTCACCCTGGCACCCTCCTGCACTGCCTCCGGGCCACCCCTTGCACTGGGGTCTGTATCTGTACCCATACAGCCCCCCTCTTTTCTTCCTGCACTTATCAGACCTACCCTGTCTGCTGCCTTAAACCTAGCACTTGCAAATTGCTGGCTGCACTAAAACTGTTCATTGCCTTTATTATTTATTGTTATTTATCTGTTTCTCCTCTGCTTCGCACTTTACACTTCTCCCCCCTCCATGCACTTTTCCCCTCCCCCTCTCATATGCACTTGCGTGTTCTCAATGTCACTGGGCCTAGTAAGATCGCTGTTTTGTTCTCCCCTGTTCCCCTCCCTTGCCTTGTCGCGCTTTGAAACACTTGTGTTCGAGCGCGATAGAAATAAAATATCAATATCAAGGCATTCAATTCCTTTCATAGTGCAATGATCTGTTCTCCTATACTACACTTGCCTGGTACAGCCACCCTATGAAAGCTTACTGGTAAGTGGACTATAACGACTCCTTTCGCTTTCATTTGAGCTCGGAATCCTCACTCTCACCATCGCAGTTGTGTCCGATTCGTGACAAAAACAGGGCCTGGTATTCAAAATGTCTTTCACCCAAATTCTAGAATGCAAGACAGAATAACAATAATGCATTAGGTCTGAAACACGAGAGGGTTCCTTCTGGACACACCAGTAACATCAGTGTCATTAGAACAAGCAGTTACATTTCCCCTTGATGCCTCTGGGATAGGGCTAGTGTTTAACCACTGTTGCTCTGCTTCCACAGCATGGGCATAGTTGTCATCAGAGATCCAATTAGGAAGAGCTTCACTTGTGTAAGGAATCATAACTGTTGGAAACTTGGCTGGTTTCAGGAGAAATCCCAATAACCGATCAATACCACATTGCGAACTTCCCCTGAACCCGCAAGTTCTCCCTTACCAATGTACAATGTATAGTCTCTTGTTCCAGGGCCAAGTCTCTCTTTCTGATGGTGTTTTCATATGTGCCAGATGAAACGCCTCCCCTGACTCCCAGTTAGTAGAGGAATCATATTCAAATTCAGTGAGAAAAGAGAAACAGGGCAGATTGAGGAGTAATCAGCAAAGCAACACAGACCCTAGGCAGAAAACAGACATCCCTTTTTAACCAATTGGAGTTGAAGCTCTCTTACAGGTAGGGTGCTCTCAGAATTTGTTACTGATAGTACAGGAAATGGGCCTTCCAGTGGGGCACCAGTGCAGAGGTTCACTGATGGACTTTTATCAAGCTGTGATGGTTCTATGTCATTTGATTGACACCCCTTTTTTACGACAGGTCTTTTTACGCTAAGTTTTTGCCGAAAAACTCATTAACATTTAAAAAAATATATTTTTGGGGGTTCCCCCACCAAACTACCCGTCCTCTAACTATCTCTTGTTATTCCCGATTTCCCTAAACCCTTTATATATCCTTTCCCACCCCACAAAACAATGTCAAAAAGTTTTTTCTGCAAAAACTCCATGTAAAAACACCCATCGTAAAAACAGGTGTCGATGAAAGGATGTCATACCAATGTGATCTCCCGGCTGAAGGGAGTGCCAAGGTCCAGTCAGTTCCTTGAGCAAAGCAGATTTGACCTGGTAGAGGATGGAACCAATAGAAAGGATTAATTATCTCACATATTCAAGTAGATTTACATTAGTTAAATGCACATTTGTATGAACAGATTGTACAAAAGGGGACGAAGAGAGCCCCACAGGGCACCCATATCAACATCCTGTGGACTAAGCCCTGTTTTCCTGCTAGTGGTTCTTCTAATGCTGAGTAACATGAGGGGAAGGGCATCTGGTATTTCAACTCTGTCTCCTGACATATCTCAGCAAACACGCTTTTGATGACCCCGTTTTTTCTTTCCCATGCTACCGCTGAATGTGGCTGATAGGGGCAATGAAGAGTGTGTTGTGCAATGAGACCTGTAAGCATTCCTTCATTTCATTATTTACCAAATGTGTACCTTGGTCGCTAATAGGTCCCAAACCTCTGTACAAGATCTTTCACCAAAATCTTGACAACTCTGATAGTGTCTGTTTTCCTCCTGGGGGAAGGCCTCTATCCGTCCAGAGACCACACCCAGCATCACAAGAAGATATTGCAAAATATTGAAGAAAGGAAGCTGATGGAAATCAATTGAGCGGTTCAGAAATGGAACATAACCAGTTGGACGTGCTCCTTGGGTAGCAGGGACCATCTTTCAAATGTTATTCTGAAGACATAGAACACCTCAACACATCGCCTACAATAATCCTGAGCCATTTTAGCAAATTCTGGGGCAAACCAATGTTTATTTAGAGTCATTATTTATTTATTTATTTGTTTGTTTATTTGATATAATGTACATATAACCACATGGTTTTGTATATACAATATAAAACATAACAAGAGTAGGTAAAACAGTCAATACAACACATCAACAATTATACATTTTGAGAAATAAAACCTGATTAAAACCTTCTACATTTTCCATTTGAGCTCGCAACATATCTTGTTTGTCTTATTTGTGGGTTTAGCAATTAAAAAACACCTTCCGAAAGCTGATTTAATATTTCAATACACTTCCAATAAAACTTGATGTTAAAATATATAAAATTCATATAATTTCCTTCCATAAAAAGCGTCTAAAACATTAATAAAAGATTACAATTATACTAATTATTGTACGATTTCAGATAACTTTCTCTAATGTAATTTAAGCTTTCACAGTCAACTAACAGATGTTTTAGCGTTTCAAGTTTCAAATTGCCACATAAGCGACACCACCTCACTGCTTGCGGTATACCTAATATTGCACCTTTGATCTCCAAGGTCTTGAAAAAATTGAATTTCATTAAGATATAGTGGCGTATTATCTTTGGGCAAGGATATGCCTGGATGTAAACTGGAGTAGAATTACGATACATACAATACAGTAAGTACTTTCCACTATTGCTAAGGGTAGCCAGTTGCACAATATATACCTCAGTACTGCATTCCTTGCACTTCTTTTTCAACCATGATTTAAACCTTTGGCTACTCTGCGGAGCATTGGTGCTCTCATATTTGTCTCTCCATATTTTATGTACAGACCTGATTTTGCTAAGAGATCCCATCTTCATACAGTTTTCAATATTCTTAAAAGCGAAATTAATTGTACAGCTATCGTATTATTAATAGTGTCAATTGTTCATAGCACATCATGCTTTTATAGTTAACATCAGTGACAATACTATTCAGATCACATTCTAGCAAGATATACTCAACGGAAACAAAATGAGGACGGCGCAACAGTTTATGCAGGATAAATACATCAAACTTTTGTAGTTCACGTGTAAAGTTATGTCCACAGATCTCGACACCGTATAGTAACATAGGTTTAACTCTTGCCGTATAGAGGAGAATAATGGTTTTAACAGAGAAAACCATGTTTTCCCAATGAAGCAGCTTATGGTATTTGCAACTTTTATACTTTTACATTTTAATTCTAGCCAATGGGACTTCTAGCTGAGCTTATCATCAACATATAGGCCGAAATATTTGTATGTCTCCACTTGTTCCAGATCTGCCAGATAAAGATTAAAGAGTGTGGCCGCCACTATACATCCTTGCTTAACCCTTGATATGCAGGGAATGATTTCGAATGTTTCCTTGTGCCATCTAGGCAAACTTGTACTGTGGTATCTGAGTACAAGGACATCAGCATTTTAAGCAAACCCATAAGGATATTCCATTTAACTAGTTTACCCAAAGTTTGTTCCTATGCACCGAGTCAAAAGCTGCACTAAAATCAATATATGCAGAAAACATATTAGAGTTGTGCCGCTTCCAAGAATATTCTACTGCAGATGTTAGAATGATTATATTGTGTGCAGTGTTAGATTTTTCCCTAAATCCAGTCCGATTGGGAGGCAAGATATTATTCGCCCGAATCCAATTATTGAGTCGAACCAAAAGGACCCTTGCAAAAGTTTTGGCCAGTATATCGAGCATGGCTAATAAACAATATTTTACAGGATTATTCCATGCTCCTTCTTGTAGACGGGTAAAATGTTACTCATCTTCCATGTAGGAGGTATTACACCACTCACACCAATTTCATTGAATAGGATATGTAATGTTCGAACCCAACTACCAGGTGAAGATTTTATTAGGTTATTGCACACCCCATCGGGGCTTGCTGCTTGAGAGTTGTTCAAGCCAACAATGATATGTCATTTATTGTCGCCCTACAGACCCATGTGCTATCAGGTATCTTCACTACCTCTTTAGTTGTATCTATAGTTCCGAAGACGGATTGAATATGAGTTTCCCAATCAGCTTCTGTAACACAGTTAATGGGGAGGTCCCTTTTTGTGCCCAGTATGACTCGCCAAATTTCAGTCGAATTTCTTTGGGTGGCCAGCATAGCAAATTTTTTCCAGTGTGGTACGAGCGCTTTAGTGATTTGACATATGTAGCCACTTGACTATTCTCAATTACACCTAATATCATGCAATCTTACTTTGCATGATATTTTTCGCCTCTGCTATTTTTTTATTCATAGAATTTCCTTTTGTAGGTCACAATATTACAATGTTCATACAGTGTTTTGTACTTTCGCGTGTAGCTGCAACCTTCACTAATTTTCGTCATCATGATTGAGAATTCTACAATAATCCCATCACGGGCGGAAAACCCATATTCTTGAAACTGATTTATGTAATCGCTCCAGAGGCATTGTGCTATAGAGTTACCCTTGACCACATTTTTCGCATTCCACTGAATATGGTTTAAATTTCCATTAAGAAAGATGTTACCATTCTGATCATGAACAGGAATTAGATCTAAGAAGGCAAAAGGCTTTGTGAGGACACACAAAGGTAAGTGGTCACTCTCTTTGCAAGAAACATTTCCCATATCAACAGTCAGGGATAAGCTAGCCGAGTTAACAAATATATCTTCAATAGTTGTGGCACTTTTACCCACAGAGCAGGTATATGCCATGTTGGCATCCCCCAGAGAATACCCGTTTCGCATCGTAAATCCATGCTCTTCGAAAAGATGAGCCCAAGGTTTTACCCTGTCGATTTGTTTTCTTTATGTTCACCGGTGATGAAGAGTTAGCTGTTTGAAAGTCAGAGTGATATTTATTTTTACATTTAGGTCGCTCATCGACCACATAGGATATGATTGGGAGTAACTCTTAATCAGGTTTTCTACTACTTGTATGTTTGCTTTGGTACCTGAGCAGTTCGCGGGGTCATAAATATTAACGTCCAGGATCTTCCATTTACCCTGTGTTAGAAAAGCGGCCTGTATAGTTGGAGTACATTCTTTTAGCACTGATAATTTCCAGGGTGCTTTCACTGATACAAGGAGCCAACCCTTTGGACGGCCTTGCAGTCCCTTAGTAGCTGTCTGGTATATGGTCGAGTGACCATCAAATTGGATTTTTTCTAAAAGCCATGTTTCTTGAAGGGCCACTAGCATGAATATATCCATATTAGCAGCTAGGCCATCCTCCCCAAATATGTGTACAAAATCTGTAGTATTCCAAGAGTAGAATCCATTACCCGTTTGCCCACATGAGCCTGTCCGTTATATATTCTAACAAGATGTGAAAGTAATATCTTTGGGGCAACCAATCGACCATGGTCATCTTCCCATAAAGATCCTCATGCAATTGACACCCCTTTCATATCCAACAATTCTTCATACTTAAGGGGGCATTTATCTAAGCCAATTGATGTAATGTTTTAGACAGGGAGGGTTCAGGAATAACCTTTACTGGTAGAATGTCTTCTGAATCAGTTACATCTGCCAGCTTTGCCGTGGAGAGTGCAGCTTATTTCATTAGTCACAGGTTGATGAGCAGCACACTTAATTATGGCTATTTGACTCAAGAGCATAATAGTGTATAGAAGGGATCTATGTGATCAAAGCGAGCACATATAATTGTGACAGCCGAAAATGCTGACTTTTTTAAATTAATGTTTTAATTAAACCCCCTTTACACCATATAGATATGCGGGGGGAGGCCCCCACAGCCCCCCCATATTACTATAATATCCCATACCCCCCCACATATATATGTGGTGTAATGGGGGTGTTTAAAAAAAAAGTCAGGCATTTCGGCTGTTGCAATTGTGAGGGTGACATTTTGGGCCATTTCCTATAGAAGTGCCTTCACATACTCAGTGTTTTTGATAGTGCAACCTGTAGATGATAAAAATCCCCTCTGTTGCCAAAGTTGTGGGCTAACCCAAAGGCATATCTGAAAATAGTGTAAATATTAACAGACTGCTGAGCTGCCAGTTTGCTCTGCGACCAGTGGAGAGGTAACCTGAGGCAGCTTCCTGTTCTTCAACACCTCCCCAGGTGCACATACCGGCTTGCCATACCCTGACACAAATTCCCCGGTTTGGCCCTGGTAACATGACCCATACACGAAATAAGTCAGATCAGCTTCAGGGAGAGGGCTATCAGTTACATCACTTTGAGGTGTTAATAAGAAATCAGTAATGGCAACACAGTCATGGGGCTCTGTATCATGCCGTTCACCATCCAAGGGAGTGACAAGCAGAGATTCTGGATTCAACACTGGGCATCTGGTCAAAGTAAAGTTGGAAGAGTTTAAACACAGTATTTCATATTTACAAGCACAGGATACAGACATATGTTGAGTCTCAGTTTTCAAAAATAAAAAGATCACAGAATGTGGGACAGCAACCTCGAGGGTGATCCCTAAAAACAATATTCTCACACTGCAGCACTGCAAGTGCGGTTGCAGTGACTGGCCACAAGCAAGGCAGCATTCTTACAGCAACCAGATTTAACTCTTTACTCCAATAAACTATTGGTTTGTGATAAGATCCATGCTATTGGTTTGTAGAGGTATATGGCTAGGTTTATCTATCGATTCTGCCAGAACAAGATAAATAATTTGATACCCCTTGATGTACAATCTGACCCCAGAGCAAGAACAAACAGTGTGTATCTCAAAATTCAAAATTTGTCAAAAGAAATAGTATGAAATTAAACAAAGGAGGTCTCCGGCTTTACACCAAGGATATGACCATAATGTTATATATATCAAAAACAAATAGCAAAATGGATTTACCTGCCTATATGAATCTCACTACTGGTGGGATTCACATTCAATCACATTCAATCCTGTATCTTCTTTCTAGACAACACCATTGACTTTAATGATCATATTTCAAATGAGGCAAGTGTGCTTAAAACATGAAATTTGTCTCTAGTATCAAAACAAATATGGTATCGGAGAAAGTTACTTAAAGAAATAACATTTAAAGTGCATATTCTTTTCATTTTCCTCCCTTTATAAGTGTGGGTTTGTGAATGTATTGGCTTTGTGCCGATCATTTAAATGTAGGCAATGGCTAGCTTGCATCTTGCACATGCAGGTTTGAGCTTGCAAAACAATATTCTCTAAATAGGTGTGTGGAGCTTTCTATGAACATGTGTGTGCTACCTTTACTAACAGGAGTGTGCTACCTCACTAAACAGGAGTGTGCTACTTTCAATCTATATATGTATGCAACTTTCAGTCTATTTATGTGTTCTCCCTCTCACTGGTCTCCCTCTCACTGGTGCTTAGAGAGGCATCAGCTTCACCTCACTGATGATCCCCAACAAGGGTGAAACACGTGTATGGGGTTGCTGGTGGTACTCTCGTTCAGATTGGAATTGCCATTGTATTTCGGTGCTGGACTGCCCCTGGGCAGGACAAAGACTGATATGCAAATGGATATTTTCCATCTGTGAAAGGCACAGTGGGTAAAAGCAGTGGCTGCGAACTCTCAAGTGGTTAATAACCACTGAACAGGTTATCATGTCTGTTCTTGCGAGAGAGGGGCGCCCGCTACCTTCGTAAAACTATTTTTAAGGAACCTGGGATTGGTAACCCTAGGTCTCCTGGGGGCAACCAGACGTGGTCTCCCTCTCACTGTGCTTAGAGAGGCATCAGCTTCACCTCACTGATGATCCCCAACAAGGGTGAAACACGTGTATGGGGTTGCTGGTGGTACTCTCGTTCAGATTGGAATTGCCATTGTATTTCGGTGCTGGACTGCCCCTGGGCAGGACAAAGACTGATATGCAAATGGATATTTTCCATCTGTGAAAGGCACAGTGGGTAAAAGCAGTGGCTGCGAACTCTCAAGTGGTTAATAACCACTGAACAGGTTATCATGTCTGTTCTTGCGAGAGAGGGGCGCCCGCTACCTTCGTAAAACTATTTTTAAGGAACCTGGGATTGGTAACCCTAGGTCTCCTGGGGGCAACCAGACGTGGTCTCCCTCTCACTGTGCTTAGAGAGGCATCAGCTTCACCTCACTGATGATCCCCAACAAGGGTGAAACACGTGTATGGGGTTGCTGGTGGTACTCTCGTTCAGATTGGAATTGCCATTGTATTTCGGTGCTGGACTGCCCCTGGGCAGGACAAAGACTGATATGCAAATGGATATTTTCCATCTGTGAAAGGCACAGTGGGTAAAAGCAGTGGCTGCGAACTCTCAAGTGGTTAATAACCACTGAACAGGTTATCATGTCTGTTCTTGCGAGAGAGGGGCGCCCGCTACCTTCGTAAAACTATTTTTAAGGAACCTGGGATTGGTAACCCTAGGTCTCCTGGGGGCAACCAGACGTGGTCTCCCTCTCACTGTGCTTAGAGAGGCATCAGCTTCACCTCACTGATGATCCCCAACAAGGGTGAAACACGTGTATGGGGTTGCTGGTGGTACTCTCGTTCAGATTGGAATTGCCATTGTATTTCGGTGCTGGACTGCCCCTGGGCAGGACAAAGACTGATATGCAAATGGATATTTTCCATCTGTGAAAGGCACAGTGGGTAAAAGCAGTGGCTGCGAACTCTCAAGTGGTTAATAACCACTGAACAGGTTATCATGTCTGTTCTTGCGAGAGAGGGGCGCCCGCTACCTTCGTAAAACTATTTTTAAGGAACCTGGGATTGGTAACCCTAGGTCTCCTGGGGGCAACCAGACGTGGTCTCCCTCTCACTGTGCTTAGAGAGGCATCAGCTTCACCTCACTGATGATCCCCAACAAGGGTGAAACACGTGTATGGGGTTGCTGGTGGTACTCTCGTTCAGATTGGAATTGCCATTGTATTTCGGTGCTGGACTGCCCCTGGGCAGGACAAAGACTGATATGCAAATGGATATTTTCCATCTGTGAAAGGCACAGTGGGTAAAAGCAGTGGCTGCGAACTCTCAAGTGGTTAATAACCACTGAACAGGTTATCATGTCTGTTCTTGCGAGAGAGGGGCGCCCGCTACCTTCGTAAAACTATTTTTAAGGAACCTGGGATTGGTAACCCTAGGTCTCCTGGGGGCAACCAGACGTGGTCTCCCTCTCACTGTGCTTAGAGAGGCATCAGCTTCACCTCACTGATGATCCCCAACAAGGGTGAAACACGTGTATGGGGTTGCTGGTGGTACTCTCGTTCAGATTGGAATTGCCATTGTATTTCGGTGCTGGACTGCCCCTGGGCAGGACAAAGACTGATATGCAAATGGATATTTTCCATCTGTGAAAGGCACAGTGGGTAAAAGCAGTGGCTGCGAACTCTCAAGTGGTTAATAACCACTGAACAGGTTATCATGTCTGTTCTTGCGAGAGAGGGGCGCCCGCTACCTTCGTAAAACTATTTTTAAGGAACCTGGGATTGGTAACCCTAGGTCTCCTGGGGGCAACCAGACGTGGTCTCCCTCTCACTGTGCTTAGAGAGGCATCAGCTTCACCTCACTGATGATCCCCAACAAGGGTGAAACACGTGTATGGGGTTGCTGGTGGTACTCTCGTTCAGATTGGAATTGCCATTGTATTTCGGTGCTGGACTGCCCCTGGGCAGGACAAAGACTGATATGCAAATGGATATTTTCCATCTGTGAAAGGCACAGTGGGTAAAAGCAGTGGCTGCGAACTCTCAAGTGGTTAATAACCACTGAACAGGTTATCATGTCTGTTCTTGCGAGAGAGGGGCGCCCGCTACCTTCGTAAAACTATTTTTAAGGAACCTGGGATTGGTAACCCTAGGTCTCCTGGGGGCAACCAGACGTGGTCTCCCTCTCACTGTGCTTAGAGAGGCATCAGCTTCACCTCACTGATGATCCCCAACAAGGGTGAAACACGTGTATGGGGTTGCTGGTGGTACTCTCGTTCAGATTGGAATTGCCATTGTATTTCGGTGCTGGACTGCCCCTGGGCAGGACAAAGACTGATATGCAAATGGATATTTTCCATCTGTGAAAGGCACAGTGGGTAAAAGCAGTGGCTGCGAACTCTCAAGTGGTTAATAACCACTGAACAGGTTATCATGTCTGTTCTTGCGAGAGAGGGGCGCCCGCTACCTTCGTAAAACTATTTTTAAGGAACCTGGGATTGGTAACCCTAGGTCTCCTGGGGGCAACCAGACGTGGTCTCCCTCTCACTGTGCTTAGAGAGGCATCAGCTTCACCTCACTGATGATCCCCAACAAGGGTGAAACACGTGTATGGGGTTGCTGGTGGTACTCTCGTTCAGATTGGAATTGCCATTGTATTTCGGTGCTGGACTGCCCCTGGGCAGGACAAAGACTGATATGCAAATGGATATTTTCCATCTGTGAAAGGCACAGTGGGTAAAAGCAGTGGCTGCGAACTCTCAAGTGGTTAATAACCACTGAACAGGTTATCATGTCTGTTCTTGCGAGAGAGGGGCGCCCGCTACCTTCGTAAAACTATTTTTAAGGAACCTGGGATTGGTAACCCTAGGTCTCCTGGGGGCAACCAGACGTGGTCTCCCTCTCACTGTGCTTAGAGAGGCATCAGCTTCACCTCACTGATGATCCCCAACAAGGGTGAAACACGTGTATGGGGTTGCTGGTGGTACTCTCGTTCAGATTGGAATTGCCATTGTATTTCGGTGCTGGACTGCCCCTGGGCAGGACAAAGACTGATATGCAAATGGATATTTTCCATCTGTGAAAGGCACAGTGGGTAAAAGCAGTGGCTGCGAACTCTCAAGTGGTTAATAACCACTGAACAGGTTATCATGTCTGTTCTTGCGAGAGAGGGGCGCCCGCTACCTTCGTAAAACTATTTTTAAGGAACCTGGGATTGGTAACCCTAGGTCTCCTGGGGGCAACCAGACGTGGTCTCCCTCTCACTGTGCTTAGAGAGGCATCAGCTTCACCTCACTGATGATCCCCAACAAGGGTGAAACACGTGTATGGGGTTGCTGGTGGTACTCTCGTTCAGATTGGAATTGCCATTGTATTTCGGTGCTGGACTGCCCCTGGGCAGGACAAAGACTGATATGCAAATGGATATTTTCCATCTGTGAAAGGCACAGTGGGTAAAAGCAGTGGCTGCGAACTCTCAAGTGGTTAATAACCACTGAACAGGTTATCATGTCTGTTCTTGCGAGAGAGGGGCGCCCGCTACCTTCGTAAAACTATTTTTAAGGAACCTGGGATTGGTAACCCTAGGTCTCCTGGGGGCAACCAGACGTGGTCTCCCTCTCACTGTGCTTAGAGAGGCATCAGCTTCACCTCACTGATGATCCCCAACAAGGGTGAAACACGTGTATGGGGTTGCTGGTGGTACTCTCGTTCAGATTGGAATTGCCATTGTATTTCGGTGCTGGACTGCCCCTGGGCAGGACAAAGACTGATATGCAAATGGATATTTTCCATCTGTGAAAGGCACAGTGGGTAAAAGCAGTGGCTGCGAACTCTCAAGTGGTTAATAACCACTGAACAGGTTATCATGTCTGTTCTTGCGAGAGAGGGGCGCCCGCTACCTTCGTAAAACTATTTTTAAGGAACCTGGGATTGGTAACCCTAGGTCTCCTGGGGGCAACCAGACGTGGTCTCCCTCTCACTGTGCTTAGAGAGGCATCAGCTTCACCTCACTGATGATCCCCAACAAGGGTGAAACACGTGTATGGGGTTGCTGGTGGTACTCTCGTTCAGATTGGAATTGCCATTGTATTTCGGTGCTGGACTGCCCCTGGGCAGGACAAAGACTGATATGCAAATGGATATTTTCCATCTGTGAAAGGCACAGTGGGTAAAAGCAGTGGCTGCGAACTCTCAAGTGGTTAATAACCACTGAACAGGTTATCATGTCTGTTCTTGCGAGAGAGGGGCGCCCGCTACCTTCGTAAAACTATTTTTAAGGAACCTGGGATTGGTAACCCTAGGTCTCCTGGGGGCAACCAGACGTGGTCTCCCTCTCACTGTGCTTAGAGAGGCATCAGCTTCACCTCACTGATGATCCCCAACAAGGGTGAAACACGTGTATGGGGTTGCTGGTGGTACTCTCGTTCAGATTGGAATTGCCATTGTATTTCGGTGCTGGACTGCCCCTGGGCAGGACAAAGACTGATATGCAAATGGATATTTTCCATCTGTGAAAGGCACAGTGGGTAAAAGCAGTGGCTGCGAACTCTCAAGTGGTTAATAACCACTGAACAGGTTATCATGTCTGTTCTTGCGAGAGAGGGGCGCCCGCTACCTTCGTAAAACTATTTTTAAGGAACCTGGGATTGGTAACCCTAGGTCTCCTGGGGGCAACCAGACGTGGTCTCCCTCTCACTGTGCTTAGAGAGGCATCAGCTTCACCTCACTGATGATCCCCAACAAGGGTGAAACACGTGTATGGGGTTGCTGGTGGTACTCTCGTTCAGATTGGAATTGCCATTGTATTTCGGTGCTGGACTGCCCCTGGGCAGGACAAAGACTGATATGCAAATGGATATTTTCCATCTGTGAAAGGCACAGTGGGTAAAAGCAGTGGCTGCGAACTCTCAAGTGGTTAATAACCACTGAACAGGTTATCATGTCTGTTCTTGCGAGAGAGGGGCGCCCGCTACCTTCGTAAAAGTAGCTTCCAATGTGCCTGTTTGTGTCACTCCCAGTCTCCATATTTTTCTGGGTTGGAGATATAACCATCTCGAGTAATATGTATAATTTTACAGCATATTTATGATAATTCTGCATGTGCATCTCAATCTACATGCGTTTTGGGCTGGAAATGCATTATTCTCCTGTGACAGGAATTTTGTAAAACATATCATTTAAGGGTAGTCTCACCCTGACTGCATAATTTGGCTATCACACAGGGGTGTTGCTAGGTTTGGAAAAGATCCGGGGCTACACTAGTGTCGGGATTGTCGGACTCGAGGCTAGCTTGCCTTTTGGTTGTAGACCCAGAGATTCTATCCGGGGCTACAACCAAAAGACCCAGGGCTATAGTCCCCTAAGCCCCCCCCCCCCAGCAATGCCTCTGCTATCACATCACATTAGATGTTAGCGGGTCGACTATGCTAAGGCATGCGTGAGCCTGTGTCGTCATGAGGCAAGGGTTCCATTAATGCTGCTTAATTCTACAAAAATGCAGTCTGCACTCAAATGCACTAATTGCTGCTAGTTTTAAACTGTGCTTATCTATAAAAAATGTATGGGGCTTTAAAAAAATAACGTGTCACTTTGTGTTCCATTCAAAAAGGAAAACACAGGACATTTCAAATAAACTGTACTATGTTCCTGTTCTCGAATTGCATCCCCCTGGACTCACAGCCCTCTATTCCCAGATTTATCCTGATCAGTCTATAGGGATAATTTGGATTTATTGGGGTTTTATTTGCCTTTTGAAATGTGGCTTCTCATTTGGGAACATCATTCAGGACCCCTCTCTGAAATCGCTACACCCAACAAGGCCTTTGCTGTGCTGGCTGCTTGGAACCCATGCCTGCACATCTCTCCAGTCTGCCTTCCAATCACTCTACAGGTCTCAGCTCAACTTCTCCAGCCACTTTGAGTTCCAGTTCTATTCCTCCATGTTCATCTCCTAATCTTAATCTCCCCTATATTGTGTGCCCATGCCTACTATTTCCCTTTGTCTCCTACCCGCAGCTTCTGACAGAAGTGTGATTTGCCAGTCCCACGACCCAGTTGGGAGGGAGAAACTAATTCCTTCATGTAACATGAACATTTTGTTTTTGGGCCCTAATTTCGGATGTGAATGTGTGAGATTAATAACATATAGATCATTGTAATCTAGTTATCAGTACACACGATTGAAGACATGGAACATCGCTGTGTATCAAATATTTCAGGAGATATGTGTTTTTCCCATTCTTCTCCCAATCCTTCTGACACCCTATGTTAATTGTCCCATGGTTTACTAGATATATTTTCTAGCCACGAAATGCAATTTGTTTTGTGTTGATTGGACCTTGCATCACATCATGATTTTTCTAAGATTAAACTTGTGATTTTAAGCTTTCACATGTTACATTCTGTTTGTGCTGCAAATGTGGATTTGCTGACTTTTGCCTGTAGATAGCACTGGTGTTATGTCCCCTGCATAATATCCTTCCTAATGTTAGCATGTCAAAACCAGGGTTCCTCTCTTTTTGAATGGAAATCAATGACCTCTCTCTTGAACTGCACTAATGGATATTTTATGAGAGACTTGGAGTTTGATAAATAATGACAATCCCTTTGAAGTTCAGGATCCTATGGCATGTTTTTACCCATGCATCCAAGCCCTACCATAAAACTGTGCATTACTGGCATTGAAAACATCATGATGGCCAGAACTCCCCAGCGAGTGCACAGGGAAAACATGAAGAATAGGCTGCCACCCATTTTTGCATATGGTGTGAGCACAGGAGGGCACTGCCTAAAACCACCATTGGGCCACACACACAGTAGCCTGAAACCATTGGGAATGGAAATGCTGATTGCCAAAAGCAACCGAGAACTTTTGGGAGTTCATTTTCTTAATGTCAAAAATGGATGCAATACTGGTGCTCAGCACTGTCAGAAAGCCGGCGTTTTAAAACCACCAGACCTTTGTGTAAAACTGAACAAATGAACCCAAACCAGGCCGAGGAAAGACTTGCTAAGAGGTGGATACAATGTAAAACTATATTCTGAAATGACTTGAAGGAAGTAATTATTTAATGTATATATAAAAAATAGCTGGGGATGTCAGCAGCTTAAGTGAATTTGGGTTTAAAGCCACTAAAATTGAAATGTTTAGAATAAATGAGTGACCTACTTGTGAGTGTCACATAGGTTGCAATGGTTTAAATGTCATAGTTTTGAACTTAGAATCAGCATTCTAGCTGCATGTGCAAACATTGTAAGTTGGATTTGAATGTAGAAAACTGGGAACTAAAGTGACATTTAGTTGAATTCTGCCTGACAGCTACCCCCGACAGGAGAGGGAATTCAGCAGCTGTGTTCCCAGGCCTGGCTGCATCCTGCTGCCCCTGCCAAAAGGAGATGACACCTCTCTGATTGAATTAGGGGAGTGGCACCTGGGGACTACAGGAAACTAAACAAAGCACTGCCCCTGGCTCAGGCAAATGTTATATTAGGGGGGTCGTAAATGGCTTCCTCTTGGGAGAAACTGGGAGGGGCAGTGCCTGTGAGAGCAAGCTGAGCTTGGGGGGAGTAGATAAACCAGAAATACCACCATGTGCTTTGGAAAACCACACCCCTTTGGGGCCAGACCATGATTTTAAAAAGATGGATAATTCACAGTGCGGACTTGTCAAAATTATATAAATAACATCATCATTCTTGTGATTTTTCTGTGCACATTTTAAGAGGTGTTAGGACCCTGTGGTATGTTCTTGGGGATAGTAGCGGAAAAAAGGTTGTTACTCCAAATGTATGCATGTTAAAAATCTGACACTTTATCATCTGAAACCCATATCCCTGGTGCACATTTGTGTAAAATCTAGAAAGGTTTAGAGGTCGTTATCTGTATGAAAAGGGGAGAATTCTGTCATAAGTGGGCACGGCATCGTACAAAGACAGGGATCGGATGGTTGGGTGCTACAGAAAATATGTTAACTGGACCTATAACATTAGAAAAATGGTACATAGATAAATATGTATTTGGATCAGAAATAGATTTGTGTGCAATTTGACAAGGGGAGGTTCCTCTGACCATAAAACCTACAGCATCACTCTGACACTCCATTTCTTTCCCCCAATCAAGGGAGAGAGGAAAGCTTGGCCAATGATAAGTGAGAGGGGCAGGCTTAGCTAGGCCCAGGCACTCACCCATTTTCAAAACACATAAAAGGAACATTGAAACCCAGGTATAGACATTCACTTTCCACTTTCTTGCGGGACGCTTTGCCGGGAGACTTCAGACTTCACATCCAGAGATCCAGACTTCAAATCCATCAGTCTCCAGAGACCAGAAATTAACTCCAGAATTTGTAGCAGAGAGGCCTGAATCCACAAGCTGAATCCTCTTCAGCAGGCCTCAAAAACAACCAAACTATTCAACAGCCGGGCGAGCTGTTTGAATTCTTTGCCAAGAACTTTTGCAAGAACCTGTAGCAGTATCCAGAAAGCAGTGCTGTATCCGGAACCAGAGAGAACCAGAGACCAGATCGCTGTGAAGAACTGCTAGCAAAAGTCCAGCCAATCCTCACCCGATCGGTGACGAAGTCGCATTCCTGTCCAAAATCTAGTGAGAGTACCCAGCTAGCACTGTGCCAAAACCAATCTCTTAGTTTAAAATAATCTAATCCAAACTATTTTAGCCTATTAGAGCTGCCTCCTAGAATCATGTCATTCTTTCATCTTTAAAACTGAAAACTGTCATCTGTCATTCTGAGCTTTAAAATTTCAAATCCGAAAAACTACCTTTACTAAATCGGCTGTATCTCCGGAACCGAAGGAGCGAGTTTTAACTGTCATCTTAAAGCTAAGATTCTAAGCTTTCCAACGAGCCTAGAGCCGACTTCCTACTCCTTGCAGTGCCTCCGTAATTGCGCTCGACGCACGCAACTAAATTTGCCACGATTTGGCATTTTGCTTAATTTCAGCCACGTGTAAAAATATTTGTCCTTGCTTTCCTTGCTGAAATTTGTGTGCAACCTGACAGTCATTCATAGAGCATTGCTAAAGTGATCCTGAATTAATTTAAGTATCTCTGACTCACCCTGAACCTCCTATAGGGAATTAAAAGCAATTTGAGTATATTTTTCACTTCATTGCCACCACATTTAAAAGGATTTTTCCTGTGTTTAAAACCTGTTTTCCTCTAAGTTTGCTAGGGGGGAACTGAATTATATTTGATTGCATTCCTGAGAACTGTGTGCTTTCCTCCCATCGCTTTACCTTGCATAGGGGGGGGGGGTGAATTGTCAAGGAAAAGTGATTACATTGTCTTTTGTTGAAGTCATATCAAGTTTATTTTCTGTACTGCAATTTCATTCATCATTGCATTGTCCTTGAAGCCATAAAAGCATTCTCAGCTACTTTATCCTCTCTATATCACTTCTAAGCCATCAAAAAGAGTGTACCACTGTAACATTATCCATTGTTGATCACTATCATCTTCACAAGTGTGCTATCAAACATTAATTTATTATAAAAGTGTGATATATATATATATATATATATATATATTGTTTAATTTTCAAATAAACCTTTTAATTTGCAAAACAAACCTACTTCTTGGCTCAGTGGGGTCAGGGGGATTCTAAGAGAGGGGTGTTATATAAGGGTTGTCATCCAGAGTAAACGAACTGGGCATAAAAATATATCAATAAGGGTTTCCCTCAGCATCCCAGAGTAGGCATTGACTTAGCTGTAGTGTTGAATTGAATCCGCTTACAAAGTGGGGGCTCGGAGCCGGGATATTCTGGGTTAGATTTACCACTTGTGCAGCTTAATACAGTGTGCCAACTGACCGGATACACATATCCGGTTAGATCACCACGCTGTTTTACACTGTGAAAGCACCCCTCAAAGGAACACTCTAAGGAAACGGTCTGTTTTGCAAAATAAAATACAACCTTCTGTAAGTCAGGAATGAACTCAACTTCCAGAATGACGACACTGGTAGACATCAAAATAACCAGAGAGCACTTCTTACATAAACTATTTGTGAGAGGTGAATGGACTGAGCAGGGCCAGGATGCGTGGTTGCAGGCAATCACACAACAGGTCACGGCAACTGGGTTAGATATCTGGAGGGATCAGGGTCCCTTACTTGTGGCCCTGAGCAAACTATACATGGCTCCTAAAGCTAAAGATGAACACGACAAGATGGTTAGGATAGCGGCATATTTGTATCTATATATGGGAGCCATGCAGGACAAATGTGCTGAAGGCCAAGATCTGGCAAGTAGGCAACTGTCGGCATTAGAGAAGGCCCAATCTGACCTGGTCTCTTCTGAGCAGAGGCTGCAGAGGAGCCAGGAGTCAGAAAATGATAG
Organism: Ambystoma mexicanum; assembly: GCF_040938575.1. Lineage (NCBI taxonomy): Eukaryota > Metazoa > Chordata > Amphibia > Caudata > Ambystomatidae > Ambystoma > Ambystoma mexicanum. Next base: position 508,174,587 of record NC_090939.1, read on the forward strand.
TAGGCAGTATATCATTAAAATAAAAGAGGACATGGATATACTGCAACAGGAAAAGACAGACCAGGATACCAGAATTCTGGCTTTGCAGAAGGAGCACCAAGACAGTTTGGACTCCTTACTGCAGAGCCAGAAAAAGCTGGAGCAACAGATCAATTTCAACAGGGCATGCACAGAGCAGGTAGCCACCCTGCAAATCCAACTAGACAGAAAGAAAGAAGAAAGCAATAAATTGATTTTGAAAGACCTGGATACCCAGGCAGAGTTTGATGAAGAACGCCAGAAAGCTGGTGCCTTTCAAAGGCAGAGGGACGACCTGGCCTCACAAATGCAGGCTCTTGGTCAGGAAAGGGATACCATAGGCCACGAAGTCTGCCATTTAAAAAGAAAAATTGAAGAAAGTCACTTGGCCCTCCAGGTGCTGGGTGACCTCCAAAAAGAGCATCAGGGCTTGCTAGGTCACACCAGGAGGGTGGAGGAGGCTCTGGCAAGAAAGGAGCAGGCCAGTAGGGATGGGACTCGGGAGGTAACCCTCCTGCAGCAGAGACTGGCCCAGTACTCCAGGACCAATCAGGAGGCACAGAGAGAAAATGAGGCTCTCTGTCAGCACAATGATAGGCTCCAGCAACAGGTAGCCATGCAGTAGAGACTGATAGAGTCGAGTAAGGCCTTAACTGAGGAACTGAAAGCGCAGGCTCTTGCATTGCAACAGGAAGCAGGGGCTGACAGAGATGAAGTTCGCTGGGAAAGGGAAACACCTGAGCATAACCTCAGAAGCCCTAGTACCAGAGGCCTTCATCTCTCTCAGTCCCTGGATTCTGCCACCCCCATGTCCCCTGGCGCGCATGAGCACAGGGCCACAGGAATGGCAGATTACTATCCAGCCAAAAGTATGGGGCTCATAGGCCAGTACCACCCAGGAATGGATGGGCGGGCACCCGGGTATGGGCACCTAAGTACAGTGCAATTTAGTGGGGAACCCTAGGAAATTAGGCCCCCTAAGGGCATCCTAAAAACCTCTGCCCAGTTAGGTCACTGGGGGGGGGTACCCATCAGATCCCTCCTTGCTACCAGGATTTGAAGACTCCTCTGAGCGTCACAGGACACAGGAGACCAGGTCCCCACATTCTGCCAGTTATTCCCAGGCTCGCAGAATCCAGGAAAACCTGGAAGATCAGAGGGGCACCTCTGGGAGCAGTGCTTCTGAATCAGAGGATGAATGGACCAGGGTTACCCGAACCAAAAAGGCCAATAAGGTGAAAGGGGCCTTGCTTAAGGACCCCTTAAAACAGATTAAGGCAATCAGGAGTGTCATCATGCCTTATCATAAGAACGCCAAGTATTCTGTTTGGGAACACTTGGAGCTCTATGAGCAAATGATGGAGACTTTCCATTTGAAGGACAGAAGTAGCTGCATCCAGTACGTCAAATGGACATTCTCCCCTGAATACTCCAGTTTCTTTGCGGGGCTGGAGGACCAAAACCATTCAAGATGGTCCACATATAGGGCGGCCATCTTGAAACATTTTTCTGTACATAGGAATCCCCAAGAGGCTCGCAAGGCAGCCTACAATTTGCAATGTGGGGAGGATCAGGCCCCACAAGAATTCATGCAATAATTGAACTGTGCCTTTGCGCAGACCACTAGAAGGGTGCGCACGGACAGCAGGGAATTCATCAACACATTTTTCCATGCTCTTCCCAAGTACATAATGACCCATCTCGTGAGAGATTTTCACGAGAAAAGATCTTTAGACTGGGTCATTGAGCAAGCCACCCGGATCTATGAGGTGCAGAAGCCCATAGAAAATAAAAGTAATGTGCAGAAAAAACCCATAACCAACAGCACCCCTGCTGCTGCCATGGTGGCAGAGGTAAAGGTTGCCCCCGTTTTAGATTTGGAGATGGGGGGGGCCTAAAAACCTGCCTGCACCAAATAATTCACAGCCCAGAAGGCCCTCCGGCTAGTCACAGACAGGAAGTCGAGGAGGTAGTCCCACAAATGGGGTTCCCCGCTCCCCTAACTATTTAAGTCCCCGCTACAAGGGAAACCGACCAATCCTGGGTTATGTGTGGACTCCTCCAGCCCAAGGGGGGGGAATCCAGCCAAGCACCTGACCCAGGGAACTTCCCTCCTAACTTCCCACAGGAGGGCAGAAATTCACCAAACCCTGGGACGAACTTTTTCCCCAGGTATCCACAAGGTTTCCAGCCCCAAACTCATTCATCCTTCTTTCCCCAATTCGCTGAGCCCAGACCACCTAATCCGGGAGAGGGGAGGCCAAGGTTGGAGGGGTACCCAAATCTTCCCAACCTGGGGTATTACCAGAGAAGGGATAGCTACCCTTCCAGGGATCGGCCCAGGGGAGAAAATAGAGCCCCGTATCAGCCTGAGCGGGTTTCACAACTTTAGCGCCAGGTCCAAAATATGGCACGGGATCTGGGTCACATACTGAGGGCTCAACAGAACCCCCAGATGAGCATGCCACCGCAGAATGCCCCAAACTCTGGGCCTGGTGCTCCAGAACAATGACGGGGGCAGCACCCCGATAACCCACCGGTTCCCAGGGAGGAGGCACAAGGCGAAGAGGGGTGAAAAGCCTTGGAGGAAGCTTCCTTCCCAACTTGTAAACAGCCCCTGGAAAACCGGGAACCGGAAACAAAATCTCCTACCCCTGAAAGTCTGCCGTCTGCCACCCAAGGAGCAGAGAGGAGGTAGGAGAAACAAAGGACCCAAACAGACCCACTTTGTGGAGGAGGTACAGGTCTTCCAATTTGAGGGAGAGGGATCCTCGGAAGATCCTGGGAATAGGATCTTCTCTTTCAGAGATGGGAGAACTCTTCCCAAGTAAAAATGGGTCCCAAGAGATTCCAATCCAGACTGGGTAGATGTGGGGATTGAGCTGTCGCCGCCCATCATTCTATCCCAGAACCAACAAAACCAAAAACCCCTGGTTCAAACCCATCCTGGTGACTGCCTCCCAAAAGGCATGGGCGGCCCAGAACCGGAACCAGGGGAACCTAAAACCGAATCAACAGACTGGGTAGATGTGGGGATTGAGCTGTCGCCGCCCATCATTCTATCCCAGAACCAACAATACCAATATCCGGATGACTGCCTCCAGAAAGGGGGGGGCAGCCCAGAACCCGAAACCATTTCCAGTTGCCAACTTTTTCTTTCAGATTCCCCAGGCTCTCCACAGAATTCTGCCCAAATCTCTTCGCTAGCAATGTCCAAAACCAGAAAATTAGCCCACCAGTTGTCCAAAAATGTGCATTATCTGTGCCCCCTTCAGGAGAAGGAGGGAAGATACTATGCCCCGGTACAAGTACAGGGGCAGGGTACAATTCTGGCACTGGTGGACACTGGATCCCAAGCTACCCTTCTGTCCAAAAGGGCCTTTGATGAACTAAATGCAGGAAGGGGGGAGAATTACCGTATTCCTCTCACCTCTCTTCCTGGACAACTGCAGAACTTTGACGGAAGGAAATTCCTGTCGAGGGGGCTGCAGATTTGGACATCAAAATTGGGCGACACAAGGTGAAACACCCCGTCATAGTAGTGACTCTAGAGGGCACCCCTTGTTTACTAGGGAATGACCTCCTGAGAAGGTTGTCACCCCTAATAGATTGCGTAAACAAGGTCCTCTGGACCCAGACTAGCCGACTAATAAAATTAAAAGAGTGCCAACCATGTTAGTTTAAACGGCACCTGCCACATGGTTGAACAAAAATCAGACCAAGTAGAATTTCACTTCCAGAACAACCAAATTCCAGACGTGACAGTAATAGCAGTAGGACAACAGACTGGTGATGGGGGGGTCCTCTCTATTTCTGAAAATCAACCTTCCTTCCAGTTTAAGGTGGTATTCCACACTGGAAGGAAACACTCTGAAATTCTTTACCAATCCACAATCAGACACTCCCACTCCTATAGTCCAGAAAGATGTGAAATCAGCTCAGAGCCTGGCTGATATTCAGCAAATTGGAGAGCAGTTGTTCATCCCTGTTCAGTTAAATGATGGGAAGGACTCTGTTCTCACCCGAGTGTGTGTGAACAACGGTAAGAGCTTCATCAGCGAAGCCATGTTCCGCCAACTCCCAAAAGATCCAGCCATTCCCACATTCAAACTCATAGACGAATGGGAAATGGACCTGGAATCACCCAATTCCAAACAACTCCTGCCAAGCAGGTGTATGCTCAAAATCTCCATTGGCAACAAGAGCATAGTCCATAATTGTCGGGTCGTGCGAGACATCACTGCCGCCTTTTACTTAGGCAGTGACATTCTCAATCGCTTTGCCATTAGTTTGGACCTAATCAACTTCAAAGCTTGGTCCCGATTAGCGGATAATCCCATGGGCTTTGATGATCAAGAAAAAGCATTTAGGTCAGCTCAATTGCTACCTTATGCAGTTGAAATTCAGCTTAAAGAGGAAGTCACCATCCCAGAAAGGACCTGACAATTCTCCCTGGAAGTGAAAGTTAAAAGAGGACAAAGATTGAAAAACCCTGATGCTTATATTCATCTAAATGCTTCTTTCCAACAGCAAGGGTTAGGGGTAAACCCAACACCATTAGTCAACATAGAACATGACACCATTCCAATAGAGGTGGATAACAGCGACTTACAGAGTATTACTCTAGCCGCAGGCACCATCATTGGAATGGCAGTTGATGACCGACATTTCTCCATTGATTTAGATAATGAACTGTTAGGACAAATCCCCAAGGACTGTTTTGACAGTGACAGTGATGACAATACAACACCAGACAGGATTTTCACCCGGCATGGGGGGAACTTCCTGGTGTACACTTCTTGCCCTTATGGTAAGGAAGATGTGACTTGTGACTTCAGGGGGGATGAGGTGATTTTCCAGGTCCATGAGGGCTGCCTTTTCCACCTGAAGCCTCCAGTCCAAATCAGCACTCTGACCAGGGACTTCTCCACCCAGCTGGAGGAGGCCGCTGAGATAGCCAAACCAGAAGTCTTTCCAGGCTTCAGGCAGATGGTGGAAGAGAGAGTCAACCTAGCTGATGCCTGTGTGACTCTGGAACAGAAGCAAACGTTGAAACAAGTTTTCTTGGATTTCCAAGATCTCTTTGCGGTAGACTAATATGACTGTGGTCGCACCGACATCCACACAACAACAATTCCCACAGACCCTGGCATGACTCCAGTGTTTGTGAAGCAATATCGCTTGCCTCTCGCATCCATGGAGTCCCTTACTGAAATAATTAAGAACCTTGAGTCCCGGGGAATAATCCGTCCAGTACACAGCACCTTCAATAATCCGGTGCTGGGAATATTGAAGCCAAACGGCTAGTGGAGACTCTGCGCCGACCTTAGGGAGCTCAACAAACGGGTCCATACTTCCCGATGGCCTCTGCCCTACATTGACCAAGGGCTGGCCCAGATTCAGGGGTCACAGGTATTCACAACAATAGACCTGACCAATGGATACTGGACCTTGCCTGTCAGTAGGGAGGACCAATACAAGCTGGCTTTTACCTTTGGGGGTCAGCAGTACACATGGACCCGGACTCCCTTCGGATACCTCAACTCCGGCAATTAATTCAACATTTTCCTACATAAGGCCATGCCCGACCCTTTGCGAGGGGTAACCTGGCTTATGTAGATGATGTCGTCATCAAAAGTTCATCTGTGGAAGAACACATAGCGGAGATCCGTTATGTTCTGACACAGTTGAGGGCCGCCGGAGCTAAACTTTCCTTTCAGAAAGTACAGTGGTGACAACCCGTGTTAATTTCGTGGGGCATGAGATTACTCCTCAGGGTCTCTGTCCCCAGGAAAAGAAAGTGGAAGCACTTCAGAAACTGAAAGACCCCACAACTCTGCGGGAACTAAGGAGCCTCCTTGGACTGACTAATTACAGCAGAAAGTTCATTGAGGGCTACGCAGAGATCACTAGAACCCTGATTCATCTCCTGAAGGGGGGGGTCAAGTGGGAATGGGGTCCAGAACAAGCCGAGGCAGTAAGACAACTCAAAAGAAGCCTCTCACAAGCGCCTTGCCTAGCTTACCCTGTCAGAAACAAGGAGTTCTTCCTGGAGACAGGGTTCTGTAATACGTGCTTGACGGCAGTATTATACCAAAAGCATGACAAGGTTAATAAAGGAATCTCCTATGCCAGCAAAACTTTATCCTCTGTGGATGAGAAATTCAACGATTGTGAGAAGGCACTCCTGGCAACGGTGTGGGCATTGAAGAATTACCGCCCGTTTATCCAGGGGGAACACATCATAGTGGAGACTCCACACCAGCCTCTGCAATACCTCCAAAGTGACAGAATCTGGGCTGGAAATGTGAGTAATTCCCGAATTACTTCCTGGATTCTGTCAATGCAAGGCTTTCCTGTGGAGGTCAGATATGGCCAAAACAAGAAGAGTCCCCTCGCGCAAGGTCTGGCTGACTTGCATGATTGTGCCAGAGGAAACTGTCTCGAGGACGAAAGTCTAAAAATCAAGGACAACATGGAGGCATACCTTAATTTCCCCCACAAAGTCTTTGAAGAAGACAAGTGTGAGGGAATGCCCACTGTCTATGTGGATGGATGCTCTTACCATGTTGACAACAACGGGGAGAAAGAACTGGTGGCCGGCATAGGGAATGCATGGGTGAAGGAGTTTCCAGAACCCTCCGCTGGGTACAAAATTGGTCCCCGAAGTAGTCAGGTAGCAGAGTTGATGGCTGTGCATCAAGCCATCTTCACTGCTGTCCAACATCAACTCCACAAAGTGGTCATAATCACATATTCGGATTATGTACGGAACGGGTTCGTGGAGCACCTGGTTAACTGGAAAACCAGAGGCATGCTATGTGCTAATAACAAACCTTTGAAACATGGTAAGTTAATTCAAAACATTGATGACCTGGTCACCTCGAATGGGATGACCATCTACTGGAAAAAGATCAAGGGTCATTCCAAAGTAGATTTCCAGACAAAACTGGAAATGACTTAGCTGATCAGCTGGCCAAAACCGGGGCCCTCCAAGGGGATCTAATAGAGATTGAGTCCCTGTTGGGGGAAATCCAGGTCACTGCTATCACTACGTCCCAGACAAATGCTCACAATGATCTTTCAACTGCACAATGGAGTAAGGAGACCCCTGATGCTGATTTAATTACGGCTCAAAAGGGGGATCCAATAATTGCCAAGTTTTACCAACGCATTGAGGACCCTGAGAACTTTCCCCTGACAGATACCGATTACATTGGGAAAGAGGACCTAAGAGTGTTGATGAAATGTCCAAAAAGGTTCCGAATCCAAGACGGTTTGTTGGTAAGGAAATCCCAAGCTGGCCATGATCAGTGGGTGGTTCCTACCTCATTCCGAAGCCTGATGTTAAGTCACGCCCATGATGCGGCCACCGCCGGTCATAGGAGGTTTCATACAACACCTGAAATCTTAAGAGAGGTTGCATACTGGCCACACATGGGGCAGGACCTCGACCAATACTTGAAGGGGTGTCTTGTGTGTGCACAATTTCAGCCAACATCCCTCACACACCGTGCGCCTCTCCAAAAGAGGGGGATGACACTGCCATGGTCAGATTTGCAAATCGACTTCGTAGGCCCTATAATCCGCTCGTCTAGAGGAAACAAGTACATGTTGACCGTCACATGCTTGTTTACCAAGTGGGTGGAATGTCTCCCGGCCCCAAACTGCAAGGCAGAAACAGCAGCTGCTCTGATGATTAACCACATCTTTTCCCGTTTTGGTCTACCTCAAAGGATTGATTCAGACAGAGGTAGCCATTTCACCAGCGAGGTAATGACAAAGATGTGGGAGATACTGGGGGTCAAAAGGAAGCTACATATTTCTTACCGGCCAGCTTCTTCTGGAGCAGTAGAGAGATACAACCGAACCATTGTGAGCATATTAAAAAAGTTTGTGGCAGATTCTGGGCCAAGTTGGGATATCCGATTACCTCTGGTCCTAATGGCCATCAGATCTACCCCTTCATCTGCAACTAAAATGTCACCATTTGAGTTGATGACCGGACGCAAGATGTGCTTCCCCAGCATTTGCTCTACAGGACCCAAGAGCAGACACTGATAAATGCCTCCACAACTCATGAGTATGTGGAGAATTCAAGGAAACACCTTCAGCATGCTTTTGCCTATGCTCAGCGGAATCTAGAAAGATCAGCTGATAGCATGAAAACCCACTACGACCTGAAGACCACCAGGAAGGAATATACTGTGGGAGACCGGGTCTATCTATACAATTTCCAAAGGAACCAGGCCAAACAGCGAAAATGTTTGCCTACATGGAAGGGACCGTTTGAAATTATAGACAAAATCTCCCCTGTAGCCTATAAGATCCGCATCCCCAAAGGTAGTCTGGCGGAAGGGGAAGACAAGTGGGTCCATATAAATCAGCTAAAGTGTTGCCATCCTAGGCACACTCTGCAACAACTGGAGGAATCCTCTGGAATCCCAGAGGGGACCGCTCCAGATTAATCCAGTTCCAACCTAAATTATCCCATGTATATAGTCTCTAAAATATTACGATTCTTGTAAAAATGTTTCCTGTTATATCTTGTTTTTAAAACAAGACTGAAAAGTGTAGCCGGATGTATAAAATGTATGTGTTCGCCACACCATTAATAGTTTAATAGTGGTGGAGAAATGACTACGAATAGGTATTGCCGCTTTTGCTTTATCATCCTAGGAGAGATGAAACCACGGAGACTGACCAAGGCGATCTGATTGATCTACATCTACAGAATTGGAAGAAGATGAGGCGAACATCCCAGATCTTGCGCGTTCCATCAGTGAAAGATCAGAATGGCCATCGCAAGAGGGGGGGCTTGTGGGATGTTTTTACCCATGCATCCAAGCCCTACCATAAAACTGTGCATTACTGGCATTGAAAACATCATGATGGCCAGAACTCCCCAGACAGTGCACAGGGAAAACATGAAGAATAAGCTGCCACCCATGTTTGCCTATGTTGTGAGCACAGGAGGGCACTGCCTAAAACCACCATTGGGCCACACACACAGTAGCCTGAAACCATTGGGAATCGCAATGCTGATTGCCAAAAGCAACCCAGAACTGTGGGGAGTTCATTTTCTTAATGTCAAAAATGGATGCAATACTGGTGCTCACCACTATCAGAAAGCTGGTGTTTTAAAACCACCAGACTTTTGTGTAAAACTGAACAAATGAACCCAAACCAGGCCAAGGAAAGACTTGCTAAGAGGTGGATACAATGTAAAACTATATTCTGAAATCACTTGAAGGAAGTAATTATTTAATGTATATATAAAACATAGCTGGGGATGTCAGCAGCTTAAGTGAATTTGGGTTTAAAGCCACTAAAATCGAAATGTTTAGAATAAATGAGTGACCTACTTGTGAATTTCACATAGGTTGCAATGGTTTACATGTCATAGTTTTGAACTTAGAATCAGCATTCTAGCTGCATGTGCAAAAATTGTAAGTTGGATTTGAATGTAGAAAACTGGGAACTAAAGTGACATTTAGCTGAATTCTGCCTGACAACTACCCCCGACAGGAGAGGGAATTCAGCAGCTGTGTTCCCAGGCCTGCTGCATCCTGCAGCCCCTGCCAAAAGGAGATGACACCTCTCTGATTGAATTAGGGGAGTGGCACCTGGGGACTACAGGAAACTAAACAAAGCACTGTCCCTGGCTCAGGCAAATGTTATATTAGGGGGGTCGTAAATGGCTTCCTCTTGGGAGAAACTGGGAGGGGCAGTGCCTGTGAGAGCAAGCTGAGCTTGGGGGAAGTGGATGAACCAGAAATTCCACCATGTGCTTTGGAAAACCACACCCCTTTGGGGCCAGAGCATGATTTTAAAAAGATGGATAATTCAGTGCGGACTTGTCAAAATTATATAAATAACATCATCATTCTTTTGATTTTTCTGTGCACATTTTAAGAGGTGTTAGGACCCTGTGGTATGTTCTTGGGGATAGTAGCGGAAAAAAAGGTTGTTACTCCAAATGTATGCATGTTAAAAATCTGACACTTTATCATCTGAAACCTATATCCCTGGTGCACATTTGTGTAAAATCTGGAAAGGTTTAGAGGTCATTCATTATCTGGATGAAAAGGGGAGAATTCTGTCATAAGTGGGCACAACATCGTACAAAGACAGGGATCGGATGGTTGGTGCTACAGCAAATATGTTAACTGTACCTATAACATTAGAAAAATGGTACATAGATAAATATGTTTTTGGATCAGAAATAGATTTGTGTGCAATTTGACAAGGGGAGGTTCCTCTGACCATAAAACCTACAGCATCACTCTGACACTCCATTTCTTTCCCCCAACCAAGGGAGAGAGGAATGCTTGGCCAATGATAAGTGAGAGGGGCAGGCTTAGCTAGGCCCAGGCACACACCCATTTTCAAAACACATAAAAGGAACATTGAAACCCAGGTAGAGACATTCACTTTCCACTTTCTTGCGGGACGCTTTGCCGGGAGACTTCAGACTTCACATCCAGAGATCCAGACTTCAAATCCATCAATCTCCAGAGACCAGAAATTAACTCCAGAATTTGTAGCAGAGAGGCCTGAATCCACAAGCTGAATCCTCTTCAGCAGGCCTCAAAACCAACCAAACTATTCAACAGCCGGGCGAGCTGTTTGAATTCTTTGCCAAGAACTTTTGCAAGAACCTGTAGCAGTATCCAGAAAGCAGTGCTGTATCCGGAACCAGAGAGAACCAGAGACCAGATCGCTGTGAAGAACTGCTAGCAGAAGTCCAGCCAATCCTGACCCGATCGGTGATGAAGTCGCATTCCTGTCCAAAATCTAGTGTGAGTACCCAGCTAGCACTGTGCCAAAACCAATCTCTTAGTTTAAAATAATCTAATCCAAACTATTTTAGCCTATTAGAACTGCCTCCTAGAATCGTGTCATTCCGTCATCTTTAAAACTGAAAACTGTCATTCTGAGCTTTAAAATTTCAAATCCGAAAAACTACCTTTACTAAATCGGCCGTATCTCTGGAACCGTTTGTGCTAGGAGCTAAGATTCTAAGCTTTCCAACGAGCCTAGAACCTTATAGTGCCTCCGTAATTGCGCTCGACGCACGCGACTAAATTTGCCGCGATTTGACATTTTGCTTAATATCAGCCACGTGTAAAAATATTTGTCCTTGCTTTCCTTGCTGAAATTCGTGTGCAACCTGACAATCATTCATAGAGCATTGCTAAAGTGATCCTGAATTAATTTAAGTATCTCTCACTCACCCTGAACCTCCTATAGGGAATTAAAAGCAATTTGAGTATATTTTTCACTTCATTGCCACCACATTTAAAAGGATTTTGCCTGTGTTTAAAACTCCTAACTGTTTTCCTCTAAGCTTGCTAGGGTGGAACTGAATTATATTTGATTGCATTCCTGAGAACTGTGTGCTTTCCTCCCAGCTTTTTACCTTGCATAGAGGGGGGGGGGAGTGAATTGTCAAAGAAAAGTGATTACATTGTCTTTTGTTGAAGTCATATCAAGTTTATTTTCTGTACTGCAATTTCATTCATCATTGCATTGTCCTTGAAGCCATAAAAGCATTCTCAGCTACTTTATCCTCTCTTTATCTATTCTAAGCCATTAAAAAGAGTGTACCACTGTAACATTATACATTGTTGATCACTATCATCTTCACAAGTGTGCTAGCAAACATTAATTTATTATAAAAGTGTGATATATATATATATATATATATATATATATATATTGTTTAATTTTCAAATAAACCTTTTAATTTGCAAAACAAACCTACTTCTTGGCTCAGTGGGGTCAGGGGGATTCTAAGAGAGGGGTGTTATATAAGGGTTGTCATCCAGAGTAAACGAACTGGACATAAAAATATATCAATAAGGGTTTCCCTCAGCATCCCAGACTAGGCATTGACTTAGCTGTAGTGTTGAATTGAATCCGCTTACAATCCAAGACCATCTGGCAGTACCTGAATTTGTACAATCTTTGGAACCGGCTTAAACTCAATAACCAAGGCCTTTGGGTAGCCTCTTTCTTGTAATGGGAGGTCTTATGACTGAATTGCAGAGCAGGAGTTTCAAAAAGGGGAATTTGTTCAGTTTCATGTTCTCCCTAAACTATCAAGCAATATTCAAGCAAATCCTTTTGACTTATATAAATCACAGCCTTATTTAAAATGAATTGAAACATGGCAAAATAAAGTGGAGCTTCAAATGAGATTTCAGTTTAACCTTAGCTATGCATTATTTTATACTCACAGATATATGGCAAAGATAAGAATTGAAAACAAATCAGATTATTTATAATATACAAGTGCATTTCAAAGTTATGGTCCTTGTCTTTCCATGTGGATAGTTTCCAGTTTGGATCTCCTTCTAAATTTTCAAGCAGTAGCTGAAAGAAAACATGCAATTGGCATTTTGTCTTTAAAGGTAAAATCGGGCCTTTTTGTTTTTATATACAGAAAGTTCCTGTTTAAATACACACCGTTTTCGGCCTGGTTATAACATTGATGATAGGTTGTATTGAAAAGGACCTTAGAAATTGTCGAAGACTGTGAGAGACTTTGTTGAAAAGCGTTCTCAGGCACACAAGCATTTATTTGCATTTCCTCAATTTACAATGAGATTCCTTCTACCAGGGCAGTGAGAAAAATGTGCAATTGAACAAGAGGCATATAGTTTGATTGGTGCCTCTCTTGCTCTTTCAGGAAGACCTTTCTGAGTTCACTTTAATTTTGGACATAAATCTTTACTGTATTTTCCCTTACAGAATAAAAACTGCAAGAGCAATTCCATTCCTTTTGTGGCAATATTAGGTCAACCTCAAATAGTCAGGGTGGCCCAGAGATGGAGCATCAACTAAACTTCTCTTTATGCTTGTAAATGTGTCCTCTGCTTCTGGAGACGTTTGTAATGGCTTTCTAGTGTGGGCTCTGGTGTAGTGTTGCAAAGGTTTGACAATCTCAGCATAACCTAAAATCCATTGACAGCAGTACCTTACCATACATAAACATGCTCTAGTTTTGGGTAACGGTCTGTGGTTTTGGAGGATGTCATCCCCAAGTGTGGTGAATCCCCTGCATTGCACGACAGTCACGCTCCAATTGTCAAAGTGTAGATGGGGGGCCAAATCTGACCTTCATGTCCCCCACACGACTCTCAACACGAAGGCAGAGAAATGACAGATGTGCCTCACCTTTAGGCCCATCACTGCAATCATCAATGTATCACAGGCGTGAGAACCGTTATTCGCCCAGAAAGCCATTTAGGCCATACCCAATCGATGACTTGGACGATCGAGCAAGTTGACTGACTGCACAGCCAGAAAACAATGACATCATCACTAGCATCACTACGTAGCTGCATTATGCATGAAGTACATATTCATCCATTCATGAAGTTACACGAGCATGCACTAGTTTATTGTATATAGACACAAAGCACATGCTTATGACTCACGTAGGTAGAGGATGGACACGCATACATATTTCTTTATATCCATATTCTTTGCCAAAGCTGACACCTCAAGATGCAAAGAGTTCATACATTTAGCTTGCACATAGTTGACTGCCACTAACATAGAGAGGCCATAAGGAATAATATAGAAGCTACAGGTCTCTGAAATGGATGGCAAAGGAGAGACCGACTTCGAGTACATGGAAAAGCTGACATGATCGATGCAGCCGGGGGGAGCAGAACCAAGGCACCCATCCAAGGACAAGTGGAGATGGGAAAGTTCAAGTGACCAAGACAATGAGCCACCTGCAGAAAATCAGGCTAAAACCCTCATAATTACAAACAGGACAGCTTACTTTAGTGGTCGCCACACACGTGACCCAGCCGAACAGGACAATGCCCATTCAACCAAGGTAGACGAAAAGGACTGTTCCCATCGAACAAGATGGGAAAAATGCTACAAGTGTTGCCCACAAGCTGCTAACTGAATGCATTAGGTGATCAGAGATGGAATTCCTGTTGCCTTTTAAAGGCACACTCAGTCTGGTAACTGTCCAGGGTCCCACGGATGGGAGGACACATTCTGCCCAATCCAGATTCACCTTTCACATGGCTATATAATTTGTTGCAAGGGCCAATGGTCTCTCCGCCACCCTGCAACATTGTAGATTAATACTAGTAGAGGTGGTCCTAGGAGGAGCCACTAAATATGGCTATCCAATAGTATGATGCCACATCGGATTAACACCAGGTGACACATGCTTGGAAGATGAGAGCTCCGGAGGATACTTGTTATTCTGGTGTGATACCTGTCATTTTGTTTGCTAATAAAAGATAGTAACATTGCCCCATGGCTGAGTCTTCCGTTCTTATGGCGGGTAAGTCTTTGATGCGCCCAAGTGTTCTCTGCTGATAATTGGGGTGACTGCTAAAGGACCCCAGCCACACCTATACAAAAGTAATGAAACTTGCATTCTCATTTTGGGTGATGGTAAAAACAAAAGGCGATTTATTAATTTGCTTGCAAGACACAGACACAGATGGCATCCTATCATACATTTAGGCTACGGTTTCTGGAATGCTATTCCCACCTATCGCCTTAAACAAAGAGTTTATCCAGCAGATGCCTAGTCGGGTTTCTCTGTCGACGCTAGGAAATGACATTTGACATTTGACAATGGCTCATGCTTGTTTATATTTATTTATGTATCTACAAGGGGGTTGTGTCGTGCTAGCATACCTGGATAAGCCATATTACCATGATAATGTCACTGGCAGACTATTTCCCACCTATAGCACTTGAGGTGGCATCTACTGCAAGAAAGGCTCCATCACCCATCCTGACCATTCCAGGTGTGGTTTGGCATGGGGATACCTAAGCAAGATTCACTGACCTCATCATTGAGCTGTCCAGCAGGCAGGGGCAGTGCAGGCTAGGCAGTCACTTGGTACTGAGTAACATCCACCCTGAGCATAACTTCTATTTCTCCCTGGCCAGGAGAGCAGTGTCAAGGCAAGGGGATCAGCAGAAGACTCAAGAATATGTAAAAGTTCACAAAAGGTTTTTTAGTGTCAAAATCAGGAATCAAACACTATATGTCCTGGGGTGACTGCTTCATCCACCTCCTTTTCTCCTTTCCCAACCATCATCTCCTCCATGCCCTTCTTTCTCTTCTTCTCTACCACCTTCTGTCCTATGTCCTTCCTTTTCTCTTCTCCTCCATATCGTATCCCTCTCACCTCCTCTTCTCCACTCCCTCTTGCTTTCTCTTTCTCCATTTGGCTCTCCTTCTTTTTCTTACCGCTCTCCTGTTCCTCCTACTCTCTGCTCACCAATCTTCCTCACCTCTCCACACTGCAAAAGCATGCTCTAACCTGCAAATGTTTCCATACTCCTAACGGTCACACTTACCATTTGCCCAGCTTCTTTTTTTATCTCCACGTGGCATTGGGCCTGCGAAAAACAAATGCTTGAGATTGCAATTGCAGAGTGTGCATGCTTTGGGATTGAGTGCTGGCTACACAAAGCACAGACCATTATTGGCTAGCGGGTCGCCTCATAAATCAGCTAACTCTAGCTACAAGAAATGTGGCGGACATCTTTGATTTTATGTATGAGCAGCTTTCATTCCTGAAGCCCAACAGTTAATTACTCCAGTACTTTCACGCTTTTACAGGAACTATATGGCCCTCATTATAAGTTTCCCGGTGCAGGAAAAATGATGATATAAGTGCTGGTAGTTCTGGCACCGGCACTTGTACCACACCAGCAAACTACAAGTTTGCTGGTGGGGGTACACTGATATGCTTCCAGGAAAGAGCTGGAGGTAAATCAGGCCCCCACCGGCAAATAAATGCTTGTATTTTCTGCACCGGAATTACCGGTGCAGAAAACACCAGCAATCCCCTCCATGGAGTCCTGAATGGGGAATTACCAGTGTTTCGGCTGCTTGTAATATCCCGGTAACACCGGGAAATCAGGTGGCAGAAGCAGTAGGTGAGTTTGCCGGTATCCTGCCGGAATTACCGGTTGGATACTGGCAAACTCCTATAGTGTTTTTTATATGTGCTTTGATATGAACTTCTATTTTTATAGGGACTTTGTGTTTGTAACTGTTTATCTGAAAGAAAAAGTGGTTGGCCACCGCAGCTTAGAATAAATAAAGTTAAAGTAGCTCATCCATGCTCCCCACTGACTTAAGAGGACATGAGACTGCTGCGCTGTTCAGAATAGTGTAGTATGGATGAATGAGGAATTACCGGGTCATTCCAACCTTGGAGGACCCGGTAATTCCTCATTCACAAAACCATTCCCCATTCGAGCCCCCATAGGGCTCAATGGGAATGGAGCTAATAACGGGTGCATTATTAGCTCCTTGGTCTCCTTGCGGGACCCGCAAAGGACGTATGGTCTGACCAGACGTTCTGTGTGGGTCCCGCAAGGGAACCTCGTAATAGGGCGGAATGGGTTTACCGGCACCGGCAACATTACCGGTGCCGGTAAACCCATTCCGCCAACCTCGTAATGAGGCCCAATATTTTGGATGAGAGCCCCATGATTGTCCTGTCTAAATCCGTACCTTGATACTTGAAACCCTAAATGTGCAACTCAGTTGCGACCCTGCTTTATATTTCACACTGTCTATCCTAGTATGGGAGTATTACAAGTTGGGTGGTGCGGTTAAAATGTGGCAGTATTACCGTATGCTGCTGCATTACCTCACCACCCAACTCTAACTTTGGCTGAAAGTTGGAGGATTCTCCTCCATCTATGAGCCAGAGGTCAATCTGCAACCTAGCCTCCAAATGTTAGCGGAATTACCGCAGCGGAAATACAACTGCAGTAAATCCACCAAAAATCCCCCATGGAGTCCTATGGATTCCAATTAATGGGGACTAACATCGTCAACCCCAACTTGTAATCTGGCTGTAATACCGCTGGACCAAGTGGCAGTAACAGTAATACAGTTTGGTTGTAACTCAGAGGATATACTGCTGTAATACCTGCAAACGTATAATGAGGCCCTTTGTTTCTACCGGTAACGTGCCTTATCTTTGACTCTCAGCTACCCAAGTGTCTGAAACTAGCTGAAATACTGCTCTGCATTGCGGGTAGTGTAACAGGGGATACAGACTGTGAACCAACAGTCATCTGAATCGGACCAACACCTGCAGGTGTCACTGACATTTCTGTACAGGGGAAGGAATGGAGGTGAGGTGGTGATACTTCAGCCTTTGGATAGGAGTGGTAGAGTGGTCAGCTATGAGCTGTAGCAACTTTGCCAGCCACCGGACGCAATAGCGTCCCAATGTAGGCAGAACTAGGAATGGACCTGGATCTGTAATAAGTCATACCTTGTTTTACCCCTGTGGGAATGGGTTCAGGTCAGTCTAGACAAGTGCCACTTCCTCCTAAAAGGTAGCTCAGCACACTTCATGTTTACTCACTACTTGCCAAAACATGTAAGTACCTGGATAAATGGTACGAATATACACAGAGTGAGTCACCTAGACACTTCCCCCAGGAAAGCCCATATGACTGAGATAACGAACCTACATAAGGCGTTAGTGCACGTGTACACCAACGGCAATAGGACAGCTATCTAGACTGGTATACTGAAGCTACTAAGAGACAGACTGAGTCCAAGACCCGGGCACTGAACGACACCCAAGAAAAGTTCCAGGAACTTGTTAAATCCCTGAAAACCAACTACTCCAACCTCCAAGTACCAGCCCATAAAGCCAGGTACAAACGTTTATATCCCATAATTCGGGGAAGCTCACACCAAAGGAAACTCCCGAATATATTTTGGACACTTACAACCCAGCTATTTCAAATGTTGCACCCAGCTCAGACTCAATAATCACCCCTGAAATACAAGCCCAGATTTCCAGCTTTTTTCCCTCGTCTTCCTCGGCTACATCACCAATGTTTGAAGGGTTCCCAAAATGTGACGACCAATACCGGTACTCGTGCATTCCCGCTTAGAGAGCTCTCTGGAGGAGGTGATGCCTTAGTTACTGTAAATGCTCCCTGGAGAACTACTGATTTGTTCAATATCGTTCACATTCCCAAAGATACGAGAAGATCCCGTTAAGTTCCAAGAGGAGATTTAGGTTATAATAGATTGTCGAGGTGTGTTGATTTAAATCAATTGTTGTGAGCAGTGCTGCCCACAGACACATTTACCTTGCTGAAAGTGGGTGCCAACTGGCTAGCTAAAGACCGGAAAAGCTTTACTGATAGACTGGTACAAGCTATCCTTGAAATCTGTCCCTGAAAGACTGATTGGTCTAAAATTAATGCTAGCAAGCAATCGCAGGGTGAAAATCCAGCAGAATATCTTGAGCGTCTGAAACAGTGTTTTGAACAATACCCTGCGATCGTTGAAGCAGCCATCATAGCACCTCAAGCTGTGTTGGCTCAGTTTGTTTATTTCTTCAAACTAAGTTTGTCAGATGGAATTAAAGCAGTGCTAATAAGGTGGGAAGGAAAGGGTTTGGTAAAGGTGTTACTAGCTGCACAGCACTTCCATGAAATGGTTGAAAGAAACAAAGAAACTACTGAAGCCAAACTTATTGCGCTGCAGTTACAGAGTTTAGAACCTTCCCAGGGAAGGGAAGGGTTCTGCCCCATACCAGGACGGTGAGGGAGAGGACAGGGAAGAAGGAGCGGAGCACCCCAATCACAAGCACCAGGACAACTGCTGAGAGGTATTACACAAACAGGTACATTGATGAGTGTTATTACTGCAAAGAGTTTGGACACTGGAAAGCTGACTGCTGCCAGCGGCCTCAGTATGACGGTTGAGGCATGCAGCCAATCGTGTCAACCTTAATGACTAAGTCCCGGCCTCCACCGACACCACTTCAGACCGATGGTTCGGATTGCGAAGGGGTCTCCAAACTTGTAGCACCACTCAGACCGATTGATTCTATTGCCCCGTACGTTGATTGTGTTATTGCTGGCCAAAAGATGTCATGTTTGGTTGACATGGGAGCATCACACTCCACACTAAAAGCCTCCTAGTGTTCATGAATGATGCATTCTGATGAAATTGTTAATGCTGTAGGTATTGGGGGTGTGCCAAATTTCCCATCTACTATCTACCCCGCTAATGGTCACGATTACTCTAAATCCTGTTAAACCTATGCCATATATACTCTGTATCCTATTTCCCTACAGGCAGAAGAAGACATTCGGCCTCTAATAGAATCCCTTCTCCAACACAGTATTATTATACCAACTCGTAGTCCCTGCAATAATCCCATTTTTGGCACAAAGAAGCCAGATAAAAAGGATTATCGTTTAATTCAGGATTTTGTGCAGTTAATGCAGCTGTGCTACTGGCTTTTCCCACTGTACCAAACCCAGCTACACAAGTACTTCACTGTTGTAGATCTGTGTTCAGTATTTTTCTCGGTATCCAGTTAAATTTTCGAAAACACATTTTCGACATGCCAAAATCTCGGAACAAAAATGGCAAATATTTTTTTGGAATAGTTTTTTTTTATTTGATATGTTTTATGTTTGTTTCGTTAGTAGAAAAAAAGTGGCAATAAAAAAAACGGGGGATTGGGGGAACCCCCCCATTAAAAAAATAAAATAAAATAAACTATTCCAAAAATGTTTTCTGCATTTTTGTGTCGGAAAAATGGCATGTCGAAAATGTGACGTTCGAAAATGTCACTATGAACCATTTTTCTCCATACCAACTCATCCTGACAGCCAGTATCTTCTTGCATTTACCCATACATCCATGCTATACGTTCACTCGTTTTCCAATGGTATACGTGGAGCGTCCTACCCTATTTTCTCATGTTTTAAAGAGAGATCTTGACTCAGTTCCCAGGAGGGTCGATGCTGGTGCAGTATGTAGACGATCTTTCTTAGACTCCCCCTCCTTGGAAGCATGTGAGGAAGACTGTCACATCCTATTGACAGTGCTTGCTGAAAAAGGTCGCAAGGCATCTAATGACAATTTAGAGTTGTGTCTGCTCCGTGTGCGATGCCTGGGCCATGAGATTTCAGCTGGGAGAGACATTTATCCCAAGATTGGATTGCAGCGATCCAGAAAGTCCCCAAGAACCAGACTAGGAAGCAGATGAGAGGGTTCCTCTGGATGGTCCGTTAGTGTAGAAGTGGTTCCCGAGATATGTAACCATGTTAAGCCCCTTCAAAACCTCACACCCGATTTCACCCCCTGCCATGGCCTCAGGAAGCAGAAGATGCCTTTGTCACCTTTAAGAAGCACTTGCAATGGCACCAGCTTTAAGTTTGCCGGATTACAGTAGGCCTTTTGCAATGGACGCAATGGCTTTGCCCAAGGGGTGCTGAGACAGTTACACAGTGATAGACACCGGCCATATCGTACAACAGTGTAGCCTTAGATCCAGTAGCCACTGGACTCCCAGCTTGTCTGTGAGTTGTCACAGCTGCTGCTCTGTTGATAGAATAGACTGGCTAACAAGTACAAGGTCCTACTGTCACGATTGCAGTTCCCCATGCCATACTGTCATTACTCCTTAAAGGGAAGACACAGAATGTGGCCAACTCCCGTCTCACCCGATACAAAAAGTGTCTCACTTCTCCTGCTCATGTAACCTCAAATCAATGTTCAGTCTTGAATCCTACTTCTTTGTTGCCAAGCCCACAGGACGGGGAACTGCATGACTATAAGACAGTTGTAGTGACGCGTATGTCCCCCTGTGTTGATTTATCAGATGTACCCATGTTGAACCCTGATCTGATGCCTTTTCATGAATGGACTATGCCTCCATGTCTCAGAAACTGGGGAATTGGTCTCTGGTTTTCTGTATGTACCACTTTGCTGTCCTAGAAGCATATTGATAAACCATGGCCAAATCTGCACAGGTTGCTGAACTTGTAGCTCTCACCCATGCCTGTGCCTTGGCCCAAGATAGATCGTCCACAATCTATACCGACTCCAGGTATGCCCACAGGGTTGTGCACAACTTTGGAGTCCTCTGGAAACAACATTGATATTTAACATCCACTGACACCCCAATATTGGATGAAAAATATGTGTCAGCCTTATTGAATGGATTGTTACTCCCCGCTGCTGTAGCCATTGTGAAGTGTAAGGGTCATGATCCCACTCAATCATTCACTGGCCAAGGGAATATCCTAGCAGGTCGTGTAGTTCATCCGGCAGCCTTAAATGGGCCCCTGGCTACTAATGAGATTCTTTTTTGTGTTTAAGTCGCACGGTCACCAATCGCCTCCTCATTCAGTCTGGCTATCCTCCAAGACCAAGCCCTGAAGCTGAAAAGGTGACCTGGGCCCAACGTTATTGTAAGTTGGTAGGAGACTCCCTCTGGTGTTCTAGATTGCCACCTGTTGGCGCCCAAGGTACACATCCCCTACCTGGTCCATGAAGCTCACAGCTTAGTCCATTCAGGTCAAAATGCTATGATTACCCTACTGAATCGAGATTGGATGGCCTCTGGTTTAGCCTCTATGGCTCAAGGTTATTGTAAGAACTGTGTTACGTGTTTAACACACATTAGGAGTGTTGCATCTACAATGATGTCTGCATGTCCATTACTGGAGGCTCCCTTCCTACAGGTGCAAACAGACTTCATGCAGCTCCCCACATGTATGAACTTTACTTACTGTTTAGTGATTGTAGTTGTATTTTCTGATGGGTAGAGACCTACTCATGTAGAAAGGCAGATGCAGTTACAGTTGCAAATAACAGTTGGCAGATTTCAGACCCTGATTTGGACTGCCCCTCAGTAAAGCCAGCGACGGAGGAACCCACTTTACTGGTAAAGTCATTAAAGAAGTGTGCAAAGCTCTAGGAATAGCGCAACAGTTCCATTGCGCTTATCACCCCCAGTCCAGCGTGCCTGAAGAACGCTGCAATATGGACCTCAAGCTAAGGTGGTCTAAAGAGTGTAAAGAGATGGGGTTGAAATGGCCCCAAGCCTTGCCTCTGACTCTGCTTGCCATGCACAATAATCCCCAGTGTAAACACAAACTGTCTGCACACGAAATCTTCACAGGTCTCCACATGAAAAGGGGAACTGAACACCAAGCAGTCCCCCACATCCGCAGTTTGCCTTTAGCGGATGACACATAACTCCAATACTGTTGCATGTCGATTAAAACTGTTCAATCTCTCCATGCTCAGGTCCGTGAAGCCCTCCCTACCTGAACCAGCAACTGAGCCCTGCCAAACTTTATAGCCAGGAGACTGGGTTCTGATGAAGGTTCACCAGCGTAAATCTGCGCTACAGCCCAGGTGGCGTGGCTCATTGCAGCTCCCCCTAGCTACGCATACAGCAGTTAAATGTGCTGGGATCCCAGCGTGGATCCATGCCTTTCAATGTTGCAAGATTACCACCCCAACCGACCACATAAGCTCCACTTCGACCGATCTTCCTCAACTTGGCTCCAGTCTGACCAGTCTGACCGCGACCACTGGCTCCTCCACCAGTGACACTGCCGGTTGTTGCTGATGTCAGACTCTTCCAGTGCTGCTGGAACAGAACGGCCAGTATCGGAGGACAAGGGCATGGCCCTTTGATCACCCAGTGTGCTCACGTGCTGAACTAGGACCCACAGCTTCTAAATCTTTTAGACATGGCAAGGTTTCTGCAAGAGCTATTGCTAAGGCTTCTTCGTCAGTCGTTCGGTCGAAGCCCCAGTGGGAACGACCCTAATTCAGGCCTGACTTCTTGCATACCACCTTTAGTGCCTGATCCCGCCTGGATATCAATGCAGGCTCTAAAAGGCATTCTTGTGATCCCGTGGAAGAACTCTGAGCGAAGTGGCTGCTCGCCAGGTCACTTACCCCTGGATTTGTCCCTTTAGCTATGATAAATACTCCTGTGGTGGCAGTTCACTTGCAAAGAGTGGAGGCCACCACTGTTGACTAACCGATAACTATAGCAAAACAGAAAGGTGATGGCTGGAAGGTTTTGAATTAATCATAACCACGGGCAAAGCTCTGGGCAACCCTCCAGACCATCGTTTTTCAGCCTGCCAAGCCATTACAGAAGAGTAAAAACCATATGCAAATCAGGCTTGGTCCTACTCCAAAAGGGGCAGTCCACCCCGAACTGCTAGGTCACATCCCTTCTGCACGAGACCACAAGCATCCCCAGACATGTTTCAGCCTTGTTGGGCGTCATCAGTGAGGAGTAGCTTGGGTCTCTAGGCCCGGCAGACTCAGGACCCACGTCTGGGCATACCTGTCCCACTCGGGGTGACTTTAGCAAAACAGAAAGGTGATGGCTGGAAGGTTTTGAATTAATCATAACCACGGGCAAAGCTCTGGGCAACCCTCCAGACCATCGTTTTTCAGCCTGCCAAGCCTTTACAGAAGAGTAAAAACCATATGCAAATCAGGCTTGGTCCTACTCCAAAAGGGGCAGTCCACCCCGAACTGCTAGGTCACATCCCTTCTGCACGAGACCACAAGCATCCCCAGACATGTTTCAGCCTTGTTGGGCGCATCAGTGAGGAGTAGCTTGGGTCTCTAGGCCCGGCAGACTCAGGACCCACGTCTGGGCATACCTGTCCCACTCGGGGTGACTTTAGCAAAACAGAAAGGTGATGGCTGGAAGGTTTTGAATTAATCATAACCACGGGCAAAGCTCTAGGCAACCCTCCAGACCATCGTTTTTCAGCCTGCCAAGCCATTACAGAAGAGTAAAAACCATATGCAAATCAGGCTTGGTCCTACCGATAACTGACAGTTATGGTCCCTGCTGGTCATTCTCTTTCTTTTAATGGCACTCATATGCATATGTAGCTCTGGTACTTTGAGTATCTCTAGCTGGAACATTTTGCTGGACCTTCCAATTAAGAATTATGGACTAAGGAACTCTTTGCACAAGCACCTTATTTCTGGTGGAACTTTTGAACAGTGACATTTACCTTGCTGCAATTTTATGGAGTCTGCAAAACTTTGAACTGAAAGCTCCATCCTGGCAAGCCTCTATCACTTGCCGCACATCACCAGCCCTGATTAACTGAACAGAACTGTGTCTCCAAGCCCCTAACTTTTGCACTGGTACAACAACTTGAATCCTGAACCTGTGCACTCAGGGATTGGCCCCTAGTGTACACCATGTCTGCCTATATTCCTGTTATCATCGTTGTTGTCAGATTACTGATGCACTATCATTTCACTGTGACTGTTGCTTCTCATGCAACATGTCTTTAAAAGGATGGTCCCTCTGCACATACCTGGGTTTACAGTGAAAACACTGCACGTCTCTTGGCAACATGCCTGCCTTTTTGATCTTATTTACTGCTGGCTATGTGCACATTTGCCTCACGACTTATCCTCAAAGTTCCCTATTGCACCCATCCACTTTCGTGGGGGATGTCTGTTTGTATCTTAGGTTGGTCCCCCAATCCCAATATCCAGGACCCAGTAGGGATGCTCATTCCCACCTGGTTCCTTCCTCCCCGGCAACGGCCTTGTATGCTACACCATCCCGGGTCCTCTGTTCATGGGAACTAGCAAATGTCATTATTACTTGTCCATCAATTCCAGTGTAGTGATCAATAATGTCACATTTGCCTTGAGCCCTAAGTTTTAATTATCCCAATCCGGGTACTGCACATATTCTGGGACCTATTTCATTTGTGGGGACAAAATGTATCCATGGCTGCCCATTAATTGGGGAGGGAGTTGTCCGGCGCGCAGTGCATCACACTCCCACCTTTCCAGTTCAGCCCCGCTCCAGGAAAGCTTTGCTTCTGGGGTAGGATATCTTATAGCAGCCCTTGGGATCAACATGAACAGAGACCATCTGACCCAATTGCCACGGCTGGTAGAGGAGATTGCAAATGCCATGGCATCCTCCTTGACTCCATTATTCCGACATTAAGTTGTAATCAGAAACCGTGATGCTTCAGAACCATATGGCATTAGACATCATCAAGAAGGCATCTGTGCAACCGTGAACAGCGAGTGCTGCACTTTCACACCCAGTTACGCACATAATATTACTGACATCATCATCCACATTTGCCACACTCTAAGCCTTCTTTGCAACTAGTCTGCAGGCTCTGGGGAATTTGGGTCTTGGATTGAGGGTCTACTGGGACCTCTGGGTGCATCTATTGGTCAGATCTTACTCATAGTGCTAGTCATAATCTTAAATTTGTCTTGTCTGATGATGGTTCTTAAGTGTCTCTATTATCGAGCATGCAACACCTGCTCTGAAGTCTCTCATCTGTCCAAGAGCTTTACTGTCATGCTACTGAAGAAATAATATGTTATATGCCTGGATGTGATGTTTGTTCCCATAAAGATGTATGCAATTAGACTGAAGTGAAGGTCTTATAGGAGGACATTTTGGGGGAACGTTGGGAATTGAAAATTGTATGTACTCCCCTAGCACACTGCAGAATTATAATATTTAATAATTACTGCAGCCATGTTTAAACAACTGTTTCTTGCCCGTTGCGAGGTGAGGCTTCAGGTTTTACTGTGCACGTTCTTGCAATGAAGGCCTTTCGCCTAGTGTATAGCTATGCCCGCCTCGCTTTTGACATGTTTCCCTTTTGGCATAGGTAAGCATGGTTTAGGCTCCTAATTTCTTAGGAAAAGAGGCTTTAGCAGACGGAAGTCATCATACTGTAAAGTGCGCTCACCTGCCTCAGACTATGTCTGAATCTCTGAGGCGTATAATCAGTTCCACTAAATGTATCACTTCATGGTGTCCTTCCTGATAACACTGTCTCAATGTGTGAGAACGCAGATCGCATCAAAGAATTTTATAGCGGGGCTTTGTTCCCTGCTTGTAACATTCTTTCAGTATGATGCCCTTACCTTGCCTAGACCTCCCCGTCATTGAAATGCATGTGTTCCTTTGGGTATAAGAGAATGGAGCATGGAGGGAGGGGGGTTCTCACTTGCGTCAAAGTCTCATACTGACGTTGGTTTGTTGTTGTCCTGCTGTTTGTTTTTTACTAACAAATTGTTCACCAATCCACTGGAATAGTCAGTGGTCATTTTTCCACGACAGGATGCCAACAAAACTGTATGGGCGAAGTATCAGAAATAAAATTAAAATAAATAAAGTTGTTGATGCCCCCACAACATCCCAGCTCCAGTCTCTTTAGTGGACTTTTATATATTGCCCAATTTCATTGCCTTTGCCAATACTTGTCCATTCTGTGGATCTTCGGAGCATCAGATCCATAATAGACCAAAAAGTGCTGTTCAGCAGAAATTGGTGCCAAGGTTATTCACACCCCTGTGGTCATCCCAACTGGACTGAACTGGTAGGAACAACGAGACTGCTCAAATAACGTGTCCAGATTACAGCATAAACAAAACTCAGATGCTAGGCCTTATTCTGGGGTTTAGTACATTCAGTCATTTCCCCCTGGACTGTGCTTTTGAGGTTGCCAATCAAAAAGAGGGTCCTTTTCAACGTGCCTTGCCTACAAAACTGTTTATGGAATCAACACAAACTCTCTTATCATTGACACTGCATTACCTTCTGTGTCGAAGATCCTCCAGGCTGCAACATTTCCTCGTTCTTACCGTACCCAAATTTAAACATTTCAGATGGGGTGGATGAAAGTCTACCCTAATGGTATCCAGATTATGGAATAAGATATCACCAAATCTCAGGAAGGAGGATCATTTATCATAATTTAGGAAACATGTGAAAGCCTTACTCTTTTCGGCTCTTGATGGAACCTCTCTGTTCAGTTAATCCATCATCCCCTGTTTCAGCTCTCGTTCTGTCTGACCTCATGTCTGTAGTCCTTGTTTCTCTATCTCTACATAATGCCTTCCAGTGAAAATTGTACTTTATAAAAAGAACTACAAAAATACAGCCCAGCCTAATACACTCCATGGGCTCCCCTGGCTCATGCGTATATATGGGAAACCATTCACTCCTCGGTAGGGTGGCCCAGGGGTGGATATAGTACCTGGACTCCTCCACTCACACATACCCTCAACTAGATCCTCCTGCTATACGTTATTTTATGATGTGAAGTACTCTAGTGAGGCAACAGAGCAACACACCCAAGAATCCAAGATGGAGACCAAGTAGGGCCTAGTGTTACAGCAGGCTAGATAGATGGCCCTGGCGGTCCGTATCTGAACTCAGTCGTCAGTGGGTTGGTGTGTCTTCTACAGCGATGCAGGGTTGGACTGGGACATCAAATCTGTCCAGGCGCCAATGAAAATATGGTCCACAAACACACATTACAATTCCTTCTTTTTCAGAACAGACAGTTTGCACACTATCCAAGGGGTCTATTTATGCAAAATATGTTGCAAATAATGCGTTTGAAAGGATATTTGCTTCGCTGCATTGGTTAAAGCTAGTGTAGTAACTTCAGAAACTGGCCCATTCTGGCCAAAAATACTGATCCATACTAATATCATGGGTGGTACTGTGGGCATTGCCCTGTAGGCCACACCGAGCCAGCAGGGATCTGTGCTGGATCTCATGGTCACCGATGCGAATCCTGCCAGATTCACTCAGGCCTTTTGCCTAACCAGGCTGATAAAAGGAGCACCATTGGTAACCAATACATATGTGTTATCTGTTTTCAGTGCAAAGACCCTGTTTCCCGCACCTCTTGGGGCACTTTATCTATGTTTAACACAGAAATGTAGACCACCCCTGTTTCAGATCATATCATCCGTGAGGCACTTTGACTCTTAGGCGTCTTGATGCAGTGTCCTTTATCAAGTATGAAATCAATTAATTGCCCACCACTCCCTCCCCTAAAGCTAGCATCTCAAGGACCAGTCCTTAGTCCTCAAGGACCCCAGCCAGACCAGGTTTTCAGGGTAACCCTTAACCATGTAAATAACGCTAGTTTCGGTTCATTGTATTCAATGATCCTTCGTTTGGATATCCCGAAAACGTGGAGTGGATGTAACTCTTGAGGACGAGACTTAAAACCCCTTCCCTAATGGATAGGACATTTGACTGTGCTTCTGAGGTGTTCGATGAAACACTCCATATGCTGGGCGCTCGGCTTGAGAAAGCTTGGGGTGGCTTGTGTTTGTAAGTAAGTTGCTCTGGCCGAGGAGAAGAGACGTTTCAGGGGAAGTGCTTCTGGGGGAGTTCGAAATACGCTGGCGCCCAGGGACCGCTGTCCTGATGAAAATTGCGATTCAAAATAAATACTTATAAGGAAACCACTGCAGAGGGGGGAGGGGGGTCACTAAGGGTCTGAGACAATAAAGCACCCAAGAACAAACCTCCATTAACGATGGATGGATCAGTAGAGACAGGCTGGGAAGGGCTAATGAGAGCGGAGAGAAGATCACAGACATGCGGAACTAGCAAGACAGAGCACCCGGGACAGGCAAAGATAAGTGGGGGGCGGGGGGCTATTGTGAGTAGGAGTGCAGACACTGATATATGTTGAATTGATTAGAGCAGTGTCGCGGGAGGGGGCTGCTTAGAGTACGGGGGCTGACACAGCTATCTCGTAACCATCAACTACAGTTATTACAAAACAAGGCTGCAAGGCTGATCGTAGGCCTTAAACCGCGGGAATCCCGCCAATGGTCCCATTTAGATGCCAGGTTTTGATTTTCCCTATAAGGGCAGACATTCTCCCCACCATGACCATGACTGATTTGAAGCAGGCTGACCCCTGCCCACGAGGAAAAATACATTTTAAAGCACATTCTTAAGAAGGAATTTGAAAAAGTCCTAGAATCTGGAGCCAGAACAGATCATATAAGATCTCACCAACCGTCACTCAACATGCTGCGCTACCTATGCAGCTTGCTGGTTTGTGCTTGGCACTCAACATTTAAAGAATTTAAAATAGCTGTGGATCCCAAATATTGCTAAAAATCAATGCATTACACAGTTCATGTACTGGATGTAAAAGTAGGGCTGACCTTAGGGCAGGGCTGCCCAGACGACCGCCTGGGGTGCCATTAGCCCGCCGCCATGCCAGCTCGGTGGAGTCTTTCAAGGACTTCCCTGAATTGGCGTGGTGGGAGAAGGCGCAATAGGAGCCCTATTGAAATTAAATGCGCCCGCTCTCGGCGAGGCACATTTAATAACAATAGGGCGCTATTGGTTTCGTGTGGAAGGAGGAGACAGTACCACATTTTTTTTTGCTGCCTGGGGCGCCTGGGGCGCCTGGGACGAAGGCCAGCCTTGCCAAAAGTCAATAGTATTTTCTCTCCAGCATCATTCGCACTACAAGCACACCATTTCGAATGAGCCGCCAGAAAGATACTTAAGACCGTTTTACCAGCCGTTAAGGAACGGGCCCGCAAAGGGACCTTGGTGCTATACCGTAATTAGCTCCTTTCCCATTCCCATTGAGCCCTATGGGGACAAAAATGGGAATGGGGAAGTGCCTTGGTGAATGGGGAATTACCGCCCCCTGATCACCTTGGAGTAGGGCGGTAATTCCGCCATCCACCAAGGCGGACACGGTAAAATACCGGCAGCAACCATGGCGCTATTAGCGCCATGGTTACCGCATACCGTGTAATGAGGCCCAAAGTGATGTTCCTGCCCCTGTTGACCGCTTTGCCCCAATATACTCGGCACCTACGTTCCATCTCTAAACAAATCCTCTTCAAAACTCTCTGGGCCTCATTTGATGTTTCACAATGTGTTAATAAAAGTGGCGGTAAATGGATTAAAGCCACATATATCACACCGCTAAATTTAAATTTTTAAAACGGAAAGTCACTAAAAACTGCCTGTTTTTTAGTTTGGAGGCCATTTCCTCCAGACAAAACCATGACTGCTTGTGATATCACTGCATGCAGTATTATGTTCTTTCGGACTACAAAATGGTTAATAACTAAAGGGTCCACACGACTGTGTATTGTGGAGATCTTTCCCATAACTTAATGCTTGGAACATGTGCTAACAATAAAATACTTTCCCGGTGTAAATACAACCAAACTCTTAATGAGGG
Source organism: Ambystoma mexicanum (assembly GCF_040938575.1). Classification (NCBI taxonomy): domain Eukaryota; kingdom Metazoa; phylum Chordata; class Amphibia; order Caudata; family Ambystomatidae; genus Ambystoma; species Ambystoma mexicanum. The sequence goes on from NC_090939.1 coordinate 508,204,467, forward strand.
GCTCTGTCTAGGGCTTCAGAATTTAAGACGAAATGAGTTACAGATATCTTAATACCTACATCACGAAATATAACAACCCGACCGTACCCAGGTTCAAGGGACTGAAGCATAGTGGGAGATCGTTAGCAGCACTTACTGCCAAACAAATGAATATCCTTCCACTTAATATAACCTAATCTAACAATCTCCAGCAGAACAGAGAGAGTCCTTGCCACGTCCACAAAACCAATGAAGCCATCCGGAGCACACGGGTACATATCACACTCCATGTTTATGGAAGATACCCGAAGGCAAGACCACTCACCCGCACACATCGGCAAACATACACCACACCCAACTACACATCGCACACCACTTCTGCCATTAGTATGTAGCTAACCCCCACGGCAAAATTTGGTCCATCTGGACACATACTGTGACTACTACTCTTGCATAGTCTCCAGTCAACTTAAAAGCACTCATCCACTTGGCAGCTCCATATGGGTAGCTAGTAGGGACATGGCCACCCCTACCCAACTTCGCTTGGCTAAAATGCACACATGCATTCTGAACTCCTCTGATCAACTTTCTGTAACCTTGGACCACGGTCCTCAGAAAGCGTTTGTTAACCTACAGCGCTTTGAGGCCATACCAATGGTATAAAGGCGCTAGACAAATGACAAATACCTTACTTGACCTGAAGACCGAAACTAGCTCCTGGAAATGCAGATCTCGCCAACTAGTGCCCATAAGAGGCACTCATTTACTGCTACTGATCGCCTCCAACCTTATTGGCAAGATACCTCAAAATCTCGCTCCTTACCCTCTTAACAATGCCAGAGAAATATTAGTAGCACTTTGGCTAAACTGTACGACCACCTAAACAGAACTGTTAACCAGCAATCTGCCACTAGGCCCCTATGAATTGTTATGTTAACAGTGTTTTATGCTGTGCCAGTAACGCTCGCAGTGGTCTAACCTCTGAGGCTCACATAGAAGGTGGCACATTGCCACTGCTCTAGGCTATCCAAACCTGGGCTATCCAAACATTAGCCTGAAGAGCAATGGAAAAAGCCATCAGATGAGAGTAAGGATGGAGAGGGGGGGCAGATTTAAATAAACATGAACGATTTGTACCCTTAGGAGTGGGAATGGGGTTTAGAATAGTTTGCATGCCCGTGGCATCAGTGTAGAGTGATCAGAGCATACCACTGACCATGAAAAGGGCTAAAGCATAATGCGTCTAAGAACGAGCGCATAACATTAGACAGCAACTTCTAGTACTTTAAAAGGATTACTGGAATGACTGTGTTAAGTGTTTTCATGATTTGCTAGAGTTGTGCTCCAGCATACCCATGTAAAGAGGCTTGACTGTCAGTGTGGGAAAATGGCTACTGCTCTAGAGGAGTCCAAGGGTGAGTAGTGGCTAAAGCGTTTACTCAGCCCCAGACTACTACTAAACCAGAAGTGATCCCAATCATAAAGGTGACACAGTCACGGCCAGAGGGCTATAACTCTTTAGCCTCTTTTAGTAACGTGGGTTGAGGGCAGGCTATGCTCTTCAGAAGAGGTGTGCTCTGGTACAGAAGCAACTCGAAAACAATCGTATGGTGGTACCGTAAATAAAAGAATGTCCAACCAAGGTTTTATACATTTCAATTAAATTAACAAGAATCCACACAACTAAACAAATACTATCGACCGACCTTTAGGGGAAAACAAAAAGAAAGTCAACATTGAAGCAAAAGGTAGTATGGATTGAAAGACAGGGGTGCTTAGGCAAACATTTAACCAGCAAAATGTTAAGTACATGAAGATGTCTTTGAAAAGTTATAGAAGATGGGCTTAAGAGTCACTAAGGTCTTTTTCGGTGGACCAGGGTGACATGGCCACTTCAAATACCTTATGTTCTTGTATTTGGCACCCAACAGTGTTGAGCCAGGCCTTTCTGTGCCAAACTGGAAGTGTCTGCGCTTTTGCTGCTAATCCAGTGTCAAGTCAAGGAGCAGTAGGAATGGGTTCCACTGATGCAGTGTTGTTCAACATGTTCAGCAGTGGCAATGGCTTCTGGGTCGAACACACTGGGGACGGTAGTTGATGTCCAGTCGGTGGGGCAATGTTTTACTTAGGGGCAATGTTTGTGAAGAAGCGGACACTGGCTTTCGGTGGTGTGGGCTTGGGTGGCTCAACAAGCCATCAGGGTACTCAAGTGCTTGTAGCTCAAAGAAGTTGATGACCAGGTGGCGGTGTCGAGTTGGGGATGCCAAAGCACTTGGTGGGTCTCAGAAGCAGATACGGCAGGGGTTCAACATCGAGAAAAACTTGGATATGCTGAGGCAGTCGAGCGTCGAGCTCGAGGACGATGCTGGTTATTATATGATATGGTTGTTCCCGTGAAGCATCTTTGATGACATCGACCATGCTCAAACCAGCATTGAGGTGGTTCAGAGATGCATGGTGAGCCAGGGGTCACTGCCTTGGTTTTGTGGTTGCTAGCAGCCATAATCCAGGGTGTTAGGGACAAAGTGAATCATTTCTACTGCTTTTCCCAACCAACGATGTTTATAGATGGCAATTGTACAGGTTATATCACCTGAGCACCAGTTCCTCAGTTGCAGTAGGCTTTGTTCACACTGCAGTTTCACCCCAAATGTACTCTTTGGATGGGAAGGGAGATGAACTTTCCTTTTCTTTGGAAATGTCTCTCTATTGGCTGCGGACTTCGAAAAAGACCGTATCCCCAAAAGAGTTCCAGCTGACTTCTGCTTGTGTTAAAGTCCAAATCAACTAAGAAGATGGTCCCTCCCTTAAAAAAGGCAAAATGCTAGAGTATTGCTCCAGAGCAAGCCTATTCTCAAGGGTCCAATCTAGGTTGCTGTAACAAGTGCCCTTTTCCTGCTGATGTAAAACCTTTGTCTGTAGGAAGAGAGGAGGGGGCAGAAGGTTTGGGGAGCTGAGCAAAATCCAAGATAGCATAACCCCTCTGTGAACTAAACCATTCCTCTGGGCTACTCTAATTTCACCAACTTCAATGTCTGCCTACTTCAAAAGGACACCAGTAATCAGCACCATGGTGGGAGAAGGTTTTTCTCATGCCAGACTGTCTTTGAAGCACAAGTTCCCAGGGGACCTTCCGGGTAGTGTGCCTGCCTCCTGAAGGAAGGCATTGAAACCTCCTAAGGAGAGGCATCTATTACATACCCAGCCCTGACAACAACATGAAATCCAAATACTTGTTGCCTTATAAATGCATGATCCCTGAAACCACCATGTCAAACAAGATATTAATCAGCTGTGACCAGGGGGACTGGGCACTACACGAGCACTAGCAACCATCAACCCTCTGCCTGACCGACCCATACCACACACCATTGGAAAATCCACTGGCAACAACTCTTTCTTCATCAACAAGATCAGCATGATCGGCCCGCACATAGACACCAACGCCACAACGGACAACACACTACACATCCCATCTTGCAAAACCACCACTACCTGGACACATTTCAAGACACTCACTGTGGAAGACCTCACTTCCTCTCTAGCATCTCTCAAGGCCAGATTGTACTCAGACAACATCCTCCTTGCCTCCATACGTAAAACAGACCCTTCTGATGGAAGGACTCCTCCCTTATCTGGCAATCATCAAGAGCTCCCTCACTCAAGGCAATTTCTCCCTAACCCTCAAGACTGGAAAAATTCTCCTGCTTCTCAAGAAATCTACACTGGGCCCTGACAACCTCAGCAACTACCACCTGTTACGCATCTTCCATTAATGATGAATCTGATGATGCCATCACTCCTTTCCCAGAGGTAGCCTCTCCTCATGTGGCCAGGGGATGGCAGCCACTACCTGATCCTGAACCTGGGGGCGGCTATTTGAGAGAGGACCACATGCGGGGCGGTGACCCTTGGGGGGATTATATGACTTCACCAGGTGAGACTGGATATCCCCCTTTTCCTTTTAGGGATATTCCCTCCATTCCTCATGCCATAATGGCATACTGCCATCATCCCCTTCAACAATTTGATAATTTTACTGACAGTATTCCTCATACCAGAGAGCAAATAAATGAACAAAATCTGAGACGAGGAAGAGGCAAGTAGCAATGATGATTACTCCTAATGCGCACCAATGCCAGCTGTCTAGTATCTGGAAGAATTACATTGGCTGGGCATGGTTTAAAACCATGCTGGGAAAAGAAGCATGGAGTTCAACGGCTTATTACCCAGGTGTGGTGAGGACCGTTGAGGAAAGAGACCAGGAATACGGCAGCTGGCAGCGCAGGAAAATCACTGCTTCCGACGCGTGTCAGAACAGCCAGAAGAAGCTCTGACAGTCTTGCCAAGTCATGGGAGGCCTGTGTATGTTGTGCAGAGAAGCTCATGTGTCGAAGTTCTGCCACCCAGACACTGAGAAGACAGGAAGCTGCCAAGGGGAACTGTATGCATGGTTGAATGTAGCTTACGAACAAAGCGATCTGCCGACTAGACGACTAACCGCAGACCAATACGGGAGCCGCGAGGCACCCCGAAACCACTGCTGAGAACTGGTGATCCCACTGAGAGGGACAGGGCCACTGGGCGCTTTGGAGGGTGTACCGCTTATGGAAGGAAACACAGTATGAGAGCTGGGTGAAGCCTGAATAGAATAATATGGGACATTTGATTAAAAGATAAGTCTGTGAGACAGGGTCTGGGACCCATAGCCACATTAGAAAATACACATGGGGAAAATACACATGGGGAAAACTGTGTGGAAGAAATGACTCAAATGAAATCAATTTTAATGTTAAAAAAGACCTGGCAGGAGAATATACCAGGCAAAGCCAAGTGGATGTAGTGAATTGCAGTGAATGTGACAAGGAACCTGGCAGGAGAGTATACAATGTGTTTTGTAAGTTAAAGAATCGCAAGGAAGACCCATGCCCTAAGGATTCTGAAGTGCAGTGAATGTGTAAAGAGAACCTGGCAGGAGAGTATACCAGGTGCTTTGCGAGTCTGGGACCCGCACCCCAAATTGTAACTATATTAAAGAACCTGGCATGGGAGTATACCAGGTGTTGTTGATGTGTGAGTCAGAAAATCCCATGGTAGATTCATGCCTTTAGAATTTTTGGATTATGTTGAATGTGAGAAGGACTTGGGGAAGGGAAACATCTCTCCTGGAATAATTTGCAACTTCAAGAGGAGGGGAGTTATCCTCTTGAGCTACAAAGAACTTGGTTATTATTTTGAACTTTTGTTTTGGTGGAGAGAAACCCGGGGAAGGAAGCCATTCCCTGGAACTGTAAACATTATACATTTGGAACATTTGTTGGATTTACACCTTTTTGTTTAACTTGAACATTTGTGCACTTCAAGTCAGAGACATTACCTATAGCAACTTAGAGTTACTTTAAAGTGTGAGGACTGGGATAGGATTTCAGGCACAGGACATTGTTGCTTTGGACATCTTGATGCACAACAGGCCCTTAGTTTTGGTTGTGGTAGTGAACTACCTCCTAGGTTAGGGACAGTGAGGCATTTTCCAACCCCTTTAATATTTAATAAAAGTGTATGGCAAACACCATGAGTCCTCTGTATCCGAGTCTCATTCCTGGCTCTTCACACCTTCATAAGTGAGGTCCTTGAAAAATCAGTAGCCATTCAACTCCCCCAATCAAAGTCAACAACCTCCTTTAGTCCTACCAATCTGACTTCAGACCCAGATGCAGCACTGAAATGGCTACCATCAAGGAGATGGATGATTCCCTTAGCATCCTTGATGATAGCCACCCTTGCCCCCTGGTTTTCCTTGACCCCTCAGCAGCATTCAACACAGTAGAATTACAAACACTTAACAAATTTCTACAACGCCGCATGGGAATCACTGAGATCATCCTCAACTGGGTCAAATCTTACCTTGCTAACAGCCACCAATTCATTCAAAATGATTCCTCGAGGTCACTATCTGTACCCATCACCTGTGGAGTCTTGAAAGGATGCATCCTCTCCCCCATGATCTTCAATCTTTACATGGAACTGCTCAGAACCTTCCTAGCTCCACACAACATTCACATCCACCAATACAGAAAGATCCTTAGCGCTACTTTAAGATATCCTCAATCAAAGACATCAATGCCTGCCTCACATTGATCCAGTCCTGCATGTCCAGTACTTACCTGAAACTCAACCTCACCAATACCAAATTCCTTTTGCTGGCCAACATCACCGATCACCCTGACCCCCCGACCTGGATCTCTGTTGTGAACCTCGAGGGCTTCCCAGCCCAGCTGGCCACCTGCGCCAGGTCACCTGGGTTTACCACTGACAGACACCTTTTCTTCATGTAGCACATAGCAAGGAAGACAGAAATGACTTGGCACCAACTTTCTCTCTTGTGTAAAATTAAGATCTTCATCCCAGAAAACAACTTCCAATCTGCTGTCTAAGCCTTGATTCACGCCCAGCTGGATGGTGGCAACGCCCTTCTGGAAGGACGTCCGGTAACTACCCTTGCACCCCTGAAATGTGTGTTATATGTTGCACCACAACTCATCAAAGAACTCTGCAAATTTAACCACACCACCCTGACTTGCATCAACCTGCACTGACTCCTGCTGCAAGCCTGTATCATCTTCAAATCCTGCTGCATCATCTACAAATCTGTCACTCTGAAGTCCCCAAGATACCTCACTGAGAAACTCAGCATCTCAGGAGGGCTGTGATCCAACCGAAGTAAGGACATGTGCAGAGTTGAACTGTGACATTGCAGGAAGAAAAGGCAGGAAGGAGAGCTCATAGGCAACACTCTCGTCTTGACTACACTGAGCAGCACTGGTTCAGTACCTAGTCCCGGAACTGCGCTTACAGGTTGCTGTCCGGCATGAAGGGCAATATATGAAACCGATTTCATTTTTACCAATTTCAAGGGAAAAAACAGAAGAGATGCCTTCTCCTTCTACACCCCCAGACTCTCTAACCTCCTCTACGTCAACACCAGACTCGCGCCCTTGCTTCTACATTGCAGCAAGGTGCTCAAAACTCTCCTTTATACAACTTCCACTCCCCACCTGGCATGCTTCGGGTATGGTTGTTAGCCTGTGACACTGGGACATTAAAATCACAGAGAAAGGCATTATCTGAATGTGCTAATTTGGCAGAGGAGAACAAGTTGGGGATGTCTACATTGAAAGAGCCACTCCTGTCAGGTGGTCTGCAGATGAGGTGGAAGGTGATGGATTCTTTGTGCGATAGAGGGAACTGTCAGGTGAGTGATTCAAATGAGCTTGTTCTGGGAGAGAGGATGATGGAGCATGGCCAATCGCTCTAGTGGATGATTGCCACACCACGTTGCATCCTTCCTGGCCAGTAGGCATGTTGGATGCGGTAGCCTTGAGGTAGGAGGACGTTGAAAACATGTCGGAAGGATGGGGTAAATCATGTTTTGGTAATGAACAGGGCATCAAGGTTGTTGTATGAGATGAGGTCAGCTATCTCTGCAGCGCGAGCAACTGCTGAGCGAGCATTGATCAACATGAGAGGATGTGGGCATGTGGTCCGTGGATGTTGGGTGGGGGCAAGGGCAATATTGATGAGGTTCCCTAGGGTACCTTGCCAGGGCTGCCTAAGGCACTTGGCCTTTCAAACCCTATTGAGAGTGGGGATGGGCTGTGGAGGGAGGAGATGCATAGTGATGTCTTTTGGTGAGTAGCATTAATAGCGGGTCAGGCCCTTGGCCCCATCAGGCCTGACCATGCAAAAACAGGTGAGGTCCTTGTCTTCACATGATCATAGCTGAGGACGCCAGCAATGAGGACGCCTAAGAAGGACTGATTAAATAGGTGGTGGGCAGAGCAACTAAGTGGCAGGGGCTGATCAAGTGACCAGCAGCCTACTCAATGCTTCACACTACCATCTTGCTTTCCCTCTGGACCCATTTACCACATTCATCTTAAGTTATTCTAGCTTAATCAGAACTCTCTAACCAGTTAATGGGCTGACATCCATCTTCGCCCCATTTGATCTCCTCCCGCTCATGTGTGCCCTGCCATCATGCACGTCTGGTGTGAATACTGTGCGAAGGTTCTGGTTTAACAATTAACACTTTTTCTTGTCCTCTTGTATACCTCCTCAGTGCCACGATCCTTTCTCCTGAAGCTGTCACTACTCGGGAGGGATTTGTAGTGCATTATTGCTTGACTAACATGTCTGCTTATTCTCTATTTGTGCTTTGCTACCCTGATTGTCATGACTGCAGTTCTCTGGGTTCGCAAATGTATTTCTTTATTCTTCATCCTAATATTAACCTCTATGTCCTTAGTGGTTGTTGAGTACCATACTGATCATGTTCACCCTGGCTTGCATTCACTTGCCTGACCTGAAGGTTTGGAGCCTGCCAAAGTGCTCTTATTGCTTTAATCCACAATTAAGCTGTGTCTAGATTCTCCTTCTGAGGTCTCCTAGAGACAGTCCTCCATTTTGGCTTGGTCCAGAGCCTGTGCTCTCCTATATGCATCATCTCTCAATACCCATAGTATGATGCACACACACATTTCAGTGGTCAATGGATGTCTACGTCAAGCCTCAGTAGCATAGGCCCCAATTGTGGGAACCAAGATGAAAATGGCCTCATTATGGAGGGGCCACGTTTCTACGGGACCAAGAAGGGGCACAATGCATAGACTAGTATATCTTTAGGCCCAGCTGATACCCTTCCAACATACATCCAACATCACACTGCTACACCTCTCCAACCAACTTATATATCACAGTCTTGACCAGCATCCTCGCATGATTGGCACACAAGGCTCCTAACTGCACACAGATATCTCAAGTGCTCTTGACTCAAACCACCTAGAAACAGTTCAACACACAGTACCTGGGTATTTCCGAACTCAATGCGACAACACAACACAACAGCAAAACTACCTTGCAGTTCACCTTTCTCTCCCCATCAACCAAACCCAGCCCCCCACCCTTTCAGGTCCCCAGTGCACCAAGAGACCAGGCAGATGGCAGAACAGCAAGATATAAAACCCAAAACATAACAGACATAAGTTGCAGCCTCTGATTGACACGGTCTCCCATCATATACGAAGGGCTGATTGAATGTCTCAGCAATAGCACCTCGTACCTCATATACATGGTATAACCACCATACCGTATGGTGGTGATTTGTGCAATGCAAAAGACTCTTAACATACCATAACATGTGTAAGGTACAGAAGTAAGATTACTATTATTAATAGGCTCATGAATGGCTATTGGCACATAACATAAATAGCTTTTAAATCTCTATAAAATTACATTTTAATGATTCAAAAAGTAGTTAGTCATTATCAGTGAAGTGCAATAATGAAGAATTGTACCTTAGCGTGATTTGGGGAATTTCAAAATTCACATAATTAACAAGGGGATGGAGTTATAAAACATATACACTTTCTCCAAATGGGTCAAATAAACTATATTCTCACAGATAAGTTAATGCTGAATCCGAAAATGCAAACCATATTGAATACACATGTCTGATGCAGAGGAGAGGTATATAAATGCATGGGTGACATGCAGGGCAGATGCCAACCAAACGTTCAAATCTTCAAGTGTGACGATGGCCACTTATGATTTGTGCAGAAAGGGCCAGCCTACGAACAACGCCTTGCAGCCCCAGTGCCACGACAAAGTCACTATTTTGGCTGCAGCAGTACCATCGGATGTGTGTTCTCCTCTACCCTTTACTTATCTCATCACAGCGGGTGAAGGTTAAAACGACTATCGCTACTGCCCATTAAAAAATCACGGACTTTTTTACGAGCAAACCAGCCACATCAAGTGAGGTAGACAATGACAATGCTCTGAGGGTTTTGGAGGACTTTGTTAACACCGAGCAAAGGGTTTTTAAGATTACTGAAGCAGAGCTTGCGAACCATTGTGAACATTTTGACCAGGCTCCTGTGCATGTTTTGGCGAAAGAAGCACCACTTGGCGACATTGCCACTTTGGTGTCTGTATGTGCTTCTGTAGATTTCGCTAACCCTGTTGGAATGGGTCCCCAGAAGTACTTAGCGACCTGGCCCCTGCAAGTGTAATAAGGCAAGAAGAGAGGGCCATGCTAGCGATATGATATGATATGGCATTTATAACGCGCCTATACACAAGTGTTTCAAGGCGCGACGAGGCAAGGGAGGGGAAACAGAGGGAAGACAGAGACAGCAATCCTACTAGGCCAGGTAACATTCAGATCGCGCAAGTGGAGGGAAAGAAGGGGAAAGGTGTGGGGGGAAGAGGAGGTGGCAGTGCAGTAGGATATCAGTCAAATAAATAAGACAATAAATAAGAGTGCGGCCGAATGGTGCCAAGTGCAAGGGTAAGTGCAGACAACGGGTGTCAAGTGCTAGTCAGGGCTGTAGGGAATACAGAAACAGTCCCTGAGTGCAAGGGTTGCCAGGGGGGCAGTGCAGGTGTGAAACTAGCGGGGAGGGGACCTGGGCCCGGGATCAGAGGGTACCCAGTGCGGTTTCAGATTACGCCAGGAGATCAGCAGGGCAGAGGAGGAGAGAAAGCCGTAGCAAAGAGGAAGGTCTTTAGTTGCTTCCGGAACCAGAGATGGGTCTCTTCAAGTTTCAGAGAGGCAGGGAGGCTGTTCCAGAGGAAGGCCCCAGCAGAGGAAATATCTACCACCAACTCGCTGCCTGGAGAAGCGACCAACCCCGAGGGAGCTGGAGGTGGTACCTGTATGTATAAGTGAACATGTAATGAACAGGGCTGCTAATGAAGCAAAACAAGGGTTACACTCTTTTCACTCTGCACCGTGTAGCTCTCTGCTTAATACTTGTTCCCCTACCTCAGTGTATTGCTTGCTTCATCTGGCGCTGACTCAGTCGGCGGTTTGTGCTGGTGATCAAGCTCAGCGTGAATCTGTATCTATTCTGAAGCTAACAACTCAAGGTTAACTTGTGTCTATGCCTATTTTGTCTGCCTCTGCTTCAGTCCTTGGAAATGCATCTGGTACCCCGATCATGGATCCTACGGAGGACCTGGAGAGGGTGTGGCGGCTCCTCAAGGGTTCTTGGCCCCCCTCTATAACTACCTTAAACTTTGTTTTGTCCTCTTTATTTAAATTATATGCCAATTTAAGTGGCTTACTTATAGAACAGCGAACAATGATAACAAGCTCTGATGTGAAGCTGGCTTATAGTGAGGGCTTTATTGTGGGCAAGTAATGCCCCTTACATCCTAAACCTGCAGAGTTGGTGGTGCCAGTAGAAGAGATGATGTTGCATGGGAAACGGAACTCTGTTCTTGTGATGGAGGAAAAATCGAATGATAAAATAGGCTTTGGGTCTATGTGCCCTCCATACTCATGTTCACCACCTGGGACTTTGGGGGCGAAGTAGTGAATTTAATGGGGATTCATGTATTATCCAAATGGTCCAGCTGCCCAATTTTTCTGAGAAGAGCACATAAGCTAAAAAAAGGGCCCCACTAAAATAAACAAAAACTGAAAACAAGAAAGTAGAAAGAAAGAATGCCCCATGTGTCTCCTGACATTTTTTGCAGAACTTCAATCTACCAACTGGTGGGAACCTGATGACTAAAGTAGTGTCAAATAATAAGCGAGAATGTATGGGTAAGAAGATTCCAGGCCTGATTGACTGATGCCTGTCTGCTGACTTGTTGAGTGATACCTCATTGGTAAGTAGTCAGTTAGGTTTTAATAATTCTCTACTCAACTTTTCAGTGATTTTGATGGGCAGTACCCCTCATGATATTCATCTGGAGAGGGCAGAAGAGGTACTTGAAATGACAGATCCGTAATTACAAAATGAGGAACAAATGTGTGGTGTCTGTAACTGATGTGTTAGGACCTATTAACCATCCAGTGGAGAGTAATTCTCAAACAGCCTTAATGACCATGGAAGAAAGAAGTAGGATGGGGGCCTCACGGATTCCTGACTATGGTGTGCAAGGAAGGGTGAATAAACTTCATGGTACGCCTTCTGTCCAAAATTGTTTGGTTTTGGAAAAACTCTGGATTGTACAAACCTCAGTTATTTTGAACAGAGCAAATGTTCTGTGCTTGCTGGAGAGTATTCTTATGCTTGAGTAACTTAATTCCAAGGACATTTCACTAGTTACATTTTGGAATTACCTTTGTTTGGATAGAGTAATCTTGCATTTACATGAAGAATGGTGTTGACTCATGTACTCTCGGCAGTTGACCAAGTCCGAACACAGGATTATGCCTGGCGGAGTATATGCCAAAGCCACCTATGAGTGTGCAAAGTATGGGGGTCTTGGAAAACAAGAACTCTACTAAGCACGCTTTGCAGGTACCCACATTACAAATTAAATATTTAGGGATCAGGTCTCCAAAAGACAAATTGCCATGGGTGATGTTCATTTGAGGAATTGTGATGAAAATGAGTCCAGGAGTTGGCTTACACGTGCCTTGCATATCCATTCTACCCAGGTGCAATAGCTAGAGTGAACTCTCAGAACAAAGTGCTTAGATTAATCTCATGGAATTGTCAAGGTTTTTAGACATTTGTTTCGTAAAGACAGTGTTGATTTGTGTGCGGCTGACATGTTTTGCTTACAAGAAACTAGGCTGGTTACGGAGCCAGCTGTGGATGACTTTACTTGTATGTTGTTGCGGGCACTTATGGTGGGCCTACTTAAGGGAGTCCAAAATGATCTGGGTCTAAAGGCGCCGATTTATGCACAACCTAATGCTCTGATACAAGCTACTGAATTGCAATGGGATATTCTTATTTATCCCACATTGCATGGTTCCTTAATTATAAATCTGTATTACAGCTCAACAATGATAGCACAAAGTAATTTTGGGAAGCTATTGAGCAAATTATGTTTGAGTGGCAATCAATGAGAAGCTCAAACTCTATTTTTGTGTGCGTTTTGTTTCCCAAGCCCAGGTTCTGGGCCCAGGGTTTGCACGGATAAATCTGTGATAAAAAGAGGTTTAGCCTGGGGTTTCTTAATGTAAGCCTGGAGTTTTTGTAGGTTAAATGGCAATGTGACGGTTGATGATCCACTGAATAGTACATGGTTCAGAAGGCAGTAGAACAGTATTCTGTATTACATCTATCTAGCGGATGAAATCTTTTTTGATGTAACTTGCCTAGCAGAAATTAATGTTTTAATTAGTGATCACTGTCCTTTGATTTTGGATTGGTTTGTTCTGTGTAGGGTAGGTAAAGATAAACAGTACCTGTTTGATCGACATATCAATAATGGAGGAAATCAACTTTCTTGGAACAGCCGTAACATAAAGCCATTCAATAACATACACACTTTCCTATTTCCCGAAGATGTTGCTGAATCTACTCGAACATGTGGTACATGTTGATATTTGAATAAGCGCATATAAATTGGTGCCTAGCCCATGGAAGTCGTTGGTATTGCGTAAGCATAGTCATGACCCAGAAGTTTGTAGACACAAAGCTGAGATGCGTAAAAAAAAGGTCAAAGCCCCCCTAGATGATAGGGTAAAACGCAAGAACACAAAAAACAAATACAACTCGAGGCAACCGTATGGATATAAATTATGGATTATAGACACGCAGAACGTGTTGAATGTGGTCATGTCCAAAAACTCTACAGACTTCATGGAGCTAATAAATGTTGATACTCCACAGCAAGCTTCTACTCAAGTTAACCCTATTGCTGAGGACAAATGGAAATTTATACTAGCTCTAGAACGGAGGATCCTCTTGTGCAGGCAACTGAGGCAAAGGCCTGGAACCTTGCACTGGATATGGAATACCTTGGTTTATTGATAACCTGCAGTGAATATGATAAGGCCCCTGCGCCCAGACGGCCTTCCTAACGCTGTCTTAAAGGGCAATGTTGCTTTTTGGGCAAGGATTATTTTCCTAATTTTTTAGAAGGTGTTGGAGACACAGATTATTCCCGATCCCTGGCTTTTCTCAATAATATGTCCAATATTTAAGAAGGGGCTTCGCTCGTGCCCTTCCAAATTTAGACCAATCGCGCTGCTGGATGTTTCAGCTAAATTGTTAGCGTCCTTGCTCCACCGTAAACTATTGGCTTGGGCTAAAGCATCCAATACAGTTGATGATTGGCAAACAGGCTTCGTTAAAGGCAGAGGCGTTGCTGGGGGGGGCTTAGTGGGCTATAGCCCCAGGTCTTTTGGTTGTAGTCCCGGATAGAAGCTCAGGGGCTACAACCAAAAGGCTAGCTAGCCCCGGGTCCCGACAGTCCCAACATTAGCGTAGCCCCGGATCTTTGCCAGACCTAGCAACACCACTGGTTAAAGGTACAGGGACAAATGCAAATGGATTTATCCTCAGTCTTTTTAAGGAGGAAGCTGTACCGAAGGCAAAACCAAATTATGTTGCCTTCATAGATTTCTCTATGGCTTTTGATAGCGTTGATAGGAACATTTTGTGGCACACGCTCTTTTTATGGGGTTGTCCGATAGATTTGCTAAATATGATTAAAGCTCTACACATTAACACAAAAATCTGCGTGAGGCTAAATAGGCACGGACAGCTCTCGGCCCCTATACACAGTTGTCAGGGACTTGAACAAGGCTGTGTTTCAGCCCCTCTTCTCTTCAGTTTGTTTATCTTAGATGTTGCTTTAGCTTTTACATCTATTTTACATTTTTCTCCTGTACTGGGACCATATTCGATAAATGATCTTCTTTACGCCGATGATATGGTGCTGATGGACTACACGCCAATAGCTTCAATGCCCACTTTCGGCGCTTGAGCAGTATTGTAAGAGAAATGGGTGGAAAATCAATATTGCTAAAACAAAAGTCTTTTCATTTCATCAGAGTAGGAAAAAGTTATACTGTAATTATGAATGGTTTTTGGAACAGACAGCTTGGGAGAATGTGTCTAACGTGGTATTCTACTTGGTTGGAGGCTCGGGCAATAAGGTGAACGTTAACTACAAGAAGGCAAAGATCACAGCTCTTGCAGCCCAAGCAGGTAAAGTCAATAGGACATCTGGTAATTTCTCATTCCTACAAGTAATCAAATTTTACAGGAAAAATGTTGTTCCGGTTATTCTTTACTGAGGTTGAGACGCTAGTGTTAAAAGCTAACATTGAGGGGTCTACAAGGCACTTTTTAGAAAAAATTGTTGAACTTCCTCAGAGGTGCCCCTGTAGCTGTAATAAGATACAAACTGGGATTACATTCTCTTAACATTCATTTGGGTAATATGGAAACAAAATCTGTCCATGCTGGGAAAGATCATAAATGCTGAGGAGCATTCAATATGGTGGTAGCTTACGCAGCTTAAGTATAGTATGTATAATACGTCCTTTAACGATTGGGTTTCTAGATGTGAGGCTTGTATGATGCAGTATGATCTTTATCTGGAAATAGTGGTAGAAATGCTAAAGAAGCTTCTGGAACAGGATTGGATATTGACAATCCAAGAGGTGTGCAAGTACAAGCTGTATTCCAGCATTCTGCTGGATGTTAGACCTGCTGGGATTATTTCATATTATCTGTTCAAATTGCATTGTGCAGTCTGGCGTACTAAATTCCTTAGGCTACGTTTTAATCTCCACCGGATTTATTAGATTCTTGGGCCTAGAGCAAAAATAAGAAGAGAGTCAAGGATCTGTCGACTTTGTAAGGACTGCTCTAAAATTGAGACAATTTACCACGTTCTGGTTGAATGCCAGGCCTTGCATAGCAGACGGTTGGCCCATTTTGCTCATCTTGCCCAGGCTTCCTATGCATTATCTTGAGTTGCTGTATGAACATTATGGTAGCTGGGTCCACTGAGTGGCGTTTAGCTGCATGAAGTTTTTGGATGAATCATTTCCACAGTGATGAGTGTTTGATTATATATATATATAATAACAGGATTCATTGCTTTTTTATCAGAGATTGGTATTTTAATGATGATTAATTTTGCTATTTTTATTGTGTTATTTATCTATTGTATTTAATGAAGTGTATGTTGTGTTTTTTCGTGCCACGTGATTTCATTCAACTAAACACAATAAAAAAGTTTTTTTTTTTTTAAAAAGTTCTCCGGTCATTCTTATTTTCCTCAAATATTCTTTCACTTAAGCCAAAGCAGGCTGAAACCCTCACTGGTGCTATCTGTCCCTTTTCCTATACAGTGTCCACTGCAGCCATTAATAACACTTCAGCCAATTAGAAATGCACTGATGAGAATAGAGGCAGTGTGAAAAGATGATTTGCAGCTGCGGGGCTACTGGAGGAGCCTGCACACTTTCCACCACCCTGAATGACTGTTCTCGCAGAGGGAACAGCTGGGCCCAAAATAAAGTCTTGGACAGCCCTCTCCAAAAATTCAGTTTCCTTAATTTAGGAACATGCAACTGTGTGATATGAGCTAGTTTGAGTAAGTGTACGTGCCTGTCGATAAACCTTTAACACATGCTCTCCACCCTCCTTTCTCTTCCATTCTTTGTTCATGTGTGATATATTTTCCCTACATACTTTTACTTATATGTGTGCTTTTCCTTACATAGTGTGTGCTCCTTTTACATAGTGTGCCTTACTCCCTCCATATTTTTTTATTTGTTCCTGCACTCTCTTCTCTGTGGGTGATCTCTTACCCCATATGCTTTCTTCCCTCCGTATGTCCTCTTTCTTTCATGCAACTATCTCTTCTCGATTGTGCTCTCTCCTGTCCTCTGAACAGCTGAATTCTAGTACTTTTGCTGTTTCCAGTTACATGCAGGACTCGAAGTACCAGAATGCAAAGAGAAACCCAGATATGGAGGATCTACTCACATGTCATATGGGTCATCATGAGATTTCTGTGTTCTGCCTAGTAGCTCTGTCTTTTCTCCTTGCCCTCACTTTTATCACTCTCTTTCTGTATGTGTTCGTTCTACCTGTGTGTGCGCTCTCTTCCTCTGAGTTCTCTTGTCCATGTGTCCGGGTTCCGTCGCCATCCCACCCATGTGCTCCTTCTTCATTCCATGCGATCTCTTCCTTCATGTGTGCTCCTCTTACGGCACACACTCTCTCCCATGATGGGAAAAATGTACTGACTGCCGAAGAGCCCTGACCATGCCCTGCCTCAAGAACATTTTAAGAAGCCTGCCATATCTTTCTTATTTCTTCTCTCTAGTAATTACATCTCCTTGCTCGCTTTCTATGTTCTCTCTCTTCCCACGTTGTGATGTGTCATCCCTCTGTGTGCTTTCTGCCTTGTATTTTCCCTCTTGTGCTTTCTTTCCTCCACTCCTATTTCTTCCATGTACCCTTTCTCTTCCCTCCACACGCTCACTATTCCCTGCAGGAGCTTTCTCATCCCTCCTCGTGGCCTCTCTATGTTCTGCAAGCGTACTCTCACTTATACGTGCTCTCTCTTTCCTCTGCACTTACTTCCATCTGTCTGCCCTCTCTGATGAGCTCTTTCTTTCCTTTGTGTGCTCTCTCTTTCCTCCACACGCTCCCACTTTCCCCCGTTCAGGAGCTGAGACCTTTTTTGTTGCCCCCATGTGATCACTCTTTTTCTACTTGGCATCTACTCACTTCTCCTCTCTATTCATTGCATCTGCTTTCTCTCCCCTTATGTTCTCTCTTCCGATTTCGTGATCTTTCTTCCCTCCATTCGTTCTCTACTTGCTCAATGTGCAATCTCTACTCTCTATAGGCTCTGTCCCTCATAGTTTCACTCTTTCCCCTCCCGTGTGCTCTTTTTTTCACCACAATGTCTCTGTTTCCTCCATGTGCACTCTCTACTCACTCTACATACTCCTTATTTCGTCTGCGTGCTTTCTCATCCCTCTGTCTTGTCCCTCTATGTCCTCCATGGGAACTCTTAATGGCCGGAGCCTCCTGTCTCCTCCATGTGCATATTCTCCCATGTATACACCCTCTTTTCCCTATGCACTATCTTTCCACTTCTAGCTCACTCACGTGCTCTCTTTCCTCTTTTTTCACTCTCGTGCATTCACTCTTTCCTCTATGTGCTCTCTGCCTCCTACACGTGCTCAAAGTAATTCCTTCCTGTGGCCTTTCTTCCTTCTTTATTCTGTTTCATCCATTATGGTGGGCTCTCTCTCATCCCTCAATCAGCTCTTTCTATCGCCTCCGTGTTCACTCTTACTTCCATGTGCTCTCTTTTCCCACCATCTGCTCACTCCTGCGCATCTGACATCCCTCTTCCCATGTACTATCTTCTCTCTATTTCCTCTCTCTCACTTTGATGTTATGTCACTGCAATTTATACCGCACACTGCAGCAATTTGCATGGTCTCAAGGTGCTCTGGTGGATCTGAAAGCGGGGCAGGGAAGTTAGTTCATCGGGGAGAGGAAAAATGCAAGATAACTTTGCTATGCTGCTGCATGCAATTCAGAAGTACATGGGTACCTGCAGAGGTGTGTTTCTAGGTGGTCTGGGGGTGTGCTCCCCCCTCTTCGCATACACTAGATTTGTCCTGTGGGCTCTCTTTCCTCAGGGTGCTCTCTCCTCTCTCCACACACTATCTTTACCCTCCTGTACTCTTTTCCCTGGAAGTCCTCTCTTCAACCCTCTTCGGTCTATGTGCTTGATATTGCTTCCATATACTCGCTATTCCTTCTGCTCTTGTTTAACTTCATTTGATCCCTATCCCGTTCATCTATTCCTTGCACTCTTTCAACCATGCGCTGTCTTCATTCCATGCGCTATCTTCACTCCATGTGCTCTCTGTTTCTCCCTTGTTCCCTCTTCCGTCCATGTGCTCTATACCTTCCATGTGCTTCTTCACACCATGCGCTGGCTATTCCTTCCATTTGCTCTCTTAGCACCATTCATTTATTTTTGCATTTGTATAGCACACTAATCCCTGGGGCATCAAGGCGCTGTTACATGACCAGTTACTCACAAGAACCAAGTACATACATGTTATCATAGCAGATATCGAATAGATGATCATCACAGTGCATAAATCGGATAAAGTGAACAACAGTGTTTTTAGCACTTTTCTGAAAGTCCAAGAAGAGTGCTCGGCTCGCAAGATGGGTGGGAGAAGGTTCCAATGTTTGCTGCAGTGTCTGTGAAACTAGAACCTCCGACTACAGCCCGTTTAAATTTGGGCTGGGTGATGCGGTGGGAGCAGGATGATCTTGTAGGACGGAGGAGGCTTTTGTGAACTTTTGCGCAAGGTAAGGAGGGGTATCCTTGTATAGGCACCTATGCGTGATGGACAGTGTTTGGAAGAGGATCCGTTCGAGAATAGGGAGCCAGTGGACTTTTTTTTCGAGCTGCAGTAATTTGTTCCATTCTGGGGATATTCGTGGCTGCTCTTGGTCGAGCTGCAGTAAGGGGTTTTGTTCTCGGAATGCTCAGGGCTGCTCTAAGTTGTGCTCTCTCTTTCACGTACCCTCATCAGTCCATGTGCTTTCTCTATTCCTTCCATGTGCTCGCTATTCATCCCACGTGCCCTCTTCAGTCCATATACTCTTTAGCTTCTGTGTGCTCGATTCACACCCTGTGCTATCTGTTCCTTCCACGTGCTCTCTTAACAGCATGTCCATGTGCTCTCTACTGCCCCCACGTTTCCTCTACTGTGTGTTGGGGGCTGCTCCGGATCACCGGGCAGCCCCGTGTTCGGGTCGGGTGGCACCCGACAACATACACACTTCGGCGGCGCCCATGCCGCATACTCAGGGGTGGGGGTTCTGCCCACCCCGCTCCAGAGCACCGGAGCTCCGCACACGTGGCCAGGTCCACCTGGCCACCACGGCCCCGGCTCTGGGGGCACCCAGGCCGGGGTCACATCCCCAACCCGCCTCACATGGCTGGGGGACCCACAGGGACGGCGTTGCCCGGCAGGGGCACCGTCCGGACGGCGTTGCCCGGCAGGGGCACCGTCCTCAAGCTGGGCCCCGTCCTTGGGCCCAGCACACGTGGCGAGGCACCATCCCGGCACCAACACAACACACACACGCGGAGTCAGTTTCACTCGTGACTGCTGAGCCGGAAGCGGCTCGGACCTTTTATTAGGTTGGTCACATGGGTAACCATGTGACCACACAACTCCGTGGAATGTACCATGGCCCCTCACAGGGGTGCCATGCAACACTCCTCCTTTTTCATAACAAAATACAAAACTCCAAAATCCCACCATAACTACCACTACTACTACTGGAGCCACTCTACTACTTTACACACCCTTTATTAACCTGGGTGAGTGGCTCTCATGTCCCTGAACGGCACCAGTGAAGGCTACTGGCACCACATAAAGCACTCGGAGTCTACAGGTGCGCACCACACAACATTGCCCACTAACTGGACCATTTTAAGCAAGTCCGTGTCTGCAGGCTCACAGTCTTCCGGGGGAATGGCACTTACGATGTCCACCGTGCGCATGGAGTCGCCGGAAACCAGCTCGCATCCTCACCAGAGTTTGTTTAGGACAGTCACAACAGTCACCACAAACCGGCAAAGCCGCACCTGGGGAGGCCCAGGGGCCACATCGGCCAAGTCCCTCAATGATGAAGGCAGATTGCATGGCCGGCTGCTGGCATGGCCATCTCCACGCTCAGGGCGGGGAGCGCTGCACTCCCCCTTTCACCCGAGGCTTGTTGATGTTCCTCGGCCGTGTCCACTGGCCGCACGCCCCTGGGTCAGCTCAGAATCAAGATTCCCTGAGGGCGCACGAGCACTCCTTTGGGGAGCCGCTACCCTTCGGCCATGCGATGACTTCGGCCCTCTGCGGGCGGGATGTGCTGCCCTCCATGCCATCTTTTCCGATCCCTTGCCCCCCTTCTGTTTTTAACCGGGGTCGATGTGCCCACAGGACAGTGCTCCCCGAGCCACCCACGGCGCCTGCTCTTCCAGGCCTCACCAGCCACACCATGCCCCCATTATTTCTTCACCTTTTTTTTTTTTTTTCCACGGGCCCAGGCAGTGATGGGCCCGCCTCATTGGTTCCCTTGTGGGGGGGGGCCCATGGGGGCAGCAGCACCGCGGTGGGCGGCCAGCGGTGCCGGCAGGCATACCGGGGGAGGGGCGGGCAGCCACCCATTCTCATTCACCTTGCGGGCCCAGTTGTTGTTGGGCCCGCCTTTATTATGTGGCGGCCGATGCGTGGGGGGCGCGGGGTACTGCGTTGCTGCCCCGGCCGCCCGCATCTCCTCATTGCGGCCGATGCCGCGGGCAGTCCCCCGTCAAAGGAGGAGGGGGGAAACCCACGCGGCCACCGCCGCCATCGTGTTCGGGGCCGCCTCAGCTGAACGCTGGCCCGCTTCCCAGCTGACTCCTTCGCGGCTCACAGGCCCGACGGGGTTGGGCCCGCCCTCACTAGGTGGGGGGGAGACTCACCTCGCCGCGGCCGACGCCGCCATCTCCTCTGCCTTTCCCCACGCTGTCCGGGCAGTACTTTTGCGGGCCCAGTTGGAGTTGGGCCCGCATCCCTCCTCCTGCGGCGATGTTAGCCGCTCCTTGTTGCGGCCGACGCCGCCATCCGTTTCACCCCTCCCTCGCTGCTGCAGCGTCCGCTACCCAGGCGGGGGAGGAGCGCAGCCACCCATGCGGCCGATGCCGCGGGCCTTCTCCATCTCCCTCAGGGGACGGGCAGGCAGCTCGCCCCCCATGTGCACTTCGCAGGCCCAGTTGGAGGTGGGCCTGCCACGCCACTTCTTCTCGGCAGGCCCAGGTGTAGATGGGCCCGCCACACCATGACATCCTCCGGGCACACGGGGCCCGTTCCTTCGATCCCATCCTCGTCGCCATTGTTGGGGGCTGCTCCGGATCACCGGGCAGCCCCGTGTTCGGGTCGGGTGGCACCCGACAACATACACACTTGGGCAGCGCCCATGCCGCATACTCAGGGGTGGGGGTTCTGCCCACCCCGCTCCAGAGCACCGGAGCTCCGCACACGTGGCCAGGTCCACCTGGCCATCACGGCCCCGGCTCTGGGGGCACCCAGGCCGGGGTCACATCCCCAACCCGCCTCACATGGCTGGGGGACCCACAGGGACGGCGTTGCCCGGCAGGGGCACCGTCCGGACGGCGTTGCCCGGCAGGGGCACCGTCCTCAAGCTGGGCCCCGTCCTTGGGCCCAGCACACGTGGCGAGGCACCATCCCGGCACCAACACAACACACACACGCGGAGTCAGTTTCACTCGTGACTGCCGAGCCGGAAGCGGCTCGGACCTTTTATTAGGTTGGTCACATGGGTAACCATGTGACCACACAACTCCGTGGAATGTACCATGGCCCCTCACAGGGGTGCCATGCAACACTGTGCATGTGCTCTCTACTGCTCCCACGTTTCCCCTACTGTGCATGTGCTCTCTACTGCTCCCACGTTTCCTCTACTGTCCATGTGCTCTCTACTGCCCCCACGTTTCCTCTACTGTGCATGTGCTATCTAATGCCCCCACGTTTCCTCTACTGTCCATGTGCTCTCTAATGCCCCCACGTTTCCTCTACTGTCCATGTGCTATCTAATGCCCCCACGTTTCCTCTACTGTCCATGTGCTCTCTACTGCCCCCACGTTTCCTCTACTGTGCATGTGTTCTCTACTTTGCATGTGCTCTCTTCACACCACCCATTCTCCATTCCTTCCACGTGCTCTCTTAGCACAGTGGGCTCTCTATTTATTCCTCCCACTTGCCATCTTCATGCCCCCTTTTATCCACCTTCTATTTGCCCTCTCCCCTCGAGTGTTTACTTCTCTCCAACAACTCCCTTTCCCGCGGTCCTCTCTCAGTCTCACCCCATGTACTTCAATTCCCTCCACGACTCCCCTCACCGACGCCGCCCGATGTTCGTCCCCTCATTGAAGGTTATCGGTCCCCCTCGCCCTCAGGCACTAGACTGCTTCTATATTTACCGCCAAACACGTCGCATTGAGCCCATACCTTTGTTTTACAAATATTGCGGGTTCACGTATCCACGTCGGTGCAGGCGGGTCACTTTGGTGTTATCATCGGTTCTTTGTTTTAATTGGGTGGGGACCGTGGGGGTACGTGAGAGGTGACAGATATACGACAGAGGGGGGAAGGGGGACAAACATCACATGTAAACACGGCGCTGTCCCGGGGAGCATGCCCTATATGCCTGGCGGCCTGGCAGGGCCCTGCAGTCGCAATCTTGGCAGCAGGGGGCGGCGGGAGTCTGAGGAGCCATCCCGCCCTTCCCGCGGCTGCTGGCGGAAGAGGGGGGAGCAGCCGGGTTAGCTGGCTGTGGGGAGTGGCGGCGGGCGCGCGCTCCAGGACGGTGGTCGCGGCCTTCTGCTGTCACATGCTCAGTCACAGGCCACGCGCAGCGGGGAGCCGCCGGGGAGGGCCCCAGTGAGGAGCTCGCGCTCTGCCGCCTCCTGGGCGGAAAGCGAACCGCCGCAGCTGCGCGCCAGCAGGAAGCTGGGCCTCGGCTGCTACGCATTCATAAAAACGGGAGTGTGTCTTCCCTTGACTGAATTGGGCCGGTGACAAAGATTTGCCACTTGGTTGCTATTTCGGGGGCAGTGACAATAATAAGGGGGTGAATCAGGAATAAATCTCGAGTGGGCTTCGGGTTGGCGGCTGAGACAGTGCTATATATGTTGAGGACATTTGTGGGGGGGGGCCTCAGCGCGTGCCACATGTGTGTCCGTCATATTTTAATTCCAACCAGGACAGAGTCCAGCTGCCGTAATGGATACGCCTTGTCAGACTCGATGTGCCACACTGCGGTTGAAGGAGAGGCACAGCGCT
The DNA here is from genome assembly GCF_040938575.1 of Ambystoma mexicanum. Lineage (NCBI taxonomy): Eukaryota > Metazoa > Chordata > Amphibia > Caudata > Ambystomatidae > Ambystoma > Ambystoma mexicanum. The sequence goes on from NC_090939.1 coordinate 508,228,111, forward strand.
ACCAGGCCATAACAATTACATACGAATACCAATAACAAAGCCTAACCCCAGGCCAGTGATATGGGGTAAGAGAAGGGGCTTTATAGAGCGCACACATTCTGCAAGGCTTCTTGCCGCTGAACTGAGAGGAGGAAGGAAAGAACTAGTTGTTACTGAAGTGTCCACGGATGGCGCCCAAAAGTCGCCCTAGGGCCTAGGGCAGGCTACCCCATCATCCTGGGCCTTCAAGATCCTTACCATTTATATTGTTCCCCCCTTGTATCCCACCATGCAGCTCCCAACCCCTTACCTGCATGCCACGCCATAGCTCTCAACCATTTGCAAAGGCAGGTGAAACGCCCGATTTTATTTTTAGCGGGTGAGAGGCCCATTGAAACGAACGGGCGTTCTGGAGGTTTGGCGGGTGAGTCAGCTGTTTGCAAGGCGAGTGACACGCACGCAAACACACACACACATACATACATGCCGGCGATGACGTCACATTTGGCCCATCCCCACATTTTATTTTTATCAATTGGTGAATGGGTTTTAACGCTCTAACACCTGGTTTATTACACCACCAACACCTGGTTTAATTGGAATCCTAATGGTTTATCAGTGGGGCTTGTGATCACGTTTTTTAACTGTAACCACGGCCATCACAACCCCACCAACACAGCATTAGCATGGCAATGAAGCTGCTTGTCAGAGCAGTGGTAGCTGCTCAGCCTGAAGGCACACATTTCAGCCCTGGCCGAGACTTCTAATTTAAAGGAGGCAGGACTTTTCCTGTCTATCACGGAACAAAGTCCTCCAAAATGGGACAGTCCAGCAAAATACGGGACAGTTGGCCACCTTGGACCCCTTTAGTTGAAAGGCCCATACAGCCCCCCTGGACGCGTTTCCTTTCTCTGGGGGCCAAGTTTAGAATCAGCTGGCTTGGAGGAGAAGCACTGGCCAGCATGAGACAAACAGCCCCAACTTAACCACCTGGCTAACACCTTTTTTTTGTTATCAGCAGAGTCTTTCTTATGCGTGTTGGTTGGGACAGCCACCTAGTAAATCTGTGACATTTAAAGTGAGTAATGCAATAAAGTTCATTTTTAAAGATTTGTTTATATGCATGATGTCCACTAGCTTGACAGGCAAACAAAAAGGTTTGCTATTATTGTCACATGTTTTTAACATCACGCATAACAACAGCTGGAAGTTTGTGACTAAGAATCGTCACACCTGAGTTTATTACACCACTAATATAGTGTGTTTCTTAAAGTGCTGAAAGTAGAGTGGGCTTAGATAGGAGATATATTAGGTTTATTTGATTTTGCATTGTGGGACTTAGTTTTCCATTCAGGCCGGGGAAAAAAAGCTACAACAATATCATTTTGGCTTAACATGTTTCTCTAAGGCTTCACATGTTGTCAAGTTGCTTTACTATGCAATTTGTGTATTTTACAAGTAAACTCTATGGAGTTCATTTTCGAGTCTCTCTGTAATTACATGGCAGGAACCTGAAACATTTGCACTTTTGCGTGCAAAAGGGGAGTGCAAAAAGGTGGCGTACACGCTTGTACACCGTCTTTTGCTCTCCGCAGTGCAAATTGAGTAAACACTGTCTGCCATGTACACGGCTGGCAGCGTTTATGATGGATTCCTATGGAGCCCGACGGCTTTTTGCTGATGCAAAAGGCCGGTGGTCTCCATAGGAATCCTATGCATTTGGACTGACATGAAAATCCATGCTGGTACAAATGCTGGTGTATTTCACATGGCGGAGAAGGAAGGGGCCGAACACCCCCCACATTACAAATGATGAGTGATGTGAATGAACGGCATAAAAGCCTTGCTGAAAGGCTTTTACTCCTTTCATGTACGTTATGCCCCAGCGCAACATTAGCTCCTATAAGACAGCACTATTGTAGGTCTTAAAATCCAAAATTTAAATATTTGTCACAAGTAAAACTTGGAAGCTATGTGGTCAAGTGCCTAAACTGTAGAGTGGGTTAAAATCCCCACTTCACTCTTCAACCAAATGATGTGATCCTCAGTAAATAATTTTATATCACTCTAAATTGACTGCAAACACTACAGTTGTTATAAGTGATTAAGTTTGCAATATTTGGAAAAAAACATCCTCACAATGGACAGATTTAAAGAGTTTAGGGACAAAATGGTGTGCCCCTGTGCTCGTGGCCCCTACGGCCATTACCTAGAATTGCATTATTGTTGCTCTGGCCCTCTCCCAGTCCCCCGTCACTTGATTGGACATAGTCTCGTGGCTAGTCAGTGCAGCTGAGATTCGAGCATGGTGGACTAAGTGTGGGGGATTCAACATTAATTTCCTCCCCTGCTGTTGCCAGTCACTGAAGTTACTTAGGACATACAGAGTGCTTGCCCACATGAAGATTTGTGAAACTTTTCCATGCCCTGGTTTGCTATGTTATTGAGTCTTGTGTAACACACCTGCCATTTTTATGGTTACTATGAGCTTGAGAATATGCAAGAGGCGGGGTAGAAGAATGGAGAGCAAGGTTGCTTTGCTACAATGTTGATGTGTCTAGATCTGAACCAATGGGGCTCTCTGTGGTGTGCAAGTTTTAGATATTTTGTGAGCTGTCTGGAGCAGTTTTTAATGTGCGCTCCATGTTGCCAAGGTAACTGTGTGGTTGTCTCTGCTGTTTGTCACAATGCTGCTTAAGGAGTGCACAGAGTGGTGTTGATGTATATGGGCTGGGTTAGTGTGGTTTTTGTGTAACCGGTGGTGTATAGGTGGAGCCGAAATGTGTTGTGTTTTAGGGTGGGTAATAGAATGATTTTGAAACGATTATTGTTACTCTGTTTTTAATCTGTGCCAAATTTGGACACACAATGCAAGCATGGGAATTTGGGTCTTTTAAAGTGCACTTTCGGCACCATCAGCACACAGAAAAGGGAAGCAGAGGAGTGATGGATCAGTGGAGTACCTCTCAAAGGAGCCAAGGATCAGAGAAGAGTGACTCACCACAGCAGCCACGAACCAGAGAAGCAAGTGACTTGAGGAGCCAAAGACCAGAGGGGCAACGGACCCGAGAAAAGTGACTCACAAGGGACAGGGCTTACCAGATCATTCCATGGCATGAGGGACACCCTGCCCCATGCATGTGCTTTGCTTTTTACCCTATTTATCCACAAGTCTGTCAGGATAGGTCTCCTGGGGGATGTTAGCTGGAAGAGTAGACATTTTCTTTGCAGAACAGACAATGGGTTCATGAAAGAGCTGACAGGAAGGCAGTGTTGACAGGGCAGTAGGTGAGGGGGCGGTCATACTCCAATAGTTCTGGAGTAGTTCTCTGGGTGAGTTGCCAGGGTTCATGATGGACGTAGACTTCAAATATAAGATGATTTTACTCCAAGGGTGACTTGTTTCTATCTGTGGCTACGGGCACAACATCCATCTGATCCCTGTGTATGCTCAACTTCTTCACATGTCTTTCATGTACCCTACACGTTTGTTTTAGGAGACGGATAATGCTAGAAAGGCATTTCCAAATAAATACTCAACAAGTGCTTTTACAGAGTTGGGTATCCCTTTTATGAAGGGGTGCTTTTTCAGGACCAGGGATAGTCAGTCTTTTATCTGAGCAAGTATGTTGGATGGGACAGTAGGATGAGGAACTGAAAACAGTGGGGAAGGATGCAACATGTCCAAAGTGTCATTACAAATTGAACGCCAGAAGCTCCTATGTTTTATATCATACTCCAAGATTTGTATTCAGAGTCAAAAAGTGCATCCATAGATTCAGTGCCATCAAACGTGATTGCCGATGCATTTCGACTATGTCCGTCTTCAGGGCTTAAGGCACCATATACAGTCATATCCATTCATCATTTTTGTTCATCACATCAAAACATATGCATATCAAGTTCAGATGTTCGTACCAACATGTCATGGAAAGCATAATCGAAATCAAAGTTCAAAAAATCGAAACCAGAAACAAAAACATGTGCAAAAGTAGCCAGTCCATACGGGTATTACAAATAAAGTTTTTTCACATACCGTGTGCAGAAAGAGTTGAGTGACATGGATTCAAGGAAAAAATTGATAACAATCCGTCAGAAATCACGTTGTGTAACCGACTTTGCCAAAATATATGAATTTGCAGTAATTTCCAATTAAAAAAAAAACGCTTTTACCTGATTGCGTGTCCTTGTGGCTTATAGTCTTATCTATGTTTAGTGTATTTGAACAGCATGACTCTGAAAGATAACCAAAAATCTCATACTCAGTATATCAATCATAGAAAACTCGGTGTTTCTATCCCTGTGTCACTGGAGAAAGAAGTAGAGTCTACCTTGTGGCGTAGTTGTGGTGATTCCCAGTATTGCGCTATATCAGATAAAATAAAATAAAACCCAGTCAGTTAATCTGTGCTATGTATCCTGGATCAGATATTTACTTTTATCAAATTCCCCTCACTTCAAGTGCTTACCCGCTCGTCAGTGTCAAAGAGTCTATCTCCTGCCGCTCGTACAAGCCGGGGTCTGCCACGGAGTACTCTGTATACAGAGCCACTCGGCGTTGCCAGGTGACACAACGCCGCGCGTCTCTGAATGTGCTGACGTTGCACGTGCCTTGCATACCGTAGGTCCCTGTTCTCAGGGCCCGCAGGATGCCAAGTGTTAGTGCAACGTTATTGTGTAATACGTGTGGATGTTAATGTTTACTTCATATCAAAGGTAAAAACAAGATTGTGGTAATCGCCACTCTTGTAAACTGGTTTGAGGTTATGTGTATTCATTAAGACCTGGCGTTGCTAGGTGATGCAACGCCGCACGTTCTAGAATGCAGTGACATAGCAATCGCCTCGCGTCCCACAGGTGCCTGTTGCCAGGGCCTATGGGATGCCAGGTCTCCGTGATTACAATGCAGGGAACCACTACTGTGACATATTCCTCACAGATTAATAATATCTTCTATCCACTATATCCAAATTGCGTGACATTTCCCCCCGTATGCTGCAGTTGATTCCACTATAGCAGGAGTCTGGATCTCTTAATATTAGTATACCCGTTGCGCGACACATTCCCAGTAGTCCCAAAAAACACCATTGATATTCAGCTTGGTCTGTGTTTCTTGTCACACTCCCATGTCGCTTCCTAGATGTTGAGTTATCAAAATAGTCACGCTTTTTACTACCTGTCTGTATGGTAACTCAATCATATTAAGCATATTTAGCTCAATCTCCTACTGTGGTTATAGCAGCCGATCAGCCTTAAATTATTAATGTTTATCATTACTTGCTTCAGTGGAATTTGTGTTTCCATCAACATACATTAAATCATACACCTCTGGTCACTGATGTCCACGCCCTGTCACAGTAGACGGTTCATAAATAACACATATATTTTATCTCCTTATTAATCCCCTGGTGTAAGGGAGTCCAGTCGGTCAATACAATTTGTCTCCCTTTGATCCAGACATCCGCTTAGATTTTCATGTGCATTATGTGGTTTCACCACCTCAACCACCTCAACCACCTGAAAACATATCTGGTTGATGTTGTGCTTTTTATCACTCCAGTGTCTTGCAACTACTGAGTTGGTATTATTTGTTCTGATACACGATCTGTGCTCATTCCACTGCACTTTTCCTTGACGTTTAGACTGACCTACGTAGTAAATGCCTCATGGGCACTTCATGGCGTAAATTATGTTAGGTGTATTGCAGGTAGCATAGCTATTTCTCTTTATTTTTTCTCCTGTTCGTGAGTGGTTGATTGTATCTCCTTTATTTATGAAACCACAATTACTGCAATGTAGGCAGAGGAAAGTTCCTTTCCTCAATGTAATTGGTGGTTTGGTTGCTGGTCTGGTCTTGACCAGTCTGTCTCTAAAGTTTGCACTCCTCTTGTAGGCAAATATTGGATTATCTTTAAACAAATGTTCGACCCTCGAATCACGCGTTAGGGTACGCCAGTATTTGTTGATAGCAGACTTTATACAACTGCTCTGAGTAGAATAGCAGGACACCTAAACAAATGGTGCAGTCGCCCCCTTCAATCTTTTTTTATGTGTCGATATTGTGATGCAGTCCTTTGCAGTCTGTATCTCATCTGTTTTATAGCCACATGCTTCAAATTTGTTCCCCATATTCTCTATTTCTCTTTCATATAACGCGGGGTCATTTACAATTCTCTTCACCCGGATCATTTGGCTGAAAGGTAAATTGGGGGTATAAAATCCCTTACAGACATCAGAGCAGACACCTTAGGTTTCACAACAGCTGAGGTTTAAGCCATTCTGACACAAATCAGTGACTCGAAATGGACCACGAAGAAAGACAACACTGCAGATCCATCTAAACAAATAAAACAGTTAGAGTACCTCATACGGAAGGAAGTAAATCGAAAGCTGCATGCCATTACTCTTGGACGATATTATAAAAACCAAAGAATACCAAGAGGATTAAGAATCAACCTGAGACCAACCTTATGCAAAGAGAGCAGAGACTTTGTGCAAAGATGCAAGGCGATCCTTAACAAGTGCTCTTTGGACCTTATCTTGCTGATGATACAAGAACTCACCAAGAATGTGACAATATTAAATGCAGAAATAGAGGAAATAGAAAAAGAATTGAATGACCTACTAGGTAAAGAGGATCTAGACATAAATAAACAAGAAATTCTACTCATTTGTGGAAGGGGTTCTTATTCAATGCTGTTGACTGTGTGATCAACTCAACTTTATTTAAAGCTGCATGTAGTGTTGACTTTCTGTATCCTGATTGCTCACCCGTGCTCCCTGGAGTGAGGGCTAATTGGTCTTCATCAGAATTTATTCTCTTGGCTTTTAAAAATTGCAAGTACTGAAGAGAGTCTATTCTGTTGCTTGAATACATCGAATCAGCAAGAATTATATGCTTCATGAACTACAACCTCAGTGCCCACAAAATTAACCTTTTTAGAACGTATATTGAAAGGAACTTAGTACTGGGATGGATCATATTAAAAAAAATTCCCACTGTTAGTAAACTCAATCAAAGAAGATATCCAGACAAAGAAAACATGGTCAATGTAGCGAGTACTTCTCACCCCGCCTTGCTTTCGCTTCTGTGTTCAGAATAAACATCTACTGCACCCATTCCATGAATATATTCACACATCCTGGTGCAAACATGGGGCCCATTGAAGTTTCCTTGTGTGGGAAATAAAATGTTTTATGAAATCTGAAATAATTATAATGCAAACATGAATGCAGGGTGGAGATCGGGAACTCATGGTTCACGCCAGTGACTTTTTTCATCCTCCAAGCCTACTTGACAGCTGTTATTCCTGGCAAGTGGGGAATGCTCCAAAATAGCCCACTAAGTCACCTGTGACAATGATGCACTATTCGCATTCCCGCTCTTGCCACTGTAGCATTTTCTTTCCTTTTCTTGATGAAATTCGGTGTGTCTTGAACATAATGTTCATCACGTATCATTGCTCTGTTTAAGAACACAGCAGTGTAAATTGCAATCGATTTTAGGATGTATTCACACTGAGGGACTAACACTAGCCCTGGAGGACTCTCTGCTTGTTTATAAACCTTCAGCAATATGAAGAGTACTGGAGTCTGCGGAAGACTGTACGAGAGAGAAACTGCTGATTTGGGAGTGATGTTTTAAGACTCCTTTACAGTGATGATCACAGCTTAGTCTTGTGATTCCATATATTGGCTCCTTATGTAAAATTGTGTACACTGTTGATTCATACAGTTGCCCCCACATTCCCACAATGTATTTGTTGATATCTCTTACCACCAGAGCTCTGCCATGATCCGCTTTCTGAACAAGAAGGCTTTCATCATTCTTCTACTTTGACATTGGTTTTCGCTCCTAAATGGCTACATTTTGCGTAATATTTAACTTATCATGTGATCATATTCCCTTAATATCTTGCATTAACATTTTGATGAACATCTGTAAAGTTGCGGGTGGGATTAAATATTCTTTTAGTGGGGAACTCTTCATATTAATTCTTTTGTTGAAGTTATCTGTTTGATTTGAGAAGTATATTCCCTGCTGCAATTTAGGAAAAACACATTGGGTCTCATTACAAGTGTGGTGGTCTGGAAACAAGGGTAACAGTAAGTTTACCGGCACCCTTGGTTCCAGACCGCCACACTACGAGTCTGCATGCCAGGGCCGCTGCGCCTGACAGGTCTGACCCTGCCGGGTGCATCGGCCCCGGTAGGCAGAGTTGTCACAGAAGCACCAGCACTGTAAGCAACGGTGCTGGTGCTTCCGTCTCCCCACACCCATTGAGTCCTCTGGGATTCCATGGGAATGGGGACTTCCACAATCTGGCGCCTGACTTCCCACGCCGCGGGGACTTGTGTCCCAGTGGCACCAGGAAGTCAGGTGCCGGATTCGCCAACCTCAGGATAAGGCCCATTGTATTTCTACTTGAGTTTGTAAAAGTAGGATCATTAATTTAAGCCAAGTCACACATTCCACAACGCCACATAAAAGCCATCGCTGGAAGTTCACCTCCAGTTCTGAACCACATCAGCAAAGCACTGTGGTTATGCAAATTAGCCTGCATGCCAGTCTTTTTCACCAGTTAATTGTCTTTGTCTTAGAGGGCAGTGCTACTTTATACATAGCTTAATCAACCCTAGACAGATATTTTGCAAGGCTGTCAGGACAACTACATTCCTGGTTCCACCCTTATTATGGATCATCAGTACAGTATAGTCTTGGCAGCTTTGTGTATGGAGCATTGGTTCATGTATACAAAATACCAATAAGTTATGGTGGGCTTAAACTCTGTTGCATTTAGTTTGCACACATATGCGATTGTCTCTCACTCCAAATCTGAACGTTTCACTCAGTGCATTGGTCAGCAGCAGAAACAGCCCTGCTGGTATTGTGGATGCTCCCCTCATCCCCTTCCCATGACGTTGCACCCCATCTTTAGGAGCACCAGGTCTCAGGGCTCAGGCACGAGGAGCTCTGAATGGAGCACCACTGCCACCTTGTCTTTGCATTGGGGTCGGTGGAAGTATGTGCAGTTCTAGCTCAACAAAGCACATTTTTTGATTTCACAGCACTTAACAAGGGGCACGTAAATGCTTTGCACACCTAACTCACTGTACGCCTCTACACAAGTACCTCATACAGCGAGCAATTCCATGGCCATATTGTCGCCCACACAGCTCTGACTCAGACATTGCCTTTTGAAGAGTGTTCCATCCAGCCCTGCAGAAAAGGGGTGCATCGGCTACTTTTACTTCCTAAAAATAGGCAACTACTCCCCAAAAATAAAAACAGGGAGTAAAAATACTCCTAACTAAAAATAGTAAACAGACATGCAGGACCATGTGCCCCTGCTTTCACCCACACAGCTCCATGGCAATGTTTGGACCAGAAGTGCACGTAGTACCACAGGAAGAAACGACTATTATTACTGCCTGATTGGAAGACATCTTTCTTTTTTAATGTGCATGAATAACTAGGGGCAAATGAATAATTATTACAAAACATTTCAGTTTTCCAGTCAAATTCTTTTTACTCGCTTATAAAATTCTGCCATTGGGAATTGGACTTACATTTTGACTCCCTAAAAATAATTGTACTCCCAACTTAAAAAAACAGGGAGTAAAATACTACTGCTTCAAAATCTCATCTGTGGCACTGGTTCCACCCATTCCTCTGGATCCGAGCAGGCTTCACTATCTAAAGATATTGCTCATGCAGTTTTTTAGAGCTACTGCATCTCTTGTCCCTCTCTGAGCACCGAAAGGTCTGCAGTGAACTGCATGGTATGCTATGGGCTCGCAGCCATAGGGGTCTGAGTCATTCAGCAAAGAGGGCAACTGGAGAAACCAGTGCACTGCCTGAGTATTGCAAGGTTGACTTTAAAAGATTGGTACATGTCTTGATGGGAAAGGGTGGCTGCCATTTAATTCTGTTTCACATCCCCTGACTCTATGACAGCAATTTATTTATCAGATAAAAGAAGTGGGTCCGTTTATAGAGTAGAGTATTGCTTATTTAAGCCAGCGTTAAACAGCCAAACTACCCAGGGTATGAAAAGCACAAGTTCTGAGATGGGCTGTCACAGACAACCGGTGCAAAAGAACATCTGATGGTTTTACAGCCAAGGCGAGCAGTGATGATGAAATGGAATATGCAAATGTGTTGTCGAACAAAAACAAATGGAGATTGATTGATGGCCCGGGAGAGAAAACCCTGCACCAGTGACTCTATTAAAATACTGTTCAAAAATGAAAATGACAGGAATTGAAATTGCTGGGAGATATCCAGCTCTGACATGCAGCTCAGAGAAGCCTGGCTAGCTTGACCCCACCAGCCACTCCTGACTGCACACGCCACCTAACTAGTGCTGCACAACCACATCCCCTTGATGGCAGCTGTGTGTGTCTGGGAATGCATAGGAAGGAGCCCTAGGATACGTACAATGGACTGGCTATCATTACTTGTAATATCAACTGACACACAATAACTGGGCCTCATTAAAAGTGTGCCGGTTTGGAAAAAAATGCCAATAATTCTGCCATTTTTTCCAGACCGGCACACTTCAAGTTTGCCGGTGGGGACCACGGATCTCCCAGCAGCCCTGACCTGCTGGTAGATCTTGCCCCTACCAGCAAAGAAATGCTTGAATCACTGGCACTGGTAATACTGATGCCGGTGATTCAGGCAATTCCATCCCATGGAATCTTGTGGGACTCCATGGGAATGGGAATTTACCGGCTCTGCTCCGCCCATCATATCCCGTTAATACCAGGATATCGGGCGGCGGAGACGATAAGTGCAGTTTGACATTATCCTGGTAGTGATACCGGCTGGATACCAGCAAACTCATAATAAGGGCCAATTTATTCTTAGCTATGCTAAGACACACTGAGTCTTACAAACCAGCTCCCACACGTTTAGTTCTTTTTGCCCATTGTCGATACATTTGAGAAAACAAAGTGCACCAGTCCATGTATGGCGTTGCTAGATGCAAGAATTTAGCCACACACAGCATGTTTCATTATCTACTGTCTTGCAGTCTAGGCATTCAATGCCAAGTCAAAGATGGAGCCCAGCATACAGTGATATACCATGCAGAATTTAAACTTCAAACTGTATCAGCAAGGGTTTAGAAAGTGCAGGGGACGGGGGGCAGGGGGGGGGGGGGCTATATAAAACTAAAGTGTCGTCCATCAATGAATACATTGATTGCATCTACCTGGGTTCAACACTTGACTCCATATCTTCCAGGCGATATGGCCTCCTGCCCATAAGCGTTTTAAAGCCCAATATCTAAGAATTGCCGAACGTACTACCCTTCCACAAATAAAGTCAGAAACATAGTAACAATCTACCTTCATTAAAAACCCAGAATGGTAATGGTCAGCTGTCACTATCCGACATCTTGAAAACCCACAACCGACCTCCACTTCGAGACCACAGAGACTGATATCTGTACAGTATCAACAGTTAATTCCAATATCAACAGTTAATTCCAATACTAATATAAATTGTGGTTTACCACTGGTTAATTCTGAAGCTAGCTCAAGTATTAAATATAAACAACCGCTAGAAATGACAGGAGATTAATAATAGTTCAAGGCAAAGACAAGACACTGAAACACAACGTTTCCTTCATCTAAAGCAATTCAAGGAAATGTAGCAGCAAAGGCAGTAACTAGGCCAAGTGACCCCTTTCACACTTCGACCCTCAGCTACTACTCAAAACACCTGAGTTACAAGCTTTATCCTAGCAGAGGAACGCAGGCCCAGCATGCCTAGCTCTCCAGTCTTGCACCAGACGATCACCTTGATGAACAATAGAACCTTAGGGAACACTGAACAATCTCAACAACTAAAGCAAACTTGTTGAATCAACCAACATCCTGCAATCCAGCCGTGGGACATCCCTTTCAGGGATCATAAATACCATTTGCTTCGAAATCCACCCCCAAATCAAGTCATATATGATATGATGAGTTGTTTATAACATGCTTAATACCCGTAGGTTTTAAAGCGCGGACCTGGGGATCAAACCTGTGTTGCTCCGTGTCGTCTTGCTTTCAAGGCGAGCACCATAGGCGCTGCTAGTGGGGGGCTGAGGCGGCTATAGCCCCGGGTCTTTTAGTTGTAGCCCCGGATAGAAGTTCAGGGACTACAACCAAAAGGCCATAACTAGCCCCAAATCCTGCCAGTCCCGACATTAGCTTAGCCCCAGATCTTTTCCAGACCTAGCAACACCCCTGGCGAGCACGTTGCCCCTGAGCTATCCTCCCGAGACAGGAGCTTCAAGCTCCTTATGTCACGAATCTGAGAGGGAAGCCATCAATCAAAGAAAACACCCAGTTGTCAATGTCTCACTTAAGAATAACACTCTTAAGGATCAAAATAAGGATTTGTTGAGCAGGATCTAAAAGCAGCTGTTGGGTATCTGGTATCACCAGTAAGGAGGGGCTACTTCTGGGGAAAAATGAGCTAGTACATAGGGAGCTTTACATCCAACTTCCCCATGAGATGCAAATTATAATCTTTTTTCCATTATAGAATATGACTCATCATGATGTATATGCCTTCTAGACCTGTCCCAATGTCCTACCTTTGGTATCTTCCCAAACACCCAGAGTTCATGTTATGTTACGTCATGTGGATTTAAGCTGTGAACGCTGCCATTGGCAAGGTCTCAAGGCGCTCCGGAGGATCTGAATGAGAGAGGAGTGGGTTGGGTTAGTGAAGAGTGAGGGGCGGCCTTGCTGCTGTGTTCATGCATGCAGACCAGGCGTACCCCAAACTCTGCTTGCGTTTCTACTTCTACGTTTCTTGTCACAAGCATTCAGTCATGTGTGTGCAGAGTGGAGCCTTGCGTCCCTGCTGCAGTAGGGTGCATTGCCTGGGACTGTAATATATACGTTGATTGTAGAGGTGTAGGGACCTATTGTTTTATGTCTTTTGGGGGTGTAGTATTCAGTTGCCTGCATGATTGGCTTAGTTGGTATACATATATTGTGTTTGAATGTAGAGTTTGAGCGGTTTAATGCAGGAAGGTTACTAGGGGTTCTGGTGGGCAACTTGGTGCCTCCTACCTGTGTGGTAAAGCTGAACTCTTAGTGGTGGTACCCTTCCAGTAGTGCACTTGTGATGAGATGCCCTAAGGTACCGTAGAGTAGCTTGGTGTGCCCGACAGTGGACTCGACACAGAGTTTGGTCCTTTTGTGAGAGTGGGGGAGCACCGTGGGGAGTGGAAGACCTAGCGAGCTTGCAGCAGAGGGGGCCAAGTAGACAGCCAGTGAGAATGATTCCCAAAGGGAGTTCAGATTAGGGATTCCAGAGAGGGCAGAGTCCTGATGAGTTCCCTAGAAACAACTCAGTATGCTATGAAGTCATGGTGAGATATCTAGGAGTAAATCATGTAAATGATATTGAGTTCCAAAGAGAAAAAAAAGTACAGTGCCAATTGCATTGGGCGCCAGGTGTCGAAACCACAGTGACACACTATGGAGCAAAAGCGTAGAGGGACAGAATTAGAGTGCATCACTGAAGAGAAAATTGACAATAGAACACGTGGGAACAAATCTCAGCAGGTAGAATGGGAGCCGTATAATATATGGTAGAACGTAGAATGACGATTCGGTAGGTGGGGTGCTCAAACAATCAAGCTTCATACAGCAAGGCATATCATGGTCCCGCATGGCATGATAAGGGCATCACAAAGAGTATCAAAACATATAGTCTTAGCAAAGCATGAAAAGGCCTAACAAAGGAAAGCTGTCCGCGTCCACTTCAAACATCTACCACTTACATATGCAGGCAGCTGCTATTTCCTTTTCTCACTTTGCTGCTGTCAATCTCTCTCTCGCCCTTCTTTCCTCCTTCCCCTCTCTCTCTCTCGCTCTTTCTTTCCCTCTCTCACTCTCTACTTTTGTCTGTCAATCTTTCAAATAGATACATTGTGCACTGTGTGCAGCAAGTATTTGGGATTTCCCCATCAGGGCAATGCCTGTCAGGGGAATGAGCAGTGTGTGCCTGGCATTTGTCAGACGATCAAGGCGGGGGGGCTAGAATCTGTGGCTGGTTGTTTCTCCCAGAAGACTTCCCCAGTGCTTCAAAAATACCACAACCCCCTCTCAAACAAGGCACACAGACCAAACATGAATCCAACCACCCTTTTACCGCACAGGGCGTTGAGGTGGCTCAATACCTTCAGTTTCAGAATGATGCTGAAACCCTCCATGAAATTCTGCACGGGAACTCAACGAGGTGAGCAGCTGGCAAGAGAAAGGTGGTGTGTGGATTTCCCAGAGTTCCCCATGAAGTTCAAAGTTCACCTAAATGAGTTGCAGCGGCAGCAGAAAGGTGATGCAAAGCATGCTGGCAGTGAAAGAAAGGGCGTTGTGGGGGGCGGTGGTTGGATGACAGTCGCAAAACGCTGCTGCACAGGACCTAAAGCATGGACCATGGCAAAAAGGCCACAAGGGCAGAGGGTTCCATCGCAAATGAGAAAAAGATGTGTTACCACAGAGGCAAGGACTGTGAAGGCTGCCCACATCCAGTGTCAGATTAGGGATAAAGTTATGGCAGAAGGGTCTTCAAAGTGCCTCAAGGACCCCGTGAATTGCTCCTCTGCAGAGTCGTTGTTGGTGGGGGAGTCTGCAGGGGCTATAGCCCCAGGTCTTTTGGTTGTAGCCCCAGATAGTAGCTCTGTGTCTACAACCAAAAGGCTAGCTAGCTCCGAGTCCCGACAGTCCCGACATTAGCCTAGCCCCGGATCTTTTCCAGACCTATCAACACCCCTGCTCCTCTGCCTATGGGTTCCCAGTTCCCAAAAGAATCATGGATTGCCGAGAAGGCACGCAGTCTAAAACTTACTTCAGGGGCTGTCCTTCCAGGGGTAGAGACCGGCTGTTAGACACTCCGCGGCATTCCGGGGTCATGACTGAACACCCAAACCCATGAACTATAAAAAAAGACAAGGAGGGGCTGATTTTCTGGAATAATATTGTGTGTGGCTGATTTCTTTAATCCACATATGTGAACGTTTACACAATATGGTATGATTTCTAGAGTGAGTGTGGAAAATGTATTTGAGTCGTTTTAAAACTGGGTCCAAGAGCTACAAAATGACATATGTTTGAGCCATGCAAGTTTACCTGGTAATTTTCAAATTATTTCTACGACGATTGTAGAAACATGAAGCAGGTCTCATTGCGATTGCCTTGAATTGGTGCAATGTACGGGCCCCAAGGCACAAGTTGACCTGGGACGTCAAAGGTAGCACCCCGTTGTTGTTTGTATCAAACTAACCAGGATCGTTTAGGCTACAAGAAAGAGCCACATGGCTCCCCGCTCCTGGCAGTTTCTAACCAGTTATATGTGATCTTACCGACCACAATTAGTGGTCAATTTAATTGTGGAAAAAATACCGAAAACACTGATTTTTCTTTTTTTATTGGGGTGGTTTATTGGGGGGGTTCCCCCTCCCCAAAACCCCAATTTTGTAACCCTTAAAACACCATCCCGACCCATTTTAACCCCTTTACCCTACCTTTATTTATTTAATTAAAGGTTGTTGTGTTTTCAGTGTTTTTGTCCACTCTGAAATCTACAACTCTCTTTTGTTTCAGATATTTTGACTGGATACCTTTCTAACCTTGCCTTATTATAGGTCAGGTTAATGATAGATAAACTGTATGAAAACACAACAAACTTCTGCACTGCCCTAGAAGGGTAAACACCTTTATAACCATCGGGGGATCTTCTTTTACACCTAAATGTGCAACCCATTCAGATATCTGAGTTCCCCCTGGGTGCATAGTCCATAATGTCAACTTCAGTATTATTAGACCAGGCGGAGGAGCCACAGAGGTATTCTCTGAAGAAATGCAGTGTGACATCATAAGAAGCAAAACACATAACTCCTCCAAACTCAATGCACTCAAATTCATGCTCAGTGCCAGTACAGCAATCTCAGCATTCAGACATCCAGGCCATGATCCCCCCTTTTTTGTAGATTGGCTGAACCATTTTGTCATCAATATCAAATACCTTAGTGGTTGCGCTGGATGATTGTAACACACACACATATATAGCCACGTCAAAGACAAAAAAAGCATTAGGGCTTTTGAATAAAATGTTCAATTTAACATTGCATTCAATTGCTCAAGGACCCCACACACCATCATGGCCACACCCTGGGTTTTATGCTTTAACTCAACTTTCCAATTGGTGAAATGAAGACCATACAACCTTTTTGGACAGATACTAATTGTTCACTAGACAATAAATTAACTTCAGGTACCCCCTCACATAGCCAAAAAAAGACAAACTAGAAGAAACAATCTTATTCAGAGAGAAAAGTCACCAAGGAAGCATTCACCCCACATTTCTCCTCAGAGGAGGCACCGATCCTTGACCCTGAAAACTGCCTTTGATTTCCCAGCACAGTCCCTGAAACATGAGACTCTATTCCTGCGCCAAGTAGGAAAAAACGCATCAGATATCAACTGCTAACAAATGCTCTGAGGCAGGGATCAGCTTAAAAGTAACGGGAGGAAACTCGAACTTGGAGAAAAAAAAATGAAACCTCACAAGAGATAAGAAGCCAATCGCCTTTCATGGCAGAGGATATCAAAGGGGTGTTTGGCGCAAATGAAAAGAATACTTCCATGGCACAATGCAGGAATCTCCCATTAAAACAAAACATTTTAAAATCTTCAACAAAACTACCGAGCCTGTTCCATTATTTCCTGTCCCTTTCTACCTCCATGACAACAGCAGACGGGCGACTAACCACATTTCAGAGACAAAGTTCAATAAATTGAGAAAAGCATGCCTTCTCGCAGCAAAACTTCAAACAAGACAGTGCCAAGCATTCGTCATTGGGCCTCTTTAAGTTTGCCAGTGCGGTAAAAAAATTGTGGTAAAAATTCTTTTTTTTGGTCGAAACAGCTTTATCGTCAATTTTGCCGTGCCACCAAATCCCACGATCCGGAGGTACAGTGGTGGAATAACTTCCAGCTGATAGTTGGAGGTAACTCCACCACTTTATCTTAAAAGACTGGAGGATTTACAGTGAGAGGAAGTACCGCATACGTTAAATCCACAAAAAACCTATTGATTCCCCATTTGTAGTCTGTGAGCAAATCTGCTAGACCAAGTGCCGCTAATGGCATCAGAGATAGGCTGGAATTACTGCCAGACTGGTAATGAAGCCTGCTGTGCTGTATTGATTTCTCCGCCCTTAATTGAACTTGACTTGATAAAAATGGTAGCCATCATGAAACCTACTAAAGCCCAATCCTCTGCTTTCTCGGATACTTCAGTCAAAGAGCTCCTACGAATCCTAACAAGAACGTTTGATGAGTTTGCTTTACACCAGTCACTGAGGAGAGGAGAGCGCGTTCACATAACTCCATGTTCTCAGTGCTAGGCACTGACCTAGCAACATTGTTTTTAGCCAGAGGCAGAGACCTCTTCTCTATCTGATAGTTGGTGTTCATGAGGGAATGCTCAATATATAAAGCTGAACTAAACCTACCTTTTGGGAGCCCCATTCCGTGCTGGAAAGAAGTATTTTGAGCTACTCAAATGGCTTAATATCAGCAAGGCCCGAGACAGGCATGGCTTCAAACAGAATGGACATGGTTCATCCTTCCACACTCCAACGAGGACTGCAAGGACTAACCACCATGCACATGCAAGAACTGCCGCAGTGCGCAGCCATACTCCCCGCCTCAAGTTATCAGCACACGCTTACCTCGTGTCAAATTTACTGTACATGTGAAGTCCACGTAGACACATCTTCAGACTCTCTCTGCCAGGTAACCATCATAGCCCCACTTATGCATAGTCGCCTGACCACCGGGTACAGTGTTCTCTGTTGTCCAGCCTTTAATAACGTATTCCCCCTTCCGATCTAATGGTGAAGTGACAGTAATTCTGTTACCATCATTTTACTGCCACTTTTCTGCACCGCCAAATTATGAGCGCAGAGGGAAAGTGGAGGAGATTCCACGGTAATTCCTGCAAATCCCCTTTGGAGTTCTGTGCACTCCAACAATGGGGATGAACTCTACCATGACCCCACTCACAATCTGGCGGTATATCCACTGGTCCGAATGGCAGTAGCTGTAAATGAGTTTGGCGGTATTGCTGCTTTAAAGGCAACCAAACTCTAAGCGAGGACCAATGTCGCAGTGGTGGGACAAGACACTCTACGTCATTCCACTTCCCTATTTTCTCATGTCCTAATTGCAGGGTTCTCCTATTGGCTGCTGCTATCTTATGGCAGTGCCCGCAAAGCTGTGTGCCACCGCTCTGATCACAAATCCGTGTTTGCATTCCGAATGCTCACAATGTCAAGAGAACGTGGATCCCTCGTGCACCTCTTCAGAAAGGGTTAGCGGAGGAGCGGCCATGACGCTCTGAGAACTCCCGCAAGCATGCTCCTTGTTTACTCAGAACGCTGCTCCCCCAAGGCTCCCTTCCCATCCAATTACTGTGATAACGAAGACTGTGCCCACCCCCGCCATCTTGACAAACCATGGTCCACTGCCTTGCCTGTCACTCACACAGAGGAGAGAGAGAGAGAGAGAGAGCGCCCTCCTGCTGTTGGTTGAATCCACACCAGGAGCGCATTTTAAACAGAATCCAATGGATGCATAAAAAAAGCGTGAAAAAATAATGACCACTTCAAAATGGTCAACAACAAAAATAAGATAGCCATTCCAGAAAAATTTGCCGTCGCCTGGAGACGCAATCATAGAGGCAATGGGGCTCGGCCTGACTTGCGGCGCATAGGAAATTTGATTTCCCTCGACGTCTAAGGAGAGGAAGTGCAGCCCTCGGGGTATCTGCTCCATCAGACATTTAAGGGGCATGACTAAATCAACACAGGCACATTTCCTGAAATATGCAAAAGCGTCCAGGAAAATTAACATTTGAAAAAGCTTCAAGAAGTTGTTCTCCTGGGCGTGTGGCTGATGTGGGGAACGAGCAAAGGCTACATATTATCAGGGCCCTCTCAAAGCTCTTTGAGGGTCGGCATCATCATTTTCGCGCCTTGAAACACTTGTGTATAGGCGCGTTATAAATGCCATATCATATAATATCATATCATATCATGAAGTAATATCACCAGGGCTGGCCTTAGGGTAGGGCTGGCTGGGCGACCCCCCAGGGCGGCATTAGCCCCCGCCACGCCAGCTCTGGCAGTCTTTCAAGGGCTACCCCGAGCTGGCGCAGTGGGAGAAGGCGCTGCAGGCGCCCTATTGTTATTAAATGCGCCTGCGGCGGCGGGGCACATTTAATAACTATAGGGTGCTGATGCAAAAGCATCAGCACCCTATTGAGATTACCTCCCCATTCCAACGCAGAAGCGAGGCGGTTTTCATTAGAATGGGGCGCTCATGCATTACCTTGCTCAGTCGCCGAAGCGGGGAATTAAACAAAAGATTGCCCCCCACCTCTCGCATTGACCAGGGCAGCGCGGGGAGGAGGGGTGCCATATTTTTCTTAAACCGGCCAGGGCGCTAAGGCCGTTACTGAATATCACAACCCGTCCTGCTTTTTCGGCATTAATGTATGCTTTGTAATGGGGTGTCTGTTTCAAATGGCGGCTGTTTTTATTCATATGAATGCGCGAGAATTCAGAGGTCTCATAATAATTCTTGACAGTGGGGTTGCAAGTTCAAAGTTCGACATCCAAAATGGAGACTCTTGTTAGTAGGGATGAGAGTTCAAAAGTCTACATTGGAAAGGGAGAATCTTGACAGCAGTGGCACAAGTTCAAAGGTCAACACCAGAAATGGAGCCAACCTGAAATGAGACTGCCATAGCTCAACCTGGTCAAAGGTCGACATGGAAAACCTTTTAAAATTCACAAATCAACATCAAATGGAAAAGGTAAGAGTATGGAACATCGTAAGAGAAACTGTTTTGAAAAGTTTGCACATTCAAAATAAAAGTTGAAAGAGGATTGTTAGGGAGATCGGAAAAAAGGAATGTGTTGGGATCCACCTAAAAATGGAACCACTTTCAAAGAAATAAAGAATAGAGATGACCTTCAAACAGGTCGACGTCTGGACTCTATACTCTTATAATGGAAAATACCTTTACATATTGGCTTTTGTACATGGAAACCTTGTACGGCCCCCTCACGTGTTCCAGTAATCACTTTTAAGAACCCACATATGGGAAGAAACTCTTTTTTTAACGTGCCCAGCTTCCCCCCCCCGCCCTGCTGGGCTAGCACGTCAATCTCTCTTCTCACAATCCTCCAATCATTTTCCTGCCTTTTACTGCAGGGATTCTGGGGCCTGCTCTGCACTTACCCATCATTGAACAGCCTCATGGCCACACCTGCCTTTCAGGGGGACAGTTGTCGGTACAAAGATGGAAATCCACGAGGGGGACAACCTGAAATGACATGAAATGATCAACCAGGACAAAAGTCGGCACAGAAGACATTTTAAGGTTCCAAAATTGACATGAAATGGTTATAGCAAGAATAAGGGTGAAATTATGTTTTCCCTAAATCCGCTGACTCTGCTGGGCTTGTGGTCCAGGTTAAAAAGAACGGAACTGATGCAGTGGGACAGATGTGACCAATCAGAGCTGGCTAACCACCACCTCGATGAGGAATATATCTGGGCTCCCACAGCCCAACTTGAGAGATGGTAGCAGGTCTAAGTGGAGGTCAAAGTTCCAGATGACTTGGGGCAGCATAAGAGTGTAAGGCAGGAAAATAGGGCCCATGCACCTACTGGGCTGTTGCGGTGTTAGGGTCAGGGCAAATTGCGAGCTCTTAAGGGAGGGCCTGGTGGATCCACCTTGTGAGGCTATGGTATACACCGCACATAGATACTACAGGCTGCTTTCTTTAAACCTGTGATTGCCTAAGGTCGGTGCAATCCCAGTGGAAATATCTGCTCCTTGCATTCCCCCCTTCCCACATATGCACATTGCTGAATTCCTTATGCCATAGAGAAAACAGCGCTATTCAACGATCATGCGCTGCACTGTTTCATGCGTTGGGCTACTCAGGCAACATGAGTCTTCTTCAGCTCCAGAGACAGATTTGTGACCAAGAGCTATGAATGAAAGAAGACATAAAGGAATATTTCCTATGGTCTGTGTATGTTGAATGGACGATGCTTCAATACCTATTGAGTACACACACACGTTTAAAAAACGGAAAATAAATAAACAAGGGTCATGGGCACTTCCACTTCCATTTTGGATTATGTATTCTTCAGTGGGACTGATGTTCAACATGAGCATGATACGACAGTGCAAGTTAGAGAGGAAAGTGACCATTACTAGGGGTGAGTGAAATTTTCGCCCACTTAGCGAATAGTGCAGAATCCACACTGGATTCCACTTCTGCCCGATCCATGAAATCAGCATTATTTTTCCGTCGCCACTGAAATGTTGCCTGGTTTCGTTTGCTGCGTGATATTTCGTTCCCAAGACGCTTGATGAAAAATTTTGCTCAGGTCCTTTTTTTCAATTCATGACCGGTTCGGCAGCGGCTCGTTTATGGACACGCGACGGCATGAGAATCTTTGCATTGCTCTTTTCGATACGCAGGGGTGGCGGAACGGTGGATTTTGGTGAAACAGATCAAAATCTACAGTGGATTTTGGTGAAACAGATCAAAATCTTTTAGATTTTGTTTCTGCGGCAGACGGAACTGATTTCACAATTTCGCCTAGCCCTAGCCATTACCCTGTTAATGTGTGATGGGTCGTTGATAACTTCCAGGGGCTTCAGAAAGATTTGATTGGTGAATTAGAACCCTATCCTGTGGCCAATCGGGTCATCCCACTCAGCGCTCTACCAGTAGCCTGAAAGAACAAAAAAACGTCTGTACAAAAGATGGTTAAAGCAGTATAAGCTGTTGAACAGAATTCATAGCCAGCAGTCTCAGGAGCACAGCTCAGGGGCAAAACGCTCATCTTGGAAGCAAGAGGACTCCAGCAACACAGGATCATCCCCAGGTTAGAAACCTCTGGTTATTAAGCACGTTATAAATAACCAATTATAATATAATAAGAGATGATAGTAATTGTTAAGCGCAAGAACTCCCGTCTGTTCTGGAAACAAGGAAATGGCCAAACGGCAATAGTAGCACCCTCAGTGAAGGTACAGTAGTAGCTGGGAGCAATAGAGTACCTGTACAATAGGAGTAAGCCCAACACTCAATTTGATTATAGTATCATTAAAAATGTAAAGTGGTATTACATTGGTGCTGTAATAAAAATATTAAACACTCTGACTGTACCTGGACCAGGCGTCTTATGTAATGCATTACTGAGGAAGGGCTCAACTTTGTGGGGCCACATATCACAGAAGCTGATGCTTGGCATCAGTGTGACTGGACCACCACCCGGAAGCATAATCTGACGTGCACACAAACCCGGCTAAGAACCAACACAAAGAAGTTACAGAAACCTTGTTTTGCTCCCAACCAAGTCATTTCTACTAAATGAACTGACTATTGGATGGAGAATAATGGTATTTAAGGTTAAAAAAGACAGCGGCGGGCACCACCATTATAGTAATCCAATAGCATACTGATGAACGTAGACCACATAGGGAGCCCTGCCGAAGGCGCCAACGGCACAAAGGTACCAATTCCTACAGCCAAAGAACCAAGGATGGCTTCCTTGGTAATCTGTGCTCACCAAATGGTGATCAAACCAAATGTATGTACTGAAACAGGCTTCCTTGTCTTTTCTCATTGAAATGGCCAATGCTCTAGTTTGGAAAGTAGGGCTGGTTGTCTCCCTTGTCGTGGGTGTCCGGTTCTACCGAAAAGCGAGTCGGCGGCACTGGACATTATGGAGATCGCTTAGGAGGATCTCCAGTGGAAAAGGGAAGAAAAAGAGAGTGGAAGAGAGTGACCGGCAGAGAGAGAGGGGGGGGGAAGACAGACAGAACAAGAGATTGGGAGAGGGAGAATGAAAGAGAGGGATAGAGCGACAGTGACCGATTAAGAGAGGGAATGAGAGTGTGAGAGAGAACCCGTGCAGTTCAACAGTGCAGCACACTGCCTAGCTGTAATCTTTCTTCAGGCAATGGGTGCTTTACAGGCTTCCCATGAGAGCAGGGGTCTCCTCCCTTCACCTTTAGTGACCCTGTTCTTCCATAGGTCCTGAAGGATGTATTCAGCCCACGTTTAGCTGTTTCATTTCCCAGAACCCATTGTGCTGTTGTAAACCCACTAGAGAAGCTGAGTGGGAGTAAGAGAGTGGACCTTTAGTGAGCACATTCTTTAGGAGTTTTGGAGTTTCTCATTCACCTGAAAGGAAGGTCATCCCGCCTTAGGGTTTACCTTTGGTACATCGAGCCCATCCATTTGCGCAGCACTAACTTGTTATGCCTCTTTTCCATTTCACTCCTTGCTCTGTTGGCACTGCCTACCATTTTCTTTAATGGCCTTGCACATGACTCTATCCATGTCCTCCTAGCATCTTGAATTCCACACCTTACATCAGTTTTTGTCTTTTCGTCTAAATGTGTTTCTCTTTTCTACTTCTTTTGATTCCTACTAGTATGTCTTTCCCGATCGATCCATCTTTGACTCTCTTCTCTGTGTTCTCCACCATTCACTCCCATGACTTATCTATTCTTACATGCCCCTTTGCCTCTTCTTCCCACTCTTCTTAGATGGAATGCTTAACTTTAGCCTGCGTCACACCTAGATAAGATTGTGAATGTTAGCATGTGCCACACTTAGATGGAATTCTTAACTTTAGCCTGTGTCACACCTAGATAGGATTGTTAATGCTAGCATGTGCCACACTTAGATGGAATGCTCAACTTTAGCCTGAGTCACACCTAGATAGGATTGTGAATGTTAGTATGAGACACACTTAGATGGAGTGCTTAACTTTAGCCTGCGTCGCACCTAGATAGAAATGTGAATGCTAGCATGTGCCACACTTAGATGGATTTAGATGGAGTGCTTAACTTTAGCCTGCGTCGCATCTAAATAGGATTATGAATGTTAGCATGCATCAAACTTAGATGGAGTTCTTAACTTTAGCCTGCGTCACATCTAGATAGGATTATGATGTTAGCATGCGCCACACTTAGATGGAATGCTTAACTTTAGCCTGAGTCACACCTAGATAGGATTGTCAATGTTAGTATGAGCCACACTTAGATGGAGTGCTTAACTTTAGCCTCCGTCGCACCTAGATAGAAATGTGAATGTTAGCATGCGCCACATTTAGATTGAATGCTTAACTTTAGCCTGCTTCATACCTAGATAGGATTATGAATGTTAGCATGCACCAAACTTAGATGGAATTCTTAACTTTAGCCTGCGTCACATCTAGATAGGATTATGAACGTTAGCCTGTGCCACACTTAGATGGAATTCTTAACTTTAGCATCACATCTAGATAGAAATATGAATGTTAGCATGCGCCACACTTAGATGGAATGCTTAACTTTAGCCTGTTTAACACCAAGATAGGATTGTGAATGTTAACATGTGCCACACTTAAATGGAATTCTTAACTTTAGCCTGCGTCGCATCAAGATAGAATTGTGAATGTTAGCATGCGCCACACTTAAATGAAACTGTGAATGTTACCAACGCCACACTTAGATGGAATCGTGATCACTAGCCTGCCTCACATCTTGATAGGATATTGAAGATTAGCAAGTATCACACTCAGATGGAATAGTGAATGATAGCAAGCATCACACCTAGACATAATTCCAAGGACAGCAATGCCAATTAACCAATCCACTAACAATTTCACCCCTCTGCATACACCTCTCAAGCTCTAACCAAGCACAACCACAAGCCAACAAAACAACAATCTGCACAAACTTCACTACACTGCAACACCAAAACAAACCACACATAGACTCGCACAACAGCACACGACGACTACCGGCCATAAAACACCCCAAGCCCAGCCAACGGACCCACCGGACTGAGGCTGCCAACAGCACATCACTGCTCTCTTGGACCTTTACAGCTTATTCCCACTAACTCACCCCCCACCCCTTTCCTTTTTCGGAGCCGCCAGAGCATCAGGGGACCACTCTGGGGGTGATAGTGCGCGGTACAAATATCCTTTAACATTCACATTAACATCTTTAGTTTAATTTGGACTGTGGAATTTCCATTCTTATCTGTACTACATCTCACTCGACCCTTAATTTAATTTTTCAACCTTAATTTTATATTTTCTCTGTCTCACTGAGAGTGGGATTAGTTCTTCTAGCACCGCTGCTCCTGCATCTCCATCCTCTTCTATACACTCTCCACCCTTATAAACAAAGGACAGCAGTTGGACTTCCTTACCACTCCTCCTGGGCTCACTCCTTTCTCCCTCTTAGTGTCCCATGAAACTCCTCTTTTGAATATCACTTCTCCTCCTTCTCTAAAACTTGCTCTCTTTCCTTTCCTATTTTCCATAGGCTGCTTGGCTTCCTTCCTACATTTCATTAAGATCTGGACTCTCTTCTCTCATCTCTTCTACTCCTTACTAACACATTTATTCTCTTTAACAATTCCAATCCTCATCTTAACACTACTCATTCCATGTTCCCTCTTCTTCTCTTCTAGAGTTACACCTTTATATGCAGTGCTGTTCCTCTGCCTCTCATGTCTTAGGCTGATCTCTTTATCTTATTTTTTCCTCCATTCTTCCAATACTGCTATTTGTGCTCACATTTTCTATTCCTCTGATCCTTTTCTCTTTTCCTGTTCTCCATGTCTCCCTACCCCCTCAAACTCCTTTCTTTCCTCCTCTGTCTTTTCTCGTTGTGATTTACAGTCTTTTGACCCTTCTTCCTTTCTTGCTTCTCTTCCTTCAATCATTGATTTCACTCTTCTATCCTCTGATCAAGCTGTTGCTACTCTTTATGCTACCCTCCTTTGTACTCTTGGCTCCCATTTTACCTATCAACCCTTCTCTCCCTCTCGAAAACCACATCAAACCTGGTTATCTCCCTCTTCTCGCTCTTAGGATTTCTCTTTGCCAAGCAGAAAGGCGATGGAAGAAAAGTCTGTCCCTTTGTGATCTTGCTGTTCGCTCTTCTCTTCATTCTTCCTATGATTCTTCTGTGCTTACAGCTAATACATGTTGCTGTTCTGACAGCACAGTCTCTCTTTCACATCTCCTGCACTGTCTATTTCAATTACTTAACAGGTTTCACCGAACCAAAGAAGTTATGGAACCCAGAATGTCTGCTCATGCCACGCTCGTACCAATCATAATCCATAGCTTGGTATGCTGCCCTGCATCAATTAATACAAGCATAGGTACTGTAGTGAACCAGAACAAGGAATCGGACTAAGATGTGGCACATTCAGGGGTGTTTTTTTAAATAACAAGAAAACAGCTATCTAGACCATCCACTAGGAGGGAAATTCCCTACCCAGCAAACTAAAACTAATGGTGCTCATCAAATGTCCAAAAGAAATAGTCCTTAGTCCAAACCCTACTTACTATCTGGACCTATCACTTAGAAAAACGTAACAAAAATATAGACCAGAGCAATACCCTCTATCCTTGGGTTTTGCTCAGTCCAATTACTGGAATCTCTTTCCAAAGGAAGGTTTTAGAAGTTCTTCAATTTCTCACAATGCTGTCTTCCAGCTTCTCTGCAGATTTTTAACTGTCTTTATACACTTCCGCCACATTCCCTTTCTTTACATGGAAAAAGGGCTTCCTTAATATAATGTCACCTTTTCTGACTAGGTTTTTCATAATGTTTGTTTTTGGTTTTGAGCATGTGAACCTTTCAGGCCAGCTCTGTTCCTAGTCTTGTTTGGAAAATT
This sequence comes from Ambystoma mexicanum, assembly GCF_040938575.1. NCBI lineage: Eukaryota > Metazoa > Chordata > Amphibia > Caudata > Ambystomatidae > Ambystoma > Ambystoma mexicanum. Next base: position 508,254,894 of record NC_090939.1, read on the forward strand.
TTATATTTCCAGGGTTCCCCAAAGCCCCTTTGTCCTCAAATAGGCCTGCTTATGATAATTTCAGCCACACCCAATTTGATATCACGCATGTGTCAGCTCCGGTCAGACAGATCAGATATGGAAGGTGATGTGTATTCTGGCCAGACAGACTGAGCCTGCCAAATGACAGGACATGAATCTGAATGACTAGGCCTCTTCTTTGATCTCTTGGTGCGGGTAGGGAACACCCTCTGCCAGAGACAGCGGCACAGCAGGAAGCTACCCTGGGCCAAGGCATCAAAGGAGCATACCTATTCAAAAGAAGTAGCCTCCCATCAGAGTGCTGCATTTCTAAAGGCCTTTGTTCCTAGTGAAAAGGGAAGGGATGGGGTAAGAGTTGTTTTCACACTAGGATTTGGGTGTTTTTATTTTTAAGCAATTTCTTGAACTTTATTTTTAATGTTTTCTGTACATAACAAAACGAGAAATCAGACATTGCACCAACTGGGTGCACATTAAACAATATCCCTCAAACCCATCCCTCCCTAGTCACCCCCCCCTCGCATCTCCCGTATTCTGTGCAGATGCCTTGTCTAAACAATGTTCGATGCCTTCACTCCTGAGTGACCTACTCTCAGGGTCCAATTGTCCCAGTCTGTCCTGTTTGGGAGTTTGGGGTTTCTGAGTCAGAGGATTCTGTGCTGTTCATCAGGTATGACACATATGGACCCCAAATGTCAGGGGGACGCGCATGTAATGGAAGGGTTCTAATGAATTCTGTGTCTAGGTCTTGACAGTATATGATGTCCTTTTCCCAGTCTTCGATCTTGGGGAGCGGGCCTCTGCCCCATGTCATGGCTACTCTTCTCCGGGCCAGGACCATAAGGAGTGCCGTCAGTCTGCGTGATGCTGGTTGCATGTGTCTAGTAAGTCCTAGGAGGGCTCCCAGAGGGAGCGGGGTCACTTGCTCTCCCACGATTCTGGACGTTTTCTGTATGACGGCGGACCAGAAGCGGTGCACGCCTGGGCAGTCCATGCCAGGTGGAAGAAATCTGCGTTATCGGATGAGCATCTTTCGCATTGGGCCGAAGTCTCTGGGTGGTGATTCTTTTTCTTAGCTGGGGTGTAGTACGTTTGGTAAATGAAGTTAAAGTGGATTAATTTATATCTCGTGTTTAATGCGATTTTTTTGGTTTGTCGGAGGATGTATGCCCAGTCTTCTGTGGGTATTGGTTCCAGAATGGCAGTTTCCCACTTCCGTTGGGCTCGGGGGGTGGGCTTTCGAGTGTCTTGTATAAGGGATTTGTACAAGGTAGACACCAATCTTCCCTCTCCCTGCGCTTGGATCACACTGTGTAGCAGGGTCCACGTGGGAGGCTGCTGAGGGAATGTGGGGAATACCCCTTGGAGGGTGTGGCGTAGTCTAAAATAAAGGAATACATCTAGGGAAGAATTAGCTCCTCTGTCTTTGGCCATTTGCGGGGTTAGAAAGGTGCCCTCCGGGAACAGGTCTCCCAGAGATTGAAAATTCATTTTCTCTACCCATATGAGAAACACTTTTTCATTTGTGAGGGGTATTCCGGGGATGAATTTAATGGCAAGTAGGGGGGAATAACGTATGGTTATGCCATATTCTTTGGCCATCTTTTTCCAGATATCGTAAGTGGATAATACTGTGTTTAGTGTCTTGTGCGGGACGGGGAGATTGCTAATTATGACCGCGCTAAGCAGGTCAGGGGACGCTAGGGCTCTTTCCACTTGCACATGTGGGCGGACATAGTGAGCCGAATACCAATGACTCAGAAATTGTGCCTGGGCCGCCCAATAGTATTTTTCAACGTCTGGGAGAGCCAGGCCTCCCCTCTCTGTTGGCAACGTTAGGGTGCTGTAGGCCACTCGTGCCGGTTTCCCGGCCCAGAGCAATTCTAGAATCGAGCTCTTGACTTTTTGAAAGAAGGATTTGGGTACGAGTAGTGGGATATTCGTAAAGAGATAGAGCAATTTGGGGAGGATGACCATTTTCGTCAGGGAGGTCTTGCCCCAGAGCGTCAACGGAAGAGACTTCCATCTCTGGACACGTTCTTGTATGGAGTGTAACACTGTTTGGTAGTTATCTCTAAATACCTTGTGATGATTGCGGGACACATAGATGCCCAGGTAGCGCACTTTGGACTTTTCCCATTTGAACCCATGATCATCTCTGAATTCTGTCGTGTGGGGGGTTAAAGGAAACACTATTGATTTAGAGTGGTTTGTTTTGAGGCCTAACATTCTGCCGAATTTTATCACTTCCCTCATTACAGGGTTCAGGTTGTTTTGGGGATCGCTGACGAATAGCATGACGTCGTCGGCGTAGAGGGAGACTATCAGTTTATGGGGCCCTAGTTTCAATCCGCGGTGAAGATGTTCGGCCCGTAGCCTCGATGCCAAAGGCTCCATCACCAGGGCGAAGATGAGGGCTGAGAGCGGGCAGCCCTGTCTTGTTCCGCGTTCCAATGTGATGCCTTGGGACCTAGTGTTACCTACTGTGATGTAGGAGCGTGGCTTGTTGCATAACAGTGACACGAGTTTAAGGAAGAAGTTGCCTAGACCCATCTGCCTGAGCGTTGCAAACATAAAGGGCCATTCGACGGAATCGAACACTTTTTCGGGTCCAAGAGGACTGCAATTGCCTGTTGTGACGGATGAAGAGCCTCAATAACGCCGAACAGCCTCCTGATGCCATAGGTTGTGCTACGACCCGGGATGAAGCCTGCCTGATCGCCGAGCACCAGAGCCGGCATCAGAGGGAGCAACCTCGCTGCTAGAATCTTTGCCAGGATTTTGTTGTCTAGATTTATTAAAGAGATCGGCCTGTATGAGGCACAATCCTCTGCAGGTTTGCCGGTCTTATATAGTACCATCACATTGGCTTCGCACATCGTGGGTGGGAGTGAGCCTCGTTCTATCGATTCTTCGAAGACCTGACCTAGATGGGAAGCCACAATTGAAGCATGTGCTTTGTAAAACTCTCCAGTAAGTCCATCTGGACCCAGAGCTTTCGTGTTTGGGAGGGCTTTTATTGCTTCCTGGATCTCTTCCAGTGTGATCGGAGCGTTCAGGGGTTCTCGTAGTTCTGCGCTTACCCAGTAAAGTTCAGTGTCATTAAGAAACTCTTGTATTGCTCCTGGATCTGTGGCACCCTTTGAGCTGTACAGGGTGCGGTAGAAGTCGCAGAATGCCTCGCAGATGTTTTCTTCCGTGTATGCCAGTTGGCCTTGTGCATTCTTTATACATTCGATGCGAGGTGGAGCTTTATCGATCGAGAGTAGGCGGGCCAGCATGGTCCCAGGCTTTTGACCTTCTCCATATTGCCTAACCTGATGTCTGCGGCCCATGAATTTTAGTTCTCTTTCGGCTGTTTCTCTGAAATTCTTGAGTTCCACTTTCATCCTAGCTTGGAGTCGTGGGTCTGGGGAGACAGAGGATTTGAGCTCTAGGTCCTTTAATCAAAGCTCACTATCCATGAGTTCTCTGCGGATTTGTTTTAGCATACTGTTTTCTTTTGCCAGGCATATTCCTCTCACATAGCATTTGAGCGTTTCCCACACTGTACTGGCTGAGTCAACTGAGTCTTTGTTCGTATCAAGGAAGGAGATTATTTCCTGGTTCAGTTCTGCTGCGAAAACAGTGTCAGTTAGTGAACCTGCTTTGAATCTCCAGTGAAGACCAGGGATTGCGGAGCCTGTTGGGGTGGCTTCGAGTACGACCATGGAGTGGTCTGAGAAGGACCTTGGCAAGATTTGGCTTTTCCCCCATTGAAACGGGCTGCGGGCTGAGGCTAGGATATAGTCGATTTGTGAACTAGAGTGGTGAACTGTTGAGAAGAATGTGTATTCTCTGGTGTTCTGGTTTCTCCATATGTCTGTTAGACCAAATGCGTGACAGATCTCTTTGACTTGGGCACTGGCTTTCGAGGGTGACCCTTACGTATTGTGTGATTTGTCTAGCTTGGGATCGAGTGGAGTGTTGAGGTCCGCTCCCCATATAATGGTCGTTGCGTTTGTCTCCCCCAGTCTGGACAGCACCCAATTGAAGTTGTCTGGTCCATCTCTGTTGGGAGCGTAGGAGTTAACCAGGACCACCTCTTTACCGGCTAATATTCCTCTCACCAGCAGAGCTCTCCCCTCGATATCTCTCCTTGAGTCGATCAGGCTGAAGTTCGTTCTCCTATCTATCAGTATCGCAACTCCCCTGGCATATGACGAGTAGGATGAGAAGTACTGGTGGCAGCCCCATGATCCGGCCCAATGAGATTCCGAGGACTTTGTGAGATGTGTTTCTTGCAGAATGGCAATATTAATTTTGTGTCTTCGCAAATATTAGAGGATCTTTCTCGTTTTCACCAGGTGGTTGCCTCCACGAATATTCCATGTGGCAATCTTATATGTCGTCATTGTCTCTTGGGGGAGGTTTCATGGGCATGCTGGGTCGAGATACAACGGTAGGCTTGGAGTCAAGGCATTCGAGGGGAATCTGAGGTCTCGGCTTCTGTTTGCTTGATTTCCATGGTGAGGTCTGCGAGAGATGAGGGTGCGAGGTACTTGGTGACTTCTTGGAACTGGGATCTCTGCCTTGAGTGGGCAACCCCCAACTGGCCCATATTGAACTAACTCTGGTTGGCAAAACAGCCAACGTTGCTGTGCATGGGGCGCTGGTGGCCCTCCAAGAGGGGCTGGTTCCCCACGCCTGCTACTAGATTTGTTCCGTGGTGGTAGTTATGCTTGGGTGATATTTTGTCTTCATATTGTGTAACCGTCTGGTGAAAGCTACGGAGGATCTCTTCTGGGTCGGTTGCCTCGTTGTGATCTGCCGTTATTTGTGACAGGTCTGCATCCAGAGCGGTCCAGGTAGTCACTTGTATCTTCTGGTGTATTGAAAAATTGGGTTCTGCCCTCGTGTTGGATGCAGAGTTTGGCTGGGAACAGCATCGAGTATTGAATTTGATTTTCCTGCAGCCTGCGTTTCACTGTTGTGAACTGTTGGGTGTCCTGACCCACGTTTAAGCTATCATGCCACAACATTTGGTGCTGTGGGCTTAGAAAATTCAAGATGGCGGAAAACCCACATGTGCGCCGAAATCCAGGAAAGCTGCGCAGTTTGTGCGCACACCAAAATGGTTGCCTCACTTGCCACCCACCAGTGCGAGAATGAAAGGCCGGGTTGCCATGAGGGAAATGGGTTGCCAAAGGAAAAACAGTAGCGCCGGTTAGCTTCAAAGCGCTTTAAAACCACCATTGGACTACCCGCACAGTAGTCTGAAACCATTGGGAATGGCAATGCTGATTGCCAAATGCAACCTAGAATTGTGGGGAATTCATTTTCTTAAATCCCAAAAATGGGTGCAGTACCAGTACTCACCACTATCCAAAAGCCGGCAGTTTAAAACCACCCTGTGTTTCTCTGAAGGCAAGCCAAAGTGCCTATTTCAAACATTGCAATATGTGCAAAATATTCACTGAACACCAGCAGACATTTGGTAGAATGGAGTGTTGTGTGCCTACAAAATCTGGGAAATGAAGAGCCCAGAACAATGCTTATAACAAAACTGGCTGAGCTATGGAGTCAGCAGTTTAAGTTGCACTGGATTTAAAGACACTAAAATCGAAAATGTTTAGATTAAATGAGTGACCTATGTTTGGTGTCACATGCCTTTGTAACTGTTGAAATGTCATAGTTTTGCACTTAGAATCAGCATTCTAGCTGCATATGTAAAAATGTTTAGTTTTATTTGAATGCAGAAACTGGGGAACAGAAATGACAGCTTAAAGAGATTCCAATTTGCCTGGCAACTACCCCCATCAGGAGTGAAACTTGAGTCACAGCTGTGTTCCCAGGCCTAGCTGCCCTTTTGCTGCTCACACTAAGGATATGCCATCTATCTGATAATTGAATTACCTGTGCTCTGCAGGAGAGTGAACAATGCAACTCCCTTCACCCAGGCAGAGGGTTTATTGAGAGGATCATAAATGGCTTCCTCTTGAACAATGAGCCTCTCCTGACTCAGGCAAAGGTTTTATTACAGCAGTCGTAAAATGTAGCTTCCTCTTGGCAGAAGCTGGGAGGAGCACTGCCTGTGAGAGCAAGCTGGCTTGGCAGAACTGGATAAACCAGTATTTCTACCTTGTGCTGAGAGGAAACCACACCCCTTTGGAGCCAGAACATAACTCTAAAAAGATGAATAACTCATAGAGCGGACATGTGAAAATTTTATAAATGATACCATAATTCTTGTGATTTTTCTGCCCACAGTTTAAGAGGTTTTTAGAACCGGTGGTATGTTCAGGGGGGTGTTAGCGGAAAAGTGGATATTACTCTAAATGTATGCATGTTAAAAGTCTGAAACTTCATCAGTTAATGTCCATACTCCTTGCGCACATGTATGTAAAGTTGGGTCAATGTCAGAAATTGAAAAATCAGTTAAAAAGTCAATTATGTGCCATTTCTGAATGCAAGCTCTTAGAAACAGCAGATTTGGACAAAGACATGGCTAAATTCAGCCACACCATGTATATGTAATTTCAAACAACTGTGTAACTCTGAAATATGTCTTTTATTATCAAATATAGAATGTGTGCAATCTGACAGAGGAGTGTCCTATCTGCAAGCCATAAAATGACATCCCTCTGACTCACAGTTCATTCCCCAATCAAATGATAAATGGAAGTTTGACCAATTAGAAGCTGAGAGAGAGGTAGGGTCAGTGATGCTAGAACACACCCACATTCTAAACACATAAAAGCAGACAGACAGGACAGATAGGGACCTTCAATTCCATTTGCTGCAACGCACTCTGCCGGACCATACAACATCCAGAGATCCAGACTTCAAATTCATCAAACCTCCAGAGAGCCAAACTAGAGACTTCAATCTATCCAGAACTAGAGACCCAGACCAGAGAACCAGAGAGAGCTGACCCAGATCACTGTGAAGTGCAGAGACCAGAGGCGAGTTTAAACCTGACCAGATCCATGGCGAGGCCCATTTCACTCAAGAATATAGTGTGAGTACCTAGAAAACTGTGCAGAACCAATCTCCTAGTTAAAATAATATAATTCAATCTATTTAATCTAAGTAGAACTGCCTCCTAACTGTCACCTGTCATTTGTAAAGCTGTCACTTGTCATTTCCTAGTTGCAAGCTGCACTTGTCTTTTTGAACTTTAAAATTCCAAATCTGAAAAACGACCTTCACAAAATCGCTCATATCTCCGCAACCGTTTGTGCTAGAGACTTGCAATAACTTTCATCTGAAAGGTTAGAATCGTGGCTTTCCTACGAACCTAGAACCCCATTCCTACCCCTTATAGTTTTACCGCAATCGCGGAACACGCATTCGCGAATTTTACCGCGATTTGCAAATTTCTTCACATGTAAAAACTGCTGCTGCTTGCCTTCCATTTGCCAGAAATTCGTTTAACCTGCTAACTATCCCTGCCTCATTGCTAGTGTGAGCCTGGACTAATATTAACTAGATACCACTCACCCTGAACCTCTGAAAGGGAATTAAAAGCATTTCCAGCATATTTCTCATCCATTGCTAGCACATATCAAAGCATTTTGCCTGTGTTTTCAAAATCCTATCTGTGTTTTCAAACTTCTGTAGTTTAAGCTTGCTGGGGTGAACTGAATCACATTTGATTGCATTTCTGAGAACTGTGTGTTTTCCTTCCATTTCCTTACCTTGCATCAAGGGGGGGAGGGGATTGCCAGAGAAAAGTGATTACATCGTTTTGTTGAAATCATATTGAGTATTTCTATACTGCATTTCATTCATTCAACCTTGCATCCATTTGAACTCTATAAAGCATTTTGTACCACCTTCTTCTTTTGTTCCTATTCACCTGTGTGCTACCTTATCCATTTCATGTCAACTCATTAGTGATTATAAGAAGTGTGCTAGTGCCAGATTTTCCGTTGTTGATCTTTATCATATCAGATTAAGGGTGCTATTCAATTATTAATTTATTATAAAGTGGGATATATATATCTATTGTTTAATTTATCAAATAAACCTTTTAACTTGCAAAACAGAACTACTTCTTGGCTCAGTGGGGTCAGGAGGATTCCAAGAGAGGGGTGTTATATAGGGGTAGTCATCCAGAACGCATGAACTGGACATAAAGATATATCAATAAGGGTTTTCATTCAGTATTCTGGACTAGGCGTTGACTTGGCTGTAGTGCTGAATTGAATCCTCTTACAAATTGGGGGCTCGAGCCGAGACGTTGGGTTAGATTTACCACTTGTGCAGCTTAATACAGTTGCTAACTGACGGGATACATACATCCGGTCGGATCACCACGCTGCATTACGCTGTGAAGCATTCCTCAAAAGGGACACTCCAAGAAAAGTTCTGTTCTGCAAAAATAAAATACAAACTTCTGTAAGTCAGGACAGAGACCAATCTCTAGAATGACGACCTTAGTAGACATGAAAATAGCCAGAGAGCACCTCTTGCATAAGCTATTTGTGAGAGGTGAATGGACCGAACAGGGCCAGGATGTGTGGTTGCAGGCCATCACACAACAGGTCACTGAAACAGGGTCAGACTTATGGAGAGATCAGGGTCCATTACATGTGGCCCTGAGTGAACTATATATGGCTCCTAAGGCCAAAGATGAACACGACAAGATTGTTAGGATAGCGGCATACCTGTACCTATATATGGGAGACATGCAGGATAGATGTGCTGAAAGCCAAAATCTGGCAAATAGGCAACAGATGGCGTTAGAGAAGGTCCAATCTGACCTGGTCTCTTCTGAGCAGAGGCTGCAGAGGAGCCAGGAGTCAGAAGATGATAGTAGGCAGCACATCATTAAAATAAAGAAGGATATGGATGTGCTGCAACAGGAAAAGGTAGAACAGGATACCAGATTTCTGGCCTTGCAGAAGGAATACCAAGAAGGTTTGGACTCCCTACTGCAAAACCAGAAAAAGCTGGAGCAACAACTGGACTTCAACAGGGTATGTGCTGAGCAGGTAGTCACCCTGCAAGGCCACCTAGATAGAGTGAAGGCAGAGAGCAATAAACTAATTCTGAAAGACCTGGATACCCAGGCAGAGTTTGATCAGGAGCGCCAGAATGCTGGTGCCTTCCAAAGGCAAAGGGACGACCTGGCAGCACAGATGCAGGCTCTCAGTCAGGAAAGGGATACCTTAGGCCAGGAAGTCTGCCATTTAAAAAGAAAAATGGAAGAAAATCACCTGACCCACCAGGGACTGGGTGACCTCCAAAAAGAACACCAGAACTTGCTAGAGCACACCAGGAGGGTGGAGGATGCTCTAGCAAGAAAGGAGCAGGCCAATAGGGACACAGCTCAGGAGGTAACCCTCCTGCAGCAAAGACTGGCCCAGTTCTCCAGGACCAACCAGGAAGCACAGAGGGAAAATGAGGCCCTCTGTCAACACAATGATAGGCTCCAACAACAGGTAGCGATGCAGGAGAGACTGATAGAGTCGAGTAAGGCCTTAACAGAGGAACTGACAGCACAAATGCAGGCTCTTGCATTGCAACAGGGAGCAGGGGCGGATAGAGATGAGGTCCGCTGGGAAAGAGAGACTCCTGACCATAACCGCAGGAGCCCTAACACCAGGGGCCTTCATCTCCCCCAGTCCCTGGACTCTACCACCCCCATGTCCCCTGGCGCACATGAGCACAGGGCCGCAGGGATGGCAGATTACTATCCAGCTAAGAGTATGGGGCTCATAGGCCAGTACCACTCAGGAATGGAGGGGTGGGCATCCGGGTATGGGCACCCAAGTACAGTACAGTTCAATGGGGAACCCCAGGAGAGTAGGCCCATTAAGGGCATCCTGAAAACCTCTGCCCAGTTAGGTCAGTGGAGGGGGTACCCATCAAATCCTGGCAGCAAGGAGGAATCTGAAGACTCCTCTGAACTGCGCAGGACACAGGAGACCAGGTCCCCACATTCTGCCAGCCATTCCCAGGCTCGCAGAATCCGGGAAAACCTGGAAGAACAGACGGGAACCTCTGGGAGCAGTGCCTCTGAGTCCGAGGAAGAATGGACAAGGGTTACCCGAACCAAAAAGGCCAATAAGGCAAAAAGGGCCTTGCTTAAGGACCCCTTAAAGCAGATTAAGGCGATCAGGAGCGTCATCACGCCTTACCATAAGAACGCTAAGTATTCTGTTTGGGAGCACTTAGAGTTGTTTGAACAAATGATGGAGACTTTCCATTTGAAGGACAGCCAAAGCTGTATTCAATATGTAAAGTGGACCTTCTCCCCGGAATACTCCAGTTTCTTTGCGGGGCTGGAGGACCAAAATCATTTAAGATGGTCCACCTATAAGGCGGCCATCTTGAAACATTTTTCTGTTCACAGAAATCCTCAAGAGGCTCGCAAGGCAGCCTACAATTTGCAATGTGGGGAGGATCAGGCCCCACAAGAATTTGTGCAGGAGTTAAAGCGTGCTTTTGCACAGACCACAAGAAGGGTGCGCACGGATAGCAGGGAATTTATTAATACGTTTTTCCATGCCTTGCCCAAATATATCATGACCCAGCTCGTGAGGGATTTTCACGAGAAAAGATCTTTAGACTGGGTCATTGAACAGGCTACCCGGATCTATGAGGTGCAGAAACCGGTAGATAGCAAAAGTAATGCCCAGAAAAACCCCAAAGCCAACACCACCCCTGCTGCTGCCAAGGTGGCAGAGGTAAAGGTCACCCCCGTTTTAGATTTGGAGATGGGGGGGCCTAAAAACCTACCTGCACCTAATAATGCTAGGCCCAGAAGGTCCTCGGGCCAGTCACAGACAGGGAGCCAAGGAGGCAGCCCCACAAATGGGGTCCCTCGCTCTCCTGATTATGTAAGTCCCCGTTACAAGGGAAATCGACCCATCCTGGGTTATGTGTGGACTCCTCCAGCCAGGCACCTAACCCAGGGAACTTCCCTCCAAACTTCCCACAGGAGGGCAGAAATTTACCAAACCCTGGGCAGAACTTTTTCCCCAGATATCCACCCGACTTTCAGCCCCAAAACCATCCATCCTTCTTTACCCAATTCCCTGAGCCCAGACCACTGAATCCGGGAGAGGGGAGGCCAAGGGTGGAGGGGTACCCAAATCTTCCCAACCCGGGGTATTACCAGAGGAGGGACAGCTACCCTTCCCGGGATCAGCCCAGGGGAGAAAACAGGGCCCCGTATCAGCCTGAGCGGGTTTCCCAGTTAGAGCGCCAGGTTCAAAACATGGCGCGGGACCTGGGTCACATACTGAGGGCTCAGCAGAACCCTCAGATGGGCGTGCCGGCGCAGAACGCACCCAACTCTGGACCTGGTGCTCCAGAACAATGACGGGGGCAGCGCCCCGATAACTCACCGGTTCCCAGGGAGGAGGCACAAAGGGAAGGGGGGTGTAAAGCCTTGGAGGAAGCTTCCTTCCTCACTTGTAAACAGCCCCTGGAAACCCAGGAACCGGAAACAAAATCTCTTGCCCCTGAAAGTCTGCCTCCTAAGGAGCAGAGGGGGGGTAGGAGAAACAAAAGACCCAAACAGACTCAGTTTGAGGAGGAGGTACAGATCTTCCAATTTGAGGGAGAGGGATCCTCAGAGGATCCTGGGAAAAGGATCTTCTCCTTCAGAGAGGGGGGAACTCCTCCCAAAGAAAAATGGGTCCCTAGGGATGCAAATCCAGACTGGGGAGATGTGGAGACTGAGCTACCGCCGCCCACCATCTCATCCCAGAACCAACAGCAAGAAAATCCCCTGGTTCAAACCCATCCTGGGGACTGCCTCCAAAAAGGGGGGGGGCGGCCCAGAACCGGAACCAGGGGAACCCACAATGGCTCTGATCTCCAGTTGCCAACTTTTTCTTTCAGATTCCCAAGACTCTCCACAGAATTCTGCCCAAATCTCTTCGCTAGCGATGTCCAAAACCAGAAAGTTAGCCCACCAGTTGTCCAAAAATGTGCATTATCTGTGCCCCCTTGAGGAGAAGGAGGGAAGATATTATGCCCCGGTACAAGTACAGGGGCAGGGTACAATTTTGGCACTGGTGGACACTGGATCTCAAGCTACCCTTCTGTCCAGAAGGGCCTTTGATGAACTGAATGCAGGAAGGGGAGAGAATTACCAAATTCCTCTCACCTCTCTTCCTGGACAACTGCAGAACTTTGACGGGAAGGAAATTCCCGTCGAGGGGACGGCAGATTTGGACATTAAAATTGGGCGACATAAGTTGAAACACCCGGTCATAGTTGTGACCCCAGAGGGCACCCCTTGTTTACTAGGGAATGACCTCCTGAGAAGGTTGTCACCCCTAATAGATTGTGTAAACAAGGTCCTCTGGACCCAGACTAGCCGACCAATAAAATTAAAACAGAGTGTCAACCATGTTAGTTTAAACGGCACCTGCCACATGGTTGAACAAAAATCTGACCAAGTAGAATTTCACTTCCAGAATAACCAGATTCCAGACGTGACAGTAATAGCAGTAGGACAACAGACTGGTGATGGGGGGTCCTCTCTATTTCTGAAAATCAACCTTCCTTCCAGTCTAAAGTGGTATTCCACGCTGGAAGGAAACACTCTGAAATTCTATACCAATCCACAATCTGAAACTCCCACTCCTATAGTCCAGAAAGATGTGAAATCAGCTCAGAGCCTGGCTGATATTCAGCAAATTGGAGAGCAGTTGTTCATCCCTGTTCAGTTAAATGATGGGAAGGACTCTGTTCTCGCTCGAGTGTGTGTGAACAACGGTAAGAGCTTCATCAGCGAAGCCATGTTTCGCCAACTCCCAAAAGATCCAGCCATTCCCACCTTCAAACTGATAGACAAATGGGAAATGGACCTGGAAGCACCTAATTCCAAACATCTCCTGCCAAGCAGGTGTATGCTCAAAATCTCCATTGGCAACAAGAGCATAGTCCACAATTGTTGGGTCGTGCGAGACGTCCCTGCCGCCTTTTACTTAGGCAGTGACATTCTCAATCGCTTTGCCATTAGTTTGGACCTAATAAACTTCAAAGCTTGGTCCCGATTAGCGGATAATCCCATGGGCTTTGATGATCCAGAAAAAGCATTTAGGTCAGCTCAATTGCTACCTTATGCAGTTGAAATTCAGGTTAAAGAGGAAGTCACCATCCCAGAAAGGACCCGACAATTCTCCCTGGAAGTGAGAGTTAAAAGAGGACAACATTTGAAAAACCCTGATGCTTACATACATCTAAATGCTTCTCTCCAACAGCAAGGGTTGGGGGTAAACCCAACACCATTAGTCAACATAGAACATGACACCATTCCAATAGAGGTGGATAACAGCGACTTAAAGAGTATTACTCTAGCCGCAGGCACCATTATTGGAATGGCGGTTGATGACCGACATTTTTCCATCGACTTAGTAAATGAACTGTTAGGACCAATCCCCAAGGACTGTTTTGACAGTGACAGTGAGGACAATACAACACTAGACAGGATTTTTACCCGGCATGGGGGGAACTTCCTGGTGTACACTTCCTGCCCTTATGGTAAGGAAGATGTGACTTGTGACTTCAGGACGGATGAGGTGATTTTCCAGGTCCATGAAGGCTGCCTTGCCCACCTGAAGCCTCCGGTCCAAATCAGCACTCTGACCAGGGACTTCTCCACCAGCTGGAGGAGGCCGCGGAGATAGCCAAACCAGAAGTCTTTCCAGGCTTCAGGCAGATGGTGGAAGAGAGAGTCAATCTAGCTGATGCCTGTGTGACTCTGGAACAAAAGCAAAAGTTGAAACAAGTTTTCTTGGATTTCCAAGATCTCTTTGCGGTAGACTCATATGACTGTGGTCGCACCGACATCCACACAACAACAATCCCCACGGACCCTGGCATGACTCCAGTGTTTGTGAAGCAATATCGTTTGCCTCTCGCATCCATGGAGTCCCTTACTGAAATAATTAAGAACCTTGAGTCCCGGGGAATAATCCGTCCAGTCCACAGCACCTTCAATAATCCGGTGCTGGGAATATTGAAGCCAAACGGCCAGTGGAGACTCTGCGCCGACCTTAGGGAGCTCAACAAACGGGTCCATACTTCCCGATGGCCTCTGCCCTACATTGACCAAGGTCTGGCCCAGATTCAGGGGTCACAGGTATTCACTGCAATAGACCTGACCAATGGATACTGGACCGTGCCTGTCAGTAGGGAGGACCAATACAAGCTGGCTTTTACCTTTGGGGGCCAGCAGTACACATGGACCCGGACTCCCTTCGGATACCTCAACTCCGGCAATGAATTCAACATTTTTCTACACAAGGCCATGCCCGACCTGGGTGCGAGGGGTAACCTGGCTTATGTAGATGATGTCCTCATCAAAAGCTCAACTGTTGAGGAACACATAGCAGAGATCCGTTATGTTCTGACACAGTTGAGGGCCGCCGGAGCAAAACTTTCCTTTCAGAAAGCACAGTGGTGTAAAACCCGTGTTAACTTCTTGGGGCATGAGATTACTCCTCAGGGTCTTTGTCCCCAGGAAAAGAAAGTGGAAGCCCTCCAAAAATTGAAAGACCCCACAACTCTGCGGGAACTAAGGAGCCTCCTTGGACTGACTAATTACAGCAGAAAGTTCATTGAGGGCTACGCAGAGATCACCAGACCCCTGATTCATCTCCTGAAGGGGGGGGTCAAGTGGGAATGGGGTCCAGAACAATCCGAGGCAGTAAGACAACTCAAGAGAAGCCTCTCACAAGCGCCTTGCCTAGCTTACCCTGTCAGAAACAAGGAGTTCTTCCTGGAGACAGGGTTCTCTAATACGTGCTTGACGGCAGTATTATATCAAAAGCATGACAAGGTCAATAAAGTAATCTCCTATGCGAGCAAAACTTTATCCTCTGTGGAGGAAAAATTCAACGATTGTGAGAAGGCACTCCTGGCAACGGTGTGGGCATTGAAGAATTACCGCCCGTTTATCCAGGGGGAACACATCATAGTGGAGACTCCACACCAGCCTCTGCAATATCTCCAAAGTGACAGAATCCGGGCCGGAAATGTGAGTAATTCCCGAATTACTTCCTGGATTCTGTCAATGCAAGGCTTTCCTGTGGAGGTCAGATATGGCCAAAACAAGAAGAGTCCCCTCGCGCAAGGTCTGGCTGACTTGCATGATTGTGCCAGAGAAAACTGTCTCGAGGACGAAAGTCTAAAAATAAAGGACAACATGGAGGCATACCTTAATTCCCCACACAAAGTCTTTGAAGAAGACAAGTGTGAGGGAATGCCCACTGTCTATGTGGATGGATGCTCTTACCATGTTGACAACGACGGGGAGAAAGAACTGGTGGCTGGTGTGGGGAATGCATGGGTGAATGAGTCCCCAGAACCCTCCGCTGGATACAAAATTGGTCCCCGAAGTAGTCAGGTGGCAGAATTGATGGCTGTGCATCAGGCCATCCTCACTGCTGTCCAGCATCAACTCCACGAACTGGTCATAATCACAGATTCGGATTATGTACGGAACGGGTTCGTGGAGCACCTGGTTAATTGGAAAACCAGAGGCATGTTATGTGCTAACAACAAACCCTTGAAACATGGGAAGTTGATCCAAAACATTGATGATCTGGTCACATCGAATGGGATGACCATCTATTGGAAGAAGATTAAGGGTCATTCCAAAGTAGAGGGACCAGATAAAACTGGAAATGACTTAGCTGATCAGCTGGCCAAAACCGGAGCCATCCAAGGGGATCTAATTGAGATTGAGTCCCTGTTGGGGGAAATCCAGGTCACTGCCATCACTAGGTCCCAGACAAATGCTCACAACGACCTTTCAATTGTACAATGGAGTAAGGAGACCCCTGATGCTGATTTGATTACCGCTCAGAAGGGGGATCCAATAATTGGTAAATTTTACCAGCACCTTGAGGACCCTGAGAACTTTCCCCTGACGGATACCGATTACAATGGGAAAGAGGACCTAAGAGTGTTGATGAAATGTCCAAAAATGTTCCGAATCCAAGACGGTTTGCTGGTAAGGAAATCCAAAGCTGGCCACGATCAGTGGGTGGTTCCTACCTCATTCCGAAGCCTGATGTTAAGTCACGCCCATGATGCGGCCACCGCCGGTCATAGGGGGTTTCACACAACATTGGAAATCTTAAGAGAGGTTGCATACTGGCCACACATGGGGCAGGACCTCGACCAATACTTGAAGGGGTGTCTTGTGTGTGCACAATTTCAGCCATCATCCCTCACGCACCGGGCGCCTTTACAAAAGCGGGGGATGACACTGCCATGGTCAGATTTACAAATCGACTTCGTAGGCCCCGTGATTCGCTCGGCTAGGGGGAATAAGTACATGTTGACCATCACATGCTTGTTTACCAAGTGGGTGGAATGTCTCCCAGCCCCAAACTGCAAGGCAGAAACGGCAGCTGCCTTGATGATTAACCACATATTTTCCCGTTTTGGTCTACCTCAAAGGATTGAGTCAGACAGAGGTAGCCACTTCACCAGTGAAGTAATGACAAAGATGTGGGAGATACTGGGGGTCAAGAGAAAGCTGCATATTGCTTATAGACCAGCTTCTTCTGGGGCAGTAGAGAGATATAACCGAACCATTGTGAGCATATTAAAGAAGTTTGTGGCAGATTCTGGGCCAAGTTGGGATATCCGATTACCTCTGGTCCTAATGGCTATCAGATCTACCCCTTCATCTGCAACCAAAATGTCACCATTTGAGTTGATGACTGGGCGCAAGATGGTGCTTCCTCAGCATTTGCTCTACAGGACCCAAGAGCAGACACTGATAAATGCCTCCACAACTCATGAGTATGTAGAGAATTTAAGGAAACACCTCCAACATGCTTTTGCTTACGCTCAGCGGAATCTAGAAAGATCGGCTGATAGCATGAAGACCCATTATGACCTGAAAACCTCCAGGAAGGAATATCAGGTGGGGGACCGGGTCTATCTATACAACTTCCAAAGGAACCAGGCTAAGCAGCGCAAATTTTTGCCTACATGGAAAGGACCCTTTGAGATCATCGACAAGATCTCTCCTGTGGCCTACAAAATCCACATCCCCAAAGGTCCTTTGGCAGCGGGGGAAGACAAGTGGGTACACATAAACCAGTTGAAGTGTTGCCATCCCAGGCACACTCTGCAACAACTGGAGGAATCCTCTGGAATCCTAGCGGGTACTGTCTCAGACTAATTCAGTTCCAACCATAAAACATACCACATCTAGTCTCTAAAATATTGTGATTTGCATGAAACTGTCTCTTAGTTATACTGTTTTTATTTTTTCAAAATAAGAATGTAATGTTTCGTGATGATGAAATGCATATGCTGCCCCACTATCTCAACAGTGGTGGAAAAACGTCTATGAGTAGGTATTGCCGCTCTTCCTTTGTCGTCCTAGGAGAAAGAAAACCTGGAGACGGGCCAAGGAGGGCGATCCGGAGACCGGGAACGAAGATCCGATGGGCCCAGTGGACCGCCCAATACTCCCATCAGGACTGGCGAGGAGAACCGATCGATCAGTACCGGATGGAGAAGAAGATGCTGAACTATGCCATCTACAGAAGAGGAAGAAGATTATGCGGACAGACCGGTGCGTGGGTCAAAACCCTTGGGCACGCGACTCCCCATCGACTCAAATTCAAAGTGCAGTCGCGTGGGGGGGCTTGTTGGGTGTCCTGACCCACGTTTAAGCTATCATGCCACAACATTTGGTGCTGTGGGCTTAGAAAATTCAAGATGGCGGAAAACCCACATGTGCGCCGAAATCCAGGAAAGCTGCGCAGTTTGTGCGCACACCAAAATGGTTGCCTCACTTGCCACCCACCAGTGCGAGAATGAAAGGCCGGGTTGCCATGAGGGAAATGGGTTGCCAAAGGAAAAACAGTAGCGCCGGTTAGCTTCAAAGCGCTTTAAAACCACCATTGGACTACCCGCACAGTAGTCTGAAACCATTGGGAATGGCAATGCTGATTGCCAAATGCAACCTAGAATTGTGGGGAATTCATTTTCTTAAATCCCAAAAATGGGTGCAGTACCAGTACTCACCACTATCCAAAAGCCGGCAGTTTAAAACCACCCTGTGTTTCTCTGAAGGCAAGCCAAAGTGCCTATTTCAAACATTGCAATATGTGCAAAATATTCACTGAACACCAGCAGACATTTGGTAGAATGGAGTGTTGTGTGCCTACAAAATCTGGGAAATGAAGAGCCCAGAACAATGCTTATAACAAAACTGGCTGAGCTATGGAGTCAGCAGTTTAAGTTGCACTGGATTTAAAGACACTAAAATCGAAAATGTTTAGATTAAATGAGTGACCTATGTTTGGTGTCACATGCCTTTGTAACTGTTGAAATGTCATAGTTTTGCACTTAGAATCAGCATTCTAGCTGCATATGTAAAAATGTTTAGTTTTATTTGAATGCAGAAACTGGGGAACAGAAATGACAGCTTAAAGAGATTCCAATTTGCCTGGCAACTACCCCCATCAGGAGTGAAACTTGAGTCACAGCTGTGTTCCCAGGCCTAGCTGCCCTTTTGCTGCTCACACTAAGGATATGCCATCTATCTGATAATTGAATTACCTGTGCTCTGCAGGAGAGTGAACAATGCAACTCCCTTCACCCAGGCAGAGGGTTTATTGAGAGGATCATAAATGGCTTCCTCTTGAACAATGAGCCTCTCCTGACTCAGGCAAAGGTTTTATTACAGCAGTCGTAAAATGTAGCTTCCTCTTGGCAGAAGCTGGGAGGAGCACTGCCTGTGAGAGCAAGCTGGCTTGGCAGAACTGGATAAACCAGTATTTCTACCTTGTGCTGAGAGGAAACCACACCCCTTTGGAGCCAGAACATAACTCTAAAAAGATGAATAACTCATAGAGCGGACATGTGAAAATTTTATAAATGATACCATAATTCTTGTGATTTTTCTGCCCACAGTTTAAGAGGTTTTTAGAACCGGTGGTATGTTCAGGGGGGTGTTAGCGGAAAAGTGGATATTACTCTAAATGTATGCATGTTAAAAGTCTGAAACTTCATCAGTTAATGTCCATACTCCATGTGCACATGTATGTAAAGTTGGGTCAATGTCAGAAATTGAAAAATCAGTTAAAAAGTCAATTATGTGCCATTTCTGAATGCAAGCTCTTAGAAACAGCAGATTTGGACAGAGACATGGCTAAATTCAGCCACACCATGTATATGTAATTTCAAACAACTGTGTAACTCTGAAATATGTCTTTTATTATCAAATATAGAATGTGTGCAATCTGACAGAGGAGTGTCCTATCTGCAAGCCATAAAATGACATCCCTCTGACTCACAGTTCATTCCCCAATCAAATGATAAATGGAAGTTTGACCAATTAGAAGCTGAGAGAGAGGTAGGGTCAGTGATGCTAGAACACACCCACATTCTAAACACATAAAAGCAGACAGACAGGACAGATAGGGACCTTCAATTCCATTTGCTGCAACGCACTCTGCCGGACCATACAACATCCAGAGATCCAGACTTCAAATTCATCAAACCTCCAGAGAGCCAAACTAGAGACTTCAATCTATCCAGAACTAGAGACCCAGACCAGAGAACCAGAGAGAGCTGACCCAGATCACTGTGAAGTGCAGAGACCAGAGGCGAGTTTAAACCTGACCAGATCCATGGCGAGGCCCATTTCACTCAAGAATATAGTGTGAGTACCTAGAAAACTGTGCAGAACCAATCTCCTAGTTAAAATAATATAATTCAATCTATTTAATCTAAGTAGAACTGCCTCCTAACTGTCACCTGTCATTTGTAAAGCTGTCACTTGTCATTTCCTAGTTGCAAGCTGCACTTGTCTTTTTGAACTTTAAAATTCCAAATCTGAAAAACGACCTTCACAAAATCGCTCATATCTCCGCAACCGTTTGTGCTAGAGACTTGCAATAACTTTCATCTGAAAGGTTAGAATCGTGGCTTTCCTACGAACCTAGAACCGCATTCCTACCCCTTATAGTTTTACCGCAATCGCAGAACACGCATTCGCGAATTTTACCGCGATTTGCAAATTTCTTCACATGTAAAAACTGCTGCTGCTTGCCTTCCATTTGCCAGAAATTCGTTTAACCTGCTAACTATCCCTGCCTCATTGCTAGTGTGAGCCTGGACTAATATTAACTAGATACCACTCACCCTGAACCTCTGAAAGGGAATTAAAAGCCTTTCCAGCATATTTCTCATCCATTGCTAGCACATATCAAAGCATTTTGCCTGTGTTTTCAAAACTCCTATCTGTGTTTTCAAACTTCTGTTGTTTAAGCTTGCTGGGGTGAACTGAATCACATTTGATTGCATTTCTGAGAACTGTGTGTTTTCCTTCCATTTCCTTACCTTGCATCAAGGGGGGGAGGGGATTGCCAGAGAAAAGTGATTACATCGTTTTGTTGAAATCATATTGAGTATTTCTATACTGCATTTCATTCATTCAACCTTGCATCCATTTGAACTCTATAAAGCATTTTGTACCACCTTCTTCTTTTGTTCCTATTCACCTGTGTGCTACCTTATCCATTTCATGTCAACTCATTAGTGATTATAAGAAGTGTGCTAGTGCCAGATTTTCCGTTGGTGATCTTTATCATATCAGATTAAGGGTGCTATTCAATTATTAATTTATTATAAAGTGGGATATATATATCTATTGTTTAATTTATCAAATAAACCTTTTAACTTGCAAAACAGAACTACTTCTTGGCTCAGTGGGGTCAGGAGGATTCCAAGAGAGGGGTGTTATATAGGGAACACATGAACTGGACATAAAGATATATCAATAAGGGTTTTCATTCAGTATTCTGGACTAGGCGTTGACTTGGCTGTAGTGCTGAATTGAATCCTCTTACAGAACGATCGTCTTTGCACCTGTACCGCTTGAGAGAAGTCTGGGAAGGACTGAATTTTGTCCCCCTCAAATTGGAGGTCACCTTTGTCTCTGGCGGCTCTCAGAATTGTGTCGCGTTCTTTGTAATTAAGCAACTTCGCTATAATTGGACGAGGGTTCGCACCTGGGATTGGCCTCGTATTGGGTATTCTGTGGGCTCTCTCGACGACGAACATCTTAGAAAGGACCTCTTCTCCAAACAGCTCGATGCAGATTTTTTCTACATGATCTTTCTTATTGGTAGCCAATTGGTGCTCTCTAACGCCCACTATCCTGATGTTATTACGCCTGGAGCGGCCTTCCAAGTCTTCATTTTTGGTGCATACCGCTTTCAATTGTCATTCTAGTGTGGACACTCTAGATGTTAGGGAGGATGAGCCGTCTTCGAGGTCCGATACCCTTTGCTCCACCGTGTCCAATCTGTCTGCGTGCTTGTCTAGTCTGTGTTGGAGCATGTCTACTTTGGATGAGAGGGTGTCGAGTTTGCTCTCAAGGCTGCCTATACTGGCTTTCAGGTCGAGCAGGATTTCTCTAATATCAAGATCCTGCTCCACAGCCTCATCTTGGATTGGGGACTGAGAGCGACTACTGGCCGCAGGTGCTTTGGTTGAAGAGCTGCCCTCGAAGTTGAGTTTTTTCTGGAGCCTGTCTGTCTTCCCCATGGTTGCTGTTGTTGTGAAAACTCCTAAACCGCCTTTGGTGAGCAGTGCGGATCTGGGACCTGCTAGTGGAAATTCGGGAGGCGTTGTGGAAGCGTACCAGCTGGTTAAAGCATCTGCGTTCTCAAACTGTTTTTAGTTCCACTACTGGGACCTCTGTTTCTGGACTTCCTCGGAGGGATGCGTCTCGCAGGGTAGGTAAGGATTTGGCACGTCTCTGATGGCTTTTGAAAAGCTGGGTTGTTTAATGCTGTGGTGGTCTTTTTCAATGGGGCGAGAAAGTGCGGCGCCGCCGGTGCCTGTCGTTTAACGTACCGCGGCCTTGTCTCCGCAGCCGCTCGCACACGCCCCTCCTCTCACCCCGGAACCGGGGTTTACCTGTTGCTTGGGCCTCTTATGCTGCCCAGCTCCCGTCCAATGCTCCGATGGCCTCCGATCATATGATTGTCACTCGGGGAGACCCGGGGATTTGTGCGACAGCTGCCACGGCCTCGGGGGCCAGGGGGTACGCGCAGCGCTCGTACCTGTCTGCCCGGGCCGGGCGTCTGCCTTCTTCTTTTTCTCCTCCGTCCACTCTTCCAGGCTCCACTGGTTCCGTGTCGGCTCAGCGGCCGCCGGACCTCACGCCGCTCGGGCACCAGCTGGATGACGCCAACTCCCACCGGGTCGAGTCAGCGTGCGGTTTGCCGCTCCCTCGCCGGCCACGCAGACGCCCATGCAGGCCGCACCTTGCGACCGCGGGTAAGGGAGGGCGGCACCTTCTTGTGGTAGATTCGCCACACACATCCACAGGATCGATGAAATGAATATATCCCCCTGCGAGGAATCCCTTTCTCCACAAGGGGGAGGCAGCGTCTGTCGGAATACACCTCACGGAAGCAGCAATTTTTCAGGATATTCGTGGGAGCTACACCGAGCTCGCGGGGAGGCCACCATCTTGGACGGCTCTCTAGCGCCCTCCATTTATAAGCAATTTCTTAAAAAAACAAACGTTTTGTAGAACTTTTGTTGTTTGTCATAAAAGGCTGACCTCAAAAGTGAAAAAATATATATAGGCTTTATTAGGTTTCCATTGAGGGCAGGTTTTTCTTAAAAAGACCCATTAGTCCTTAGTAGACGTCTTTACTGGGAGGGGGGTATATTTGATACATCTGGGACCGGAGGTCCTCGCGTCAATTTCTTTTATTAAACTTATTTTGTTTTTTCTCTTTTCTAATATTAACAATATAGAGGATTTTTCTCTATATCCCTGTGTATTGGGTACACAGTAATGATCCTGGATCAGTCCTTGTCTTCATTTGGATTGACCAAACTGTATTCTGGCATGTTACGTCCAATTGTGCAGATACAGTGTTGTAATGAGCGACCGGTTTCAGTGCTAAAGACCACTTTCATCAGGGCTAGGAAAGCTGGCAAAAAATGACGCTGTTGATGTTATTTTTTGGAAGTGGCTAGGTATAGCTTCCTTAGATTCAAGTGGACCATTCTGTAAAGATACAGAACAGGGTGGGGAACGGGAGGGGGGAGAGAAAGAAGGAGGAGAGAGACACAACACAAAGATGATTTGTGAAGAGGCAGTACAGTGTGTCCTTATGTCGCCTAGTATGGTAAATATCTTACCCTCAACTTGGATATCTTCTCTCTTTTGGAAAAGGTCCTGAATGGTTGACTGTGGAGCTTCAGTCTCACCGCAGATGCTGACGTTGTTCAGGCTTCTGCACAAAGTACCTAGATATAGACCACAATATGGTTTTTGTCGATCAAGGTACCTACTTTTATGACATAACTTCTTAGGCCACTATAATTACTTATAATTGGCAATGTTCGCAGGGAACATGAATGTACCACCACATCTCAAATTGAGTGTGTTTGTGGGGTACATATGTACCACACCCGGTGATTGGTAAAACAGGGGTGCTGGGCCCTAACGCAAGTAACATACAGAAACTAAGTTAAGATAATATGGAAGATGTCCACTGTATGGCTTATGATTGTAATCATTTTCCTCAGATAGAACAAGGTCAATATTGAGAAGCAATAGATTATTAAACACAGGCTGGACTAACCTGTTGTTCCTTTAGCCGCACTAGTGAATAATTCAAGAATGGCGAATAATTCAGATCGATAGTTGCGAAGGGCACCACACTGAATGAGAGACAGAGAAAATAAACAATGGATGGGCGTGGTGTTGGATCCGTTTAGTTCAAAATGTCTATTTATAGATTAGCTGGGGCGTGCAGAGCGAGATACCATGTGCGTGGTTTCTGAATTTACCTGGGTCTTGTACTGCTGATAGCCTCTGGTGTGCCTCCCGAGTGCGAGCGAAAAGTTAGCTTCGGACTGGCGGCGCCAGAAACTCGACGGTCTCGCGAGGAGACAGCATTGAAATGCGACGTATATCGCGTGATGTTTTTCCAACACACGTTATGTACTTGACGTTCGTTACTCCGTGCGGCATAAAAAATGGAAGTGGCTACGTGTGCCAAGGGAAAGTGGGAGCTGTAGTTTGTCTTGCCTAATTGGAAGTCATTCAGGGATTGGCCCATACGGGTCCGTCCCACCTGGATGTCTGGCATGCATTGTATTGCAAAAATGGGATATGCCACGCATTTGTTCGTAATGGCTGATGCATGGCCTCATTACGGTGCAAGAGGATGTTAGTGGGGCTCACCTGGTGAGTAGATGGTGTGTGATAGTACACTTTAGTTAGTGTGGGTGAAAAGGTGAAACAAATCTATACATCTACGTACACCCACACTGGTGCCTCTACTTACAAATAGACATCTAACACACGCCTAGCTTTAATGCCATAGATCGAAGTGGGCGCATTTGCTCCAACACTGGGGGCCACAGAGTACGTGTGAATTAATGAACAGATGTCAATCTATTCACGTGAACCAGATTGTATCTGTAGAACCAAATGTTCTTGTAGTACACAGTCAGATTGAATTAAGACTTACATTGAGATACAGCCCTGCATATATACTAGGCCAAATAGAAAACAGAAATAACAAGGGTGGATATTGGGCACATGAATAAATACATAAATAAATAGATGGACAAGAGCTTTTCCGGGGCAGTTAGACCAGCATATTAGGCAACACACTATAGTAGCTAGTGATAATGATTAGAAAACTAGTGCCCACTTGTATGGACATTTTGTGAGTCCAGATCTTACAATACCATTAGGGTCACATATCAATGGCATAATCAGTCAGATACCCATATATTGTTCACTCATCACAGAGTTGCGAGAGTTTGCCAGGATG
This sequence comes from Ambystoma mexicanum, assembly GCF_040938575.1. Taxonomy (NCBI): domain Eukaryota; kingdom Metazoa; phylum Chordata; class Amphibia; order Caudata; family Ambystomatidae; genus Ambystoma; species Ambystoma mexicanum. Next base: position 508,279,715 of record NC_090939.1, read on the forward strand.
TTGATAAGAGTTGACAGGAGAGCTCTGTATAGTGGAACAAGACTTCCACCATCTTGTTTCTCACGGCCTCTCGCTATCCTCCCTTCCACTTCCTTGGACTGTCACTGGCACTGTCAGAAGACCAAGTCCACTCATTTCAAGAGCAGGGATTGAGCCACAAAGGCGCGCTATCTTTATTCCAAGCACCTGCAGACTTTTATCTTTCAGAGAAGGTGTCTCCCACCACTTCTTTGAATCATCTTAAATCATTTTAGGATCATCACTTGAGAATAGTCCATTGGACCCTACTCTGAGAGAAGTCCTTTTCAGTGTCCTCCAGTTGGCAGGTGTTCCAAATCAGAGGAGAGCCCTGCCCCTTAACCACCCACAGGGACCATTGAAGCAACCTACTTCTGGAACAAGACCTGCCTGCCACAACAGTACCCAGGACCTCACCCTGTTGGAGGACCCCTGCAGTTGTGTGCCAGCCTCCCCCGTGTTTGGGAGCACAAGAACAAGGACCCATCTTGTCCCTGAGTCACTGGATTTGCCCACACAGCAACTGAAAGTCAGAACAGCAAGGATCCTTGTACTTTCACTGTTGAGCCACTTTGAGCTGTGATTTGAGCATGTACGACACCGTTCGAATCACCAGGACCCTCCAGAACTGTCGTTGACATTCTTTGCTCTACAAACCACAAATTCACCTACTCGAACCAGTTTGTTGCCTTTTTGAACCAGCTGAAGCATGTCGTTGCCTCGGCTCGAACCACAAAGTACTTCTGCTTTTGGATTTCATCGAACTGCTTTTGGACTGCCACCTGCTTCTTCGCTGCCACCACTGTCTGATATGATATGATATGGCATTTATAACGCACCTGTACACAAGGGTTTCTAGGCGCCACAAGACAAGGTAGGGAGGACAAGATAAATGATCCTACTAGGCCTTGTGTCATTTGGATCATGCAAGGAGAGGGGGAAGCGCAATCAGAGCAGCATGGCTCTGAGTAAGTGAAGCCAGGGCAGCGCGGCTCTAGGTAAATGGAAGGAGGCAGGATGGGCTGTAGGGGTTACAGTTACAGCCCCTAGGTGCGTGTTAGGCCAGGAGGCAGTGAAAAGGAAGACTGTTCATGGAAGGAGCCTGGTACTCAGTGAGACTTGGAGGGAACCAAGCAACCACTCAGCACAGCAGACAGTAAGTTGGCAAGGGAGCGAGAGAGAGAAGGCAGAGGACAAAATAAGGGCGTTGGGCTGCTTCCAGAACTTTAGGTGGCCCGGCTCAAGTCTGAGAGGGGCACGGAGGCCATTGCATGGGGAGGCACCTGCAGAGGAGAGCAATCTACCCTCCACTCTCTGCCAGGAGCAGTGTCTGACCTTCAGAGAGTTGGGGGTAGCTGAGTGAAGGGCTCTAGAAGGAAGGAATTTCTGAAAAGAGAGTTTGATGTAGTGCAGGCTGTGTGGATGATGCAGAGGGTCTTAAACTTGATCCTTGCAGCCACAGGGTGCCAGTGAGAGAGATTTCAGGGCTGGAGAGATACAGTCCCTGGGCTTGAGTCCAAGGGCAGGTTTTGCAGTCCTGTTCTGGATTAGTTGCAAGGAATGGAAGGTAGAGGTAGGTAGATTGAGAAAGAGGCTGTTGCAGTAGTCCAGCCTGGAGAGAATCAAGGCTCTGGAGATAGTGATCTTCTGGGGGAAAATGAGTAAAGGTAGAATACCTCTGAGGAGGTGCAGCTGGAAGTGGGCCTTTCTGGAAAGTTCCGTGATGTGAGGAGAGAAGGAGAGAGTGGAGTCGAAGATGACGCCAAGGTTTTTTGCCAGAGCGAGAGAGGGAAGCGGGAGCAGGGGTCCCAATGAGAAGGATCTCCGTCTTACTGGCATTAAGCAAAGATTGTTGGAGGCGCACCAATCCTTAATTTTGGATGGACAGTCAGGAATGTGTGAAGGAGGAGAGGGGGCAGAGGGAAGCCCGAAAGAGAGCTGAGTGTCATCTGCATAAGACTGAAACTTAGAAGAGAAGGTGGAGATCAGGTGGGCCAAAGGGGCCAGACAGACATTGAAGTGCCAGGGGGAAAGGATAGAGCCCTGGGGTACACCATATGTGGAGGGAGAGATGGTGGAGAGAAAGGATCCAAGTTGGACCTGGAAGGGGTGGTCCAGGAGGACGGAGGTCAGCCACGCCATGGCCTGATCCGTGACGCCCAGATTCACACGAAGTCTGTTGATCAGAGTGGCGTGATTGACTGTGTCGAAATCACAGGAAAGGTCAAGGAGGATGAGGACAGAGGGAGAGCTGGAGTCAAGGGTAGAGACTATATGTTCACAGGCGTTCTGGAGAGCTGTCTCCATGCCTCTGGCTGCTCTGAAGCCAGACTGATGGTCAAGGAGGCAGCCAGCAGATTCAGTGTGGAGGGTAAGCTGGGAGATGGCCAGCTTTTCCAGGAGTTTGCCCAGGAAAGGAGTGATAGAAATCGGGTGACAGTTTGCCAGAAATCTAGGATCGGCAGAAGACTTTTTAGGGAGTGCTTGATGAGAGAGATGAAAGATCCGGTGGCGAAAGAGCGATTGCAGAAATCGACCAAGGCTGGAGCGAGGGTGGCAATGTGGTCCTTGATGGTTCTGGAGGAGCAGGGGAGCACCTGTTTGGATGACACTTTCATAGATCGGACTTGTCTAGAGACACGGTCAGGTGTTGTCAGAGCGAAGGAGGAAAAAGGAAGAGGAGGGGGGAGGTGGCAAAAGGGGGCCCTGAGAGCAGTAGAGGCAGAGGAAGAGGAAAGTGAGGACAGGATGTCCTGATTTTTAGTGGTTAAATGAGAGGCCAAAGCCGTACAGAGGACTATGGGAGGGAACAAGAGAGGTGGGGACTGCAGAAGGATTGGCCAGCTCCTTGTAGATTTTAAAGAGTTTGGCTGTGTTGTTAGAGATCGCGGAGACGTGTGCTTGGATATGGACTATCTTCTTGGAGAGGACAGAGAGTCTATCGAATCTGGTGTCCTTTGAACCAAAACAGTCAATCTTCAACATTGGACCAATTTTCCTGGGTATTCTGGTACCAGCTCGCCTCCATCGAACTTGACCGTGGAACCGAACCCGGTGACTGCACAATCTGCATCGCTGGAGTAACGGTTTGAACTGCAGCTACCTTCGAATTCGATGCCCGTTCGACATCTGCTCACCATTGGATCACCTCGTCTGCCCTATCCTCAAACCCAACCTTCAAACTGCACCCAGAAGCCTGCCTAGATGCCGTTGAGCAACCAAGTTACCTGCAATGTTATTACTGACTAATATCGACCCCCTTGGTCCATCTTTGGGCCTTACAGACTGGATAGGCCACTTTAATCCCTTTTTGCGAGTTCAAGACATATCATTTTGAACATTTTGGTATTTTCATTGTATTTTCTTCCCAACCTCATTACCCAGAGTGCTGTATCTATTCTATGTTCGCATATTCTGTGTTACTTCTAGATGGGTGGGTTTCTACCGTGTTTTCTAGTTAGTTATCATTGTACCTGGTGTGTTTGATTAAAATATATATTTGTATAGAACCTTGATGGGACATTCCCTTGTTTTGGATTGTTATACTTAGCTGTTTGGACTGCTACAGAACCACATTCACACCCTTGTTGAGAGCACAGCCGTCCCTCGGCCCACGTTGTGTAAATTGCGGGGAGACCACCACCCCCTCCTTAACTATTCCCCTTACTCCATCCCACCCTTATGTATAAAAATAAATTCACCAAAATTGGCAAAATGATTGCAAAAAAAATGCGGTCATTTTGAAATTTGAGGATTTCCTTTTGACTTTTTCTGCGGATACTGTTGATTCCCATACTAAATGTCTACACCCTACACTACCTGGGAATTTCCGTCCTATTTCTCTTCTTCTCTTCCTTTCTAAAGTGCTGGAGCGTGGTGTCCACATAGAGGTCTCCTCTTTTCCAGGGCTGAAGTTGAGCGTGCACATGGGTGGACAGAGTCCCCCCAATTTTTTTCAGGAGTACCCCCACTTTTTTCAGAGGGCACCGTAATATGCTTATTTCTGGTGATGCCACATTCAATTGGTATGTTAATGAGTCCCCACACTTTAGTTTTTTTGGACTTTACCCCTGCAGTCTTTTCAAAATCTGCAGTCACTTCTCCCTTCGTTCCAATCTGGCATCGTTCCATTCGACTCGACAGAAACCTCCCTTCTTCCAGTCTTGAACTCCATTGTACCCGCCATGCTAAACTCTCATCAATTGTTATCCCCTTACATCTATTCACTGCTCTTGACACTGTCGACCAACCTATTGTTCTCTCCACACATGCTTCTCTGGGATTTTCTGGCTCTGTTCTTCAATGGTTTCACTCTTATCTCTCTGAAAGAACCAACTCTGTGTCTTGGACTGGGCACATCTCATCCCCAAGACCTTTTCAGTTCGGTGTTCTCAAGGCTGTGTGTTTGGTCCTCTTCTCTTCACTCTTTACACCATCCCTCTCTCTGCTCTTATTACTTCATTCAATATCTCCTGCCACTTCTATGCTGACGAATTGCTGTGATTTTTTATGGCTTTAATGCCCTGCTAGCAGTGGAGTAACTTTGGTGAAAATGTTGGGGGGGACATGACATCTGATGAAAGGGTGCCCCAGCCAAATGAATGGGGACAAAATGTTGTGCCATGAAAGTTGGGGGGGACAAACATCCCGCCCCCCCTGAAATTACGCCCATGCCTGCTAGGAGGTTCGGACATGGCCATTAATTGCCCACCCGTCCGAGCTAAGGCAGGCCGAAGCGAAGCGAGTGCCTCAGCCCGGTCTGTGGAGCATTAAAGGCCATGTCCGCCCTTCTGGCAGGGCATGAAAGCTATTCGCACCCCAGGGATCACCCGGGGGGTGCAAATGATATTTCTTATGTTTTCATTGGGAGATCCGTGCTGCTAGTGCAGCCGATCTATTGATGAAAATTAGACACACAAAAAATAAAGATGGCCACCGCCAATATAGAAAAGGGACTAATTACGTTTTCCATGTCTATGGCGGCAGCCAGACAGGAGGAGCTGCGGGACTACTGCGCTATGCTCCAGTCACGAAAGGTAAGTGGAGGGGGTGGGTAAGCCACAGGGAGATTCTCCCTGTTGCCTCCCCACAAGGAAAAAACAAAAAATAAGCACCACCCAGGGAAGGGCCTTGGGTGGATGGGACAGCGGCGGGGATTATGTATTCTCCCCTGCTGTTCCATCCACCTGATTGGCTGACCGCCCCTCCCTGGGTGAAGATCTTCTTTCACTGATTCTTTTCATATTACAGTCTTTAACTCGAATCAACTTCTGGGGCACCAGTGGTCCAGGGATAAATATCAGTTTCTAAACCATCAATCAGCAAAACACCTCTAGTACACCAGTAGGGATCCGGACAGATTGGTATACAAGTGAATCATAAAACCTCCTTGTCCAATTTTGGTAACGTGGATGGAATGGCAGGCTTATCTCCTCAAGGTTGTGGATGGTTTGTTAGTTGCAACACAGCGAAAATACAATTATTACCAAATGATAAAAGGCACTGTCCAGTCAAGGTTGTATGAAAATATCTACTTTATTACTACAACAGACAGTTCTAGCACACTACAAAATAAAATACAACAGACCCTGTAAAAGAACACAGAGGACAGACAGTTTCACGAGGGAAAGGGATGCACACTTGATACTGACAAGACAAGAGGGTAGTTGGAAAAGTAATCATTCTTACTGTTCAAGGTTATTTGGTTTCAGCACCAAGGGGGCAAAGGGTTGTAATTGTCTCTAGGCGCCTTCGGAGAAGGACCAGGCAGGGTAGAACCTTAATGTACCTGGTACTGAAGAAGTTCTTGGTGCTCAACAGTGTTGAGTCATTTCAAGGGCACTTTGCAGCCCTAGAGACAGAGTTAGTGGCGGGAGACAGCTGCGGGCACCATGCGGCAGGCAGTTCGGTCAGCGAGGCTGGACGGACGTCTGCAGGCTGTCTGGCGCGTCAGCTCGGGGACAAGAATTGTTGTCTCTGTGCTGGTTGGTGGGTCTGGAAAGCTGGTCGGGGCATCTTGGATGGCTCTGGTGACTGCGGCATAACAACAGTCAGCGGTGTAGCCAGATGCGGTTCGAGTACTTGACTCTCTTGAAAATGTCCTTAAAAGATGGATGCTGGATGATGCTTGTGTGGCCCTCCTCCTAGCTTCTTCGCAGGGCTCGTGTCGTCCTTTCAAGGCGGGCGGCCCAAAGCTCAGGAGAGTGTTTGCAGGCAACGGCCTTGTCCTTTTTCCAGAGACTCCCTGGCACTTCCCAACTAGGAAGCTTTCTGGCAGAACCTAGCAGGGCACGCCGTGTGCAGGCTGGGTACCGATTCTGGAGCTACTGGACAGGTCCTCTGAGTTTGGTATCTCCCTCTGTTCCCTGGGAGATGTTTAAGGGAGGGATCTTGCTTCTCTCCTGGAACTCCTGGTCTTCCTTCACTGGCGGAAGATGTAGGGTAGAATGCACCTTCAGCCCGTGTCCAAGTGAGTCCTTCTTCTTAATCCTTTTAAAAGTCGTCGGAAGATCTCTTAAGTGGTGGGTTCAGCCTTCTTTTAAATCCAAATGGGCCCCAGTGATTGGCGTAGGCTAAGCCTACCTTAATGAACCAATCCTGGGTCCCTACCAACAATCTTCTGTTATGCACGAGGTCAGGACCAGAGTGCTCTGCAACAGGTCAGATAAGGGGTGACAACATACAGCTAAATCCCACCCATCTTCCTGTCTGTTGTAGATCAAAGTGTCTCTCTGGTTAACTGAGCCCTCAGTGACTCTTGATTAAAGCACAGGTTTCCCTTGAAATTTGTGCTGGGAGCAGATTCCTTGTTTCTCCCAAATCACATACTTCTCCCCTCTGAAAGGGGTTTGCCCTGTAGGGACACCAGTGGTAACTGCTGGACCCAGACAGGCCAATCACTGCCTTTCGTACAGAGAGGTGGGAACTAGTTTCAAGTTCACACATTGCATACCAAAGGGGCGTTAGCCTTCTCGCCTTTCCTGTTGTCTATCTGGCAACCAAGCCCCTTTAGGCTTGCCTCATTTATCTCGTTAGTATGCACTGCGACCAGCCGCATAGGACAAAGGGAAAGCAGATCCATGGAGCCTTTGATATTTAAATTAGGCTGCCCATGCTGGAGGAAAGTGTGTCTTCCCCCTCCTTGAGATGCTTTGATGTACCCAGGGCTGTCACATTCCAGCTGAATATGACAGGGAAAGACTGCGCCTATACGCTGTGTCTTCCCGGAGTATATGTGACTATGTGTTTTGTGTGGGAAGCAGATGAAATGAGTGCGGAATGGCTGCACACATTTCTTGGAGGTTGGTCTCCCATCATTCATTTTCATTTATCAAAAAGCCCAGGCGAGCACACTCTCCGCAGGCAGATGTTCTAATTCCTCACACTGTCTTTCTTGTATACAGTCTTGGATGAACTCTCCTTTTCTTCACCTTAATACAATAAAACCAAAGTGCTCTCTTTTCCTGGTACCTCTCTTCCCTCTCCTCTACCCCCTTGCATTCCCACTTTTTTTCCCTTTCTCCTCTTTTTCTGCATTCCCTCACAATGTTGGTACCACATTTGACTTTTCTATTTTTTTCTCCTCACATATTTCCAGCACTGCTCGCACCTGTAACTTTCCTCTTTGCAATATATTTGTCTTGCTCGCCCTTTTCTTTTGTTCCAAACCACCAAACATCAAATTGTTTCTAATATATTCCCCCATCTTGACTGTTGCTCTGAACTTCTGATTGGACTGCTTCCAATTTCACTTTCTGCTATCTGTCTCCTGTTCTGCCATTCCCCTCACTGCTCTATTACTTCTTCTTCTCTCTCGTTCTCTCTCTTCTTTCTTTTGACTCTCGTCTAGAATTTAATTTCCTATTTCTCTATAGTCCCCTTTATGCTCTCTATCTCTTCATCGCCTTTCTGTTCAGAAACGTCCTTGTCCATCACCTTAATTTCGCTGTTTTCCCTGTCTAACTCCTCACCACTGGAACCCACTCATCCTTTTCATTGAATCCACTGGAGCGAAAAGACAAAAGATGATAAAAACGAGGTGTAGAGCGGAGGGAAACCACTGAGAGACAGATCATATGGGGCAAGAAAAAAGATGAGAAATTGGCTGATGCAGTAGGGTAAGCGTGAAGGTGTGAAAAGGAAAGAGGAAGACAGTAATGGAGAGAAGCAGGTGAGAGGGAATAAGGAAAAGCGCACAATAACAGAAAGGTCAAGAGAGTGGGAGGTGAGAGGGGCTGTAGAGGCTACTGAGAGTTGAGTAGAATGTTATGGACAAAGAAAATGGGACAAGGGAATGTCTTCATTCTGTCCAAGTCACATCTCGAGTAAGTTACATTTCTCTATTTAGTTCAGCCCATTGACCCCTCAACAAACAAGCACCTACCATACTGAGACATTTTGATCCAACCTGTTGTGCTTCCTTGAAACCTGTTTTCTCCCAGCCCACCAATCTGACGTATTAAATGTGCAAATTAACTTTGATTCAACAAAACATATGAAAGTGGAGCCCTTTTCTGCACCCTCTACATTCATTTCAGCCATTGATGTGCATGAGTAGCCCAGACAAAGTCCCTTCGCTCAGACCATTGGCAAAGGCAGCTTATGGAGTGATTTATCACGGGGAAACAGGATTGTATACAACACTGACAGAGTGCATTCATTAGCACCTTCCTCTGAATATAGGTGTGATTTCGCGTGCAAGTTACAATGCGACCTTGCTGTTGCCATCAGGCTGCTGTCCACTCCTTGGCCGTGCACACCTCATCAGGGTGCAGGCGTTCTCGGCTGTCCCTGCCACTAGCTTTCCTCTGAAGCTTTCTTGCATGACCTGGGCGGCAAGCTTACTGCACGATCTGTGCCTTATCCAGTTTTCGGGACAAAGCATAGACAGAAGAATTATTTTGCCGGTATTTATCATGTGGTTCGTGGCCAGCAGATGGGGGGTGGGGGCGGGGGGGGGGGGGAAGAAGTGGACAGTGGTGTGTCCAGGAGTTATAGTTTAGAGGGAGCACTTACAGTTGCTGCTCACATTAACAAAGTGTGCTTTGTATACAAAACAGTGTATATAGATTGTTTTCATGATTTTGATTTTTGTTTCAATGCTTTCATAACCCAGTCTCATTCCCCTTCAGACATACCCATTAAAATAACATTTGCATATAACTCAAGGAAGCTAAGAGATTCTTTTTAAAGCAACAATAATTTAAGACTATGGGCCTCATTACACGGAAGGCGGTTGGCACCATGGTTGCCGCCGGTAATTTTCTGATCCCGCCATGGTGAATTGCGGAATTACCGCCCCATTCCAAGATTGGCGGGGCCGTAATTCCCCATTCACCATTGGCCCTTCCCCATTCCCATTGAGCCCCCATAGGGCTCAATGGGAATGGGGAAGGCGGCGATTACAGTACTGCAAATTGCGGTACCGTAATTGCCTCCAAGGTCCCTTTGCGGGTCCCGTCCTTAACGGCTGGTATAACCAGCCGTTAAGGTAGGGACCAGCAAAGGGACCTCGTAGTAGGGCGGTAAGGGGTTACCGGCACCGTTGCCTTTACCAGTGCTGGTAATCCCTTACCGCCAACCGTGTAATGAGGCCCTATGACATTATTTTGAGCCTATGCTTGAATTTATTGATGCTAACATTTAGTAATTTAAAATAATCCATTCCTTGTGTAGCACTTTCGCCAAAGCACTTTACATAAAACAATGTTATATGAAATGATGATTACCTGGCAACCAAAATGAATACTCATTTGTCAAACCCAGAAGGATGAAAGGTTGAGTAGACCTTGCTAGGATTCAAACCTGTCACCTGCAGATCACACGTAGATCCCAGCAGTGAGCACCAAACCCGCTGAGCTATCTTACACGCTATTTCCCCTTAAATGTGCATTCCACAGCTCTTGGTAATGCAGTGGCTCGGGGGGTTATATGTTCTATTAACATAAACCTTATGATTATGGTGCTTAGAAGCAAGAAAAATATATCATGCACCACTGGTAAATGTGATGACAGTTCTGTTATATTTTGCTTTAAAAATGACTGGAGGGGACGGGATAGGATGGTGGGTAGATAACATAATAAATGTTTCTTTTTAACATCACAATTGATTAAACAGCATACTGTGTCACAATTAGATAGCTCAGCGAGTTAAAAGCTCAAATCTGACATGTTCCTCCCTGCACTTTCCAAGCACATATTTCAGCGGTATTACCCAAATTGTTTGAACACTATTGTTTGAATGAACAATTGACCTAATTTCAAGGGTCCGAATTGAACTTTTCACAATTGACCGAATATATATATATATATATATATACATATAGTAAAAAAACTTTGTTAAAGGGACGTTATGGTTCAAAGTAAAACCGAAAAACCCCTGAAATTCGGCAGTTATGGTAAGATAAGCAAACATAACTCGCGCCACCGTGCACTGCTAACGCTAACACCCAGGACATCAAAGATGACATCACAAATGTCATTGATGACATCACTGATGACATCACATGTGCATTTACTTTTCATGAAAACTCTGTAGGAGGGATTCTTATAATGTTGACCAAAAAGTGTCAAGGATCATTTGAATAAATAACATGAGCTAATTAGTGCATTAAGCAATGCATTGATATAAATAGCATTCTATTATGAAGTGCTATCCAGTATACTAGGCAACTCATGCAGAAACTTAGGCAGTGTGTGCAGTATACATGATGAAGGTGCAATATTCATAATCTTGCCATGTAGAACAATGAAATGATAATTGCTTTCTTATTAGAGTTTTGCGTACTGTGAAACATGTAATAGGTAGCTAATAAAACCCACTTAATACATAATTACATTATTACAGACAAAACACAAAGAGGCAACAACACATACAAATTTGAGTATATACAGGGACAGAGAAGTAAGCAAAAAAGCAGAAGTAGTAGCAGAAAGAGTTCATAACCTAACTGATTGTCTTTATGCAGAGAAACTATTGCTCTGTTTCAAAGCTGCTACTTACTGTATGTATGTGTATCAAATGATGTCAGTGAACCCTAAGGAAAGGAGAGTGAGTATAATGTATACAAATATGAGCATATACAGGGAAGGTATAGTAATAAAAATAAAACTATGAGAAAGTGCTGATAACTCTAATGATTATCTTCATGCACAGAAAGGATTGCTCTCTCTCAAGCCTGTGTCTTCCGCTATATATATGTTTCATATGATATGACTTGACCCTAAGTCTACAAATATAGTACCTTTTCAATTTTTACTTCTTGACTGTTACTGAAGAAAACTATGTGGCTTAGATATGTCAGTAAAGGAAAAAAAGGGAGAGCCAGCCATGTGATGTCATCAGTGATGTCATCAATGACATTTGTGATGTCATCTTTGATGTCCTGGGTGTTAGTGTTAGCAGTGCACGGTGACGTGAGTTATGGTTCCTTATCTTACCATAACTGCTGAATTTCAGGGGTTTTTCGGTTTTAGTTTGAACCATAATGTCCCTTTAACAAAGTTTTTTTACTGAAATTGATAGGTTTTTAGTAGCGCAACTTAACCATAACGTCCCTTTTAACAAAGTTTTTTCATTGAATTTCATAGGTTTTTATTAGCGCAACTTAACCATGTAGGCTTATCAGGGCTGGTGTGATGTGCTCTCTTCTGTTTAGTCTCAGGAGTATCCTTGCTGTAGTATTTTGGATGAGTTGGGAGTTTTTTGTGTGAGACGTTCTGGCTTTCCAAGGTAGAGGCTGTTTGCGTACTTAATTCTTGATAATACTAGGGAGATGATTGCGAGGGTTCTGTGTGGGAAGGTGAGGTAGGGGAGGTTCCCTCTGATTAATCACAGGAGGTAGAAGCATGTCTATACATCACCAGTCACGCCACAGCATTTCAAAGCTTGTGGATCACTGTAGGGGACACTGCTGCTGGATTAAGGGTCTTTACATGGGAGGGCTGTGCTCTGATTGGCAAGCAAGAGAACCTATCACTAATGTTTTTTGGTCTGTGTTTGACAGTGGAGGCTGATAGGATAACTCTGGGTGTGATGATGTTGGAACCCAGTGAGATAAGACGTTCTGCTAAGGGGAGAACAGTTTAGGTCCCAAGTCTAAGAGTTTTCCATTTCAAAACTTTCAGTGCTCCCTCCCTTTAGATGATGGTGGGAAGCCACCAACATGCAAATACAGGCAACCTTTCATATTGTAATTGTTTGACTTACTGAAAAGTGAGAAGCCATAATAGAGGGGAAACGCTGTGATAACCTGGTTATATATAGCTCCTGCTGAATGTGAGCATCGGCTGGCAGCGAGTTGACCGTACAAATAATTTAATTACGGTATTAGCTTCAAGGGGGAGGTGGGAGGGAGGGTAGCCACAAACATAAAGACGCTGAGTAGGTGTAGCGTCTTGCGGGCATAGGATGTGGGTTTTCTAAAGCTCCTTAAATAGCCCCTGAGGGCACTTTGCCATTTTGCAATGTGAGTCTCTGCAGACTCCAGCTTCATTGCTCAGTGGCTGAGTTTCACTTACTCTGGGTGGGAGCCTAGCGGCGTGTCTGTGTGCCCCTGACCATTGTAACGTTATCTGCTGGAGTGACACGCAGGTGGTCTCGCTCAAAATTGGTGTGATCTGAAAATGCTATTTTAGTGCATCATTTTGTAGCGCCTTCGCAGATGCTACTGTCACAAGAGTGCCATTTACTCTCAAAGCCCTGTGGTAGCACCACTACTGCAGTGCCCCGTACAGGGGATGCCTGTGGGAAGAAGGTGCTGTCTTTAAAGTGCGATATTTTTATTTTTTTATTTTTTATTGTGCAATTAGTTTAATTCGTTAAAACTTTAAGCACATTTCATATAAAAATACATATCAAAATAATACATTTCATTCGAAGGTTTCCTTCACATTTAAAATGTCACTACTTTACATCGAAAGGATCTCTCTAGGAACATGATCTCACAGGTGAGCAATTTAAGAATGTGTTCTCTTTTTGCTGAATTTCCTTCCGTATATCATATGCTGCTGTACATGCTACCACGGATGCTGCTCCATAGAGAAACGACCAAAGTTGGTCACCTACACTGTCCTCTGGTTTACTCAAAAAATGTTCATAACCCTTTGCATACAATTTGGTCAGGGCTTTACATCGAGACAAAATATGACGACTAGTGCGATAATAGCGCGGCTGCGGAAGTGCATCATAGGGGCTCCAGAGGAAATAATGGGGTTACCTGTCTAGGAGATATACTAGTGTTGGGTAAAAAGTGCCACGTAGGTGCCAAGTATAGAACGTGTGGGTGGAGAAGTGCAGTGATCTAGAAGCCTTAAAAAGGCCCATTATTCTGAAATTCCAGGAGATCCCGCTGCAAAGGCATTGCAGCCACATGCAATTAGACATAGTGCATATCTGTGCACAGGGGTGTATTATCCGTTGAGTGGCAGTCTATGAAATAAATGAATTAAACTTCGCCTCGGGTTCCTGACCTTTAGTTAGTGTCCCTTTGTCTGCTTTTAGTGGAGTTTAAGGAGTTGGGCATCTACCAGCCCCTTATATTATGCCTCTGGAGGCACACTTTGCATATGTCAATATCCATAAAGTCGTGTCACTGACCCACTACCCCAACACACCACATGTCAGCACCCAGTTTCTTTGAAGTGAGTCTGTGTTCCCATCTCCTGACTACCTAACAGTTTGGCGCCATTATGCGTCTCACATGAAAGCTGAAGTAAATAGCTCACACGGTGGTTTTGTAAAGAAAAAAGGAGGCTACATATGTCACTCAATGGGAAGTGCTGGAAATGGGGAAAATGTACTGGTGGGGGACATGTAAGTGCAGGCAATGTGTTCCGGCACAGTAGCCCTTACGTTCTCCATGGTCCATCCCTTTCTGGGGCTGCCCACCCTTCCCCCATTACTGTAGTTGATTCCCTGTGAGTGTTTAAACCCTAAACCACGTGGTCTTCAAACTGTGGGACTGACTGCTCTAGCAGGGCCTGAAGGACGTCCTGGGTGTGCGTGAGGCTCTTCAAAAAGGTGGCGGCTTTTACTAGAAAATATAAGCAGATATGACAAGTGGGGTACGGCCCAGCAACAACATTTGTACTCAAGGGCAGGCTCGGCATAAAAAGGTATGAAGACCAGTGTATTAAGCGGAAGTGTGTAGGATGTGCTAAAAGCCAAACAACGGTGTGGGGGTACGTTGCAACAGTCACAAACCACCCGTATCTATCCCCGCACAAGTTTCTGCAGCTTTTAATTCCACTGTATTATGAATTAAATGTAGTGGTCATGTAATGGAATCTTCCTTTAAACAGCATGACCTCAGCCATTTTGGAGGACTCTTGGTGCATAGTTCTGGAAGAAAGGAGGAGATCCAGGGGGAGGTTATTGGCAAGAAAGGGAGAAATAGATGCACACTTTGAAGTTTTGCTGTATGCGGATCGAAATAACCTATTTACTGTATCCAAAGGTAAGCCCCCGGTGTTATTCTCCTACTTTACTGAGAGAGTTTTCCCAGAAGAGGGAGGAGGTTGTGGGTATTTTGTGTGGTGGAATGGTAGAAGTGATGCAGAGCTTCACCCCATAACTAGAAAGAGTGTCTATGGGGGCACATACACAGCTGAAACAATGCTGAGAGAGGAATCATATAGTCCCCATTTCCCTAAGCTACCGCCCATCAACTGAAGTAAGGGAAGAACAATCTACGGCATATCAACTTACTAATTGAAAGATAGATAAGCTAGAGTAATTCCAAAGAACGTTCATGCAGAGATCGGGATGGAAGAGCAAGGGTGATATGTAAGGACACCTTGGCCTACAAAGTAAACACAGGCAGCAATGGATCACCAACAGGAAATAGATAGGAAGGGAGCGGGTGATTGTCAAAATACAGCACCAATACCAGAGTGAGGGACAATGCATGCCTCAACCTGGTATACAAAGGTCAGAAATAACACAGCTAGGAACTTGCCACGCCATCACGCCTTAAAATTAGACGGACAGGAAAGAAAAAGAGAAAGAATATGCCTACTCCGTAGGGCAACCAGATACATAGAACAAGAATTATAATGACTGAGAGACATATAACCCACTAACCCAAAAGCTCAAATGTATGCATACTTAACTCACACAAAAAATCCACACAACCACCCTCTCGCATGGCAAACCGCACGAACTTCACCAGACCACAACAACAAACAAACAACACATAACTCCAACAGCAAACGAGGACTCACATCAATCTGATATTCACACCCAAGCTCAGCACAATGAAAACCGAACTGAAGCTGCCAACAGGACATCACTTTCTCACTTTCCTACTCCCTCATCACCCGATTAACCCACCCTGCCTTCTTGTTTGCAGATCCGCCTGAGCTCCTGGGGAACAATTCCGTTGGTGATGGTGCGTGGAACAAATAGCAGGAGTTCGTGTGAGCTGGTGATGGGTATGAGCAGGCTTCAGCTATAGTGTGTATGTGTGTGCCGAGACACGTGTGGAAAGTGGGAGGACAGAATGGCGGGCAGGTTGCTGGGGGAAGGAATACCGCAAGCATCCTGGTTTATGGGAATGTATCAGATCTGGGGATCCTAGCTGATCTTAGTTTATTACAGTGGTGATAAAGGGGACACATCCTTCAATTATTACCTCATGGCTTTTGCAAGGCCATTTTCAATACACGGCACCCGGAGACCATGCGCGTGGCAGCGGTGTGCGGTATGAATCCCAGTAACACAACATAACATTTGTCTTGATTTGCCAGACGACATTCTGCTGTTTTTCTCAAATTAGCATGCCTGACCATGCACCGTGCCCCAGCTGAGCGAGCTGATGTAAAGCAGAGTGAGACGTAGAGAAAATGGCCTTAAAAGAGCAAAAGGAACTGCGCGTGTCACATTTTGGTCTTTCATCTGCTCCAACCTGTATGAAAAATGCAAAAAATGTAATGGTCAGTTTAATAAAAAAATGTGTTTCTCTGCGTTCGCTTTTCCTCGCATCAAACGTTCAGAAACCAGCGTTCTCCCTGTGATTGCCAACAAGGCACAGCCAAGACATAGACACTTCTATTTCCAGTAGAACTATTACAGGGAGTTAAGAGAGAAAATGAGATGTGGATGCAAGAGAAGGAAGCTTGTTGTTACCTTTTGCCGACAGGCCTATAAACAGTGCTTTAAGTGCCCCTGGTCCCACACAACATTGGCGGGCCGCATTATCCCGCCGCAGCCGCGGCGGGAGATGCGCCCGCCAGTTTAACGTCAGGCGAGCTGGCAGAAGTGCCAGCCAGGCACAGCGTTGCTGAGGCTGGCTGGTACTTCCGTCAGTCACTGTAACTTCCTCTGATGACCCTCGTCATCAGAGTAAGTTACTGTCCCTTTGTTTGCCCTCCCCAGGTCACTGACCCTCGTCGCTCCGTGATCTAATATGCAGATTAGATCACAGATCCCGCGGGTTCACAGAGGGTGAATGGCGCCTCAGGATCTGTGATCTATCTGCTCTGAGCAGAGATCACAGAGCCCGAGGTGCCTTTCTCCATTGGCACATCTTTATAAAAGATGCCTTCGTCTATATTTATGAAAGGTGGCTTGAAAAGTACACAAACTATGGTAAGGTAAGCAAACAAGTGTGCGTAATTTACTATGCTTTGTGCACTTTTCAAGCCACCTTTTATAAACATAGAATGTGTAACATTGCTATGTTTATAAAAGATGGCTTGAAAAATGCACAAACCATAGTAGTACGCATATAAATATATAAATGCACACATACATTTATATATTTGTTTGCGCACCTTACTATGATTTGTGCACTTTTAGGCCACACCCACAATGGAAGCCACACCCCTAAACGAGGGCCCCCCCTCAATTGTTTACCCCACTTAAAGCACTGCCTATAAACGAGGCGGAGACATAGTGCTCATCTCCTTTTTGTATTAACTACTGCCTCTTCCTCCCCCGAGGCTCCTCCTCTTCCTCCTCTGACGAGGTCCCTCTTAAAGGGCCTCTACACATTCCCTCATGACACATGTCAACAGAGAGTAAGTGAGCCAGCGCTAGCCGCCCCGACAGTCCACACAAACTATTCCCGAGTCCCCTCTAATAAGCAGCCATATGATTTCCCCTCTGCACATCTGGGAGCGCACCTCAGGAGACCTGCACGCATTGAGAGTTGCAGCAGAGGAGCCACATCCTCATCTCCATGAACTGAGAGTATCTGGCTCTTGGTTTGCAGGCATTTTCCTGTATGATTGAGTGTTGTGACAAATAAAGTGAGCACCACGCCCAGGGTGCGGTACACGCTCAGAAGGTTTCACGCTTGAATCAGTATAACAGACATACTTCTCAAATAGAACACTCTGTTCAAATTCTTATGCTTCCTAAATGGTCTTACATTGAATGCAAAGCAGTCTGGGGGCCACTTTTTTGCCATTTATCCTCCTCACCCTTTTCACTGGTGATTTATTTACAAAATAATGGTGATTTACTCACTGGTTGCAATAGTTACATATTGAGTGGGAGAGTGGTTTATTTACAAACCAAGCCAAAGAGATGGAGAGTGGTTTATTTACAAACCAAGCCAAAGAGATGCATTTACAATATGCATGCTGATGCCGAGTGACCCAAAATACACGTTTGCAGGGTCCCCTCATGTATTGTTTGGGCGATTATGCACCCTCTTTAGGTCATGCCCAGCACTTAGGTCAAGCCCCCTTGTTAGGGAGAGACAGCATGAGAGTGATAGGAAGAGACAGAGAGACGAGAGAGAGAGCGATAGAGAGAGTCAATAATAGAGGGTAGGCAATAAGGGGGGCTTCTGCAGGAATAGGGTCAGCAGCACACGTTTAGGGGTCACAGGATTATGATATTTACGTTCTTGAGTTTTTCTTCAATAACTCATTGTTATTAGATATCTTAGTTCCATTGGTTTGATTCATATGAACAAAGACTACAACCCCCAGAATGCACTTTTTCTTAAAAGAAAGTTCCAGGCCTGAAAAGAAGGTTACATTAGCTGGGTGCGATGTGCAGAAAAAAACATCACAACTCATGTTTGCAAATAAATAAATAAAATACTTAGTCCTGGGAGGCTTGCTCAGCGCCAACCCGCTCGCCTTGGCAACAAGACTACACGAAGCAATACAGGTTCGATCCCCGGGTCAGCGCTCAGAAACCTCTGGGCATTAAGCGAGTTATAAATACGCAACTAAAGACGTGTTCCTTTAACAGGGCTTGATGCGCCCAGGCTGCGTGAATGCTTTAAAAATGCAAATAAATTAAAAAATATATATAAATTGAAACCATTCATCGTCCGCTCCTCTCTCTCTGAAGCCTGAATGGGATAGGAGTGGGATAGGCCGAGGGTTGAAGGCATGCGGGCTATGCGATTATGGGAGCAAACAGAGAAGTTAAAGAAACAGTCCTGAACACGTGTAAATAACAGTTGTTTACATAGCACTCAGTGTATCGACCTGTGGAGGATGGGCTGACTCTGCCCTGCCAGACTTGGACCACGTGTTCGCACGTCGCCCCCATATCACTGCAGACTGCTGGACCTCTGGCCACACACAATAGTGATTGTGTTTCTTCTCTCACACAATACTAATCTGCCTGCAAAGGAACTGAACATCTAGTGATACTGAACTACTACTGCCCACGTGTTTCTCCCCAAACCCCTCCTAAACTCACAACCATTTCTGAACCAAAATGCAGACATACATGTCTCCAGTGATGTCGTGCAAGTCTAGTCTTCTTAAATTCGTGCCATTTTTTTCATTTTTGTACAATACCTCTGGTAGTATTTTCCATCTTACATTCAGGGCTAGACGTGCCATAAAAGTGCAGTGTTATGAACCAAGAACCTGGACTGGATAATCATCTCACACCTGACAAATGGCAACTGAGACCCCTGTGTAAAATGACCTCTGCGTTTTACATATGTAAAGACACAGCTAAATTAACTGATAGGTCAGGTCACCTGCTTATAGTCCTAGATTGACAATGTATGCAGTTTGTTGTTGACTGATGACTGTGTGGGGATGACAGGGGCTGGGGTTTGGCTTTTAAATGGAAATATGCCAATCCCTATGCTAAATGAAACGTGGACACTTATAAGGAGGACTTGTGGCGGGCAATGGTCACACTAACATCCATTCATTGCTCACTGCTGTCTGGGCGGAAGTGTTTTTGTTACCAAGCAGCATGTGATAGGTCAGTGACCCTGTGAGCATCCTCTTTGCTCCATTTACAAAGATTTGCATGAGATAAAATCAGGAGACATGCTTGAGCATCTCAGATTTGCCCCTGCTACGTCACATCTGCTTCACAAAGCCTAAAACTAAAGCAAATACGACCATGCTGCAGCATCTCTGAGATGCCCTTCATCAAATCTTTATCAATCGTATTTGATTTTGTATGGGAGACTCTGAAAGATGCTCGGGGCAGCATCAAATTTGCCTCAGTTTCAGGCATTGTGAATAAGGTATAAAATAGCAGGAGCACATCTGAGATGCTCGGAGTATTACTTGATTTGCTCCAATCCATATGTTTGTGAATTGCATTTGAACACGAGGCTCTCAACGATGCTCCAGGCAGTACCAGATTTGCCCCAGTTCCGGCCATTGTTAATAAGGTATAAGACAGCATGAGCACATCTAAGAGGCTCAGGATATCTCCTGATTTGATCCATTGTAAATCTTTGTGAATTGCATTTGCACATGAGCCTCTCAAAGATGCTCCACGTGGCTCTAGCGTTGCACCAGTTTCAGGCATTATGAATAGGGTATAAGATATCAGTGGGATATGTTAGAGGCTCAGGGTATCTCCTGATCTGCTCCACTACAAATCTTTGTGAATTGCAGCTCGTGGCCTTCTCAAAGATATTCCAGGCCGCACCAGATTTGCACCATTTTCTGGAATTGTGAATCAAGCAATAATCCCCGAGCAGGGGGGGCATTACCACTTCAGGTAATGCCTCATGCCCCATAGTTACAGGCCAGAGCAAAGCAAGGGCCTTAACGAAGGCCCCGGGGCATTACCCGAAGTGATAATGCTTCCCTGCGAGGGGCTTATTGCTATTAGTACCCTGGCCCATAAGACCTGAGTACTAAAAGCCTTTTTATGCGTTGCGAAACGCAGAGTTAAACAAAGGGCCACCAAGGAAAGGCGAATGTAGCCTGTTCTCCCTTTTGATGGTGGCCATTGGAAAAAGTTTTTTTAAAAAGTAAGAAAAAAAATGTCCACTTTGGAAAGGGAGATGGGACTACTTGTAGTCCCTTCTCACTTTCCACGGCTGGCATTAAACATTAAATAAATATGGGAAAAGTAAACAAAAAAAATGGCCGCCATGGACAGACGAGAAGGGACTACATGTAGTCCCTTCTTCCTTTCCATGGCGGCGTGTCGCAGATCGGGAGCGGACGTGCTGGGGACAGAAGTGTGCCGAAGAGGAGCAAAAAAGCAGGTAAGGGGGGGGGGGCGGAATCTGTGGAGTGGCGAGGGGAGCATAGCACTTACCTGATTTCCCCGGCGGGGGAAGATGGCAGCCTCCAGCCGTGAGGACGCTTGGAGCGGGGGATTACCATGTAGTAATTCCCCCGTTCCGAGCCTCCTCATTGGCTGGGAGGCTGCCACACTGGTACTAATAAGGTATGAGATAGCAGGAGCACATCTGGGATGCTCAGGGTATCTCCTTATTTGCTCCACTTCAAATCCTTGTGAATTGCATTTGCATATAAGCCTCTCAAAGAAGCTCCAGGCAGCACCAGATTTCCTCTGCTTTTATGCACTGTCAATAAGGTATAATATAGCAGGGTATCTCTTGATTTGCTCCAGTGCAAAACTTTGTGAATTAGGCCCTTGAACTCTAAAGGTGTTTTTTAATAAATGTTCATGTTATGCAATTTACTTAGGTCAGCACAGAGGCACCACCCCAGCAAATTTCAAAACTGCCAGAATATGCCTTACCTGGTTGAAATGAAACCTGCCTGATTTCAGAAGGTAAGGCTGATCTCTCTTGGGTTCCACACTGTCTGAGGAAAGATGAAAAATAAACACCCCGTGACAAGTGGATCCCAAGATGAACCGAAGCATGGGCAAAAAAGTACAGCAGCAGAAACAAAACAGAGTTGAATCTTGCTTTAATATGACCCATGAGGATATCCTCGATGTGAGTCCGGGCAAAAGGCTCCACGGACTCTGATGCTATTTGCAATGAGAATGCACTTGGATGGCATCCATAAGTATAAAAAAGGACTTTCTTGGGTCAAGCTGTGAATGCTGGCATTAAAGGCGAACTTGACTACAGGAAGGAGTTGCAACCAATTGTCCTGGGGGCAGAGGAAAAACAATGAAGATATTGTTTAACAGTCTAGTTTAGTCGTCCAATGCATCTATTGGATTCAGAGTACTAACCTGAGGAGAGGTCTCGACTGAAACCCAGCAATTTGCATAGAGCAGTCCAAAAGTGGCTGGTATATTGAGTTTCCCTGTCAGATCTGCTGGAGGCAGAGAGCCCAGGAAGACGAAATATGTCCTTCAAGAAAACCTCCGCCATAACATCTGCTGTAGGTAGAGAATGCAAGGGTGAACATTGGGGCCGCTTAGTCAGCCGATCTACAGTAACCATAATAGTTGTGTGTCCCATGGGTGGAGATGTATCCACTATAAAGTCTGCAGAAATATCCCTCCAAGCAGCTAAAGGTATCTTGGACGGATGCAACTTTCCTACCGGTGGTCTCCGGGACATCTTCTGTTGGACACAACCAATGCATGAGGACAAAAAATCTTTCACATCCTGTTTCACCGAAGGCCACCAACAGTAATGATTGATCAACTCCCAGGTAGGGGAAAAAACAGTAACCTACAATGACAGCACTTGATGTTGGCAGGTCGTTGTAGGGATATACAACCTTTTGTCCTTAAAAAGGAATCCTTTCTGGAGTTTCAAGTTAGGACAGGGTTCTTCATGTGATTTTTTGATGTCAGCAAGGAAAGTGCCCACTTGATACAAGAACCGTTTACCCTCTACGATCTCATCTGGGTATAAGGAGTCTGTCGTGTCCATGACATCTTGCTGGGAAGGTTAATCTGCAGCAATGTTAGAAGATCTGTAAATATAAGTAATGTGGAAATCATATAGTGTAACAAAATGGGCCCAACATGCTTGCTGACTATTGATGTATTCCACCTGTTGAAGTACCTAGAGGTTCCTATGATCAGATTAGAGCTTGAATGGGTAACGCAATCCATGCAAGCACATTTTATGGCCAATAACTCCTTCTTGATCACAGAATAATGGATTTCCCAATCAGTATGTTTCCGTGCATAATAAGGCAGGGGGTGCTCCCTTTGGTCTTCATTTGGTTGTTTCATTACTGCCCCAACAGCATAGGTCGAAGTGTCTGTGAAGGCTTGAGCAGCTTCATGAGACCATAGGAAAGCTTTCTTTCCTTTAAGAAGGTTGGTCAGTGGTAATGCCATGTACGAGAGGTTCGGTATGAATTGGCGGTAAAAGTTTGCCAGCCCCAGAAAACGTTGAATATCCTTGTTCGATTAAATTGTAGACCACTGTTAGATAGCTTAAACCTTCTTAAAGTTCATAGCAAAACCTTCTGGAGATAGAGGGAATCCAAGGTACAGCACAGAGACATCAAATTGTCATCTCTCAGGTTTGGCCAATAGATGATTTAGACGTAGTCGATGAAGGGCTTCAGTTACATCTTAAGTGTGCTTGGCTTCAGACTTGGAGAATATAAGTATGTCGTCCAAGTAGACAATCAGGGAGTGACCAATGAAAACGGAAAATACATGCTCCATAAACCAATGAAAGGTGGCAGGGGCATTGGCAAGGCCAAAGAGCATCACTCTGTATTGGTACTGACCATAAGGAGTGTAATAGGTTGTTTTCCATTAATCTCTGTCTTGTATACGGACTAGGTGGTAAGCCCCCCAGCAATCAATTTTGGTAAATACCACGCCCCTTGTACAGCAGTAAGAATATCTGAGATTAATCGAAGATGGTATTTATCTTTAACGGTCACTTTGTTAAGACCCCTGAAATCCAGGCAAGGACGAAGTTCATCCGTATCCTTCTTTAGCACTAAAAAAGCGATGCACCCCCTGGTGAATTGGATTGTGTGATAAGTCGACCACAGAGATTGCATTCCAGATACACATCAAGTGTGCTCTTTCCTTTCTTGGACAATGAGAACATTCTGCTGAATGGATCTGAAGTTCCAGGAATTAAATTGATCGCACAGTCATCATCACGATGCAGAGAACGGTTCTTGGTGTTGTCATCTGCAAAGACATCTAGGTAATCGTGGTATTTAGTGGGTATTATCAATGCTTGGACTGTCAAAGTTGATCCAGGAGAGGCAGTGAGCAAGGACCTATGGTAATCAAGGGTACAATGTCGACTGCATTCTTCTGAACCTAGAAACAGAGTTCCTGCAGTCCAATTGATATAAAGATTATGTATACTTAGCCAGGATATGCTGAGTATAAAAGGGAAATGGGTGGTGGTGATTAAATCAAAGGTTAACTCTTCCTAGTGGTTTGCCACAATAATTTGAGCTGGACATCCACTTCACCACCGGCCCTGAAGACAAAGGTCACCCATCAACTCCCTCGACGACTACAAATATCCCTCGGCTTGTTCTGGGAATTCTTTGGTCTTTGGCCCAAGTCGAATCTATAAATATACCACGGCTCCTGAATCGACTAATGCATGTAACTTGCATTTCATGTTGGAAACAGTGATTTCCACTAGAGGAACAATTAGGGCTGTGTCTTCTTCTGTAGTTTTGGTCATGGGGAAGATTGAGCCTTGACCACCTTCCAGTTCAGATGACCCCTTTATGAACGGGAAATGGCGTTTCCTTTGGCCAGGTGAGTATTGGAGGCACCGTACATATGTTAGAAGGAAAACAGATTTGTTTTTCAAACTATGTGGCTGATTCGCAGTGTCTCATTCCCCTATCAGGTATCTATGTGAAGGACGCCATAGCAGTGTCTGAGGTATATGACCTCATACACGAGTGGATGGACATGAGTGGGATGCCATTGAATCATGGCAAGACAGAGCTAATGATCATTGGCTCTAGACTCAGACTAGCTAAACTTGAATCGGAGTATAAATCATTTCATATAGCGGATCATGATATCCCGATGAAGGAAAAAGTAAAAATCTTAGGAGTGATGCTTGACCAGACTTTGAGCATGTCTGCCCAGGTCTGCAGCCTGGTGTCAGCCTATTATATCAGGCTGCTTTCGCACATTCATCCATTTCTATCCCAGAAAGGCTGCAAAACGATTGGTCGAGCCATCATCTCTGCTAAAATTGATTACTGCAGTTCCCCTCCTCAAAGGAATAGGTAAAACTGAACTCGCCAGACTCCAAGTGGTGCAGAATAGCACCATTAGAACGATCATGGGTCTGCGTACGTTAGCTCATGTGTCAGAGGTGAGAAAAAAACTGCATTGGTTACCTATTGTGGAGAGGATAGAGAAAGCTGCTCACCATCACTTATAAGTCTCTTAGCAGATCTTTTCCCACTTACATTGCCAAAAGACAAAAAAACAAACCGGTGGTGCGCTCCCTGTGTTCAAATGGTGAACAAAACTTGCATATTCCGAGAACATAAATGGAACTGGTTAAAAGGGATGCCTTTTGGGTGATCTCCCCGGCAAAATGGCATGCTCTGCCTTCATATCTGAGAAGCTGCTTGACTCTGGAGGTATTCAAGAAAAAACTTAAAACGCACTTATTCAAATAAGGACGAGTGCTTAGACCTCTTAACCTAATTCTCAGCTGTTGAACGTCTTTGACGCCCGTATGCCCCCAGGTCCCTGGTTGCGCCTAATAAATAATGTAATGTAATGTAAGAGACCCAGCTTATGTCAGCGTTTTTTTCTTCTGTTGACAGAGGTCCTCTCATGGCTCCTATTTGCATGGGTTCCCCAGGTGCTGTAGCAGAGTTCCTGTCTGGACTATTTTCACCAAGAAGAAGGGGTGCAGGCAGGGAACGGCTTCTATGTCATCTTTTTCAGCTTGTCATTCCCAGAGGCCATAATCCAACTGTAAGACCAAAGTTATAAGGTCTGCGAAGGACGCCGGTCACGGTATTCTTGATTTTCTCTGAGATACCACGTCGGAATAATGTGCATTGTGCCTCTTCCGGCCATGGTGTTTCGGCGGCCAACAGTCTGAATTTAGTAACGTAGGATAATACACCTGAGGACCCTTGCGAGTAGTCCAATAGTGTCTCCCGTACAGTGTAGTATTGCTCTGGTCGACCAAACATCTGTCTGAGAGCTCAAGAAAACCATCATAATGATCCAAAAGTGCACTCCTGGCGGTGACAAGGGGTGTAGCCCATGAAAGAGCACTAAGGTTAAACTTAGAGATCAGATAACCCACTTTGGCTCGATCAGTGGAGAAGGCAAGTGGCTTGAAAGTAAATTGTATAGTACAAGCATCAATGAATGGCTTTAACGTGCTAAGAGCACCTTCGTAGGGTCCCATGCCTAAGGGTGGAGTAGGTATTTCAGTATGCATGGCATCTCGGTTAGCCACATATTGCTTAAGAGCTAAATTTTCCACTTACAAAGCTTGAACTTTTTATTGTTACTATTATTATTATTATTGTATCTATTAAGCGTGGATCTAGCTTCAAGAAGCAACAGAGCGCTTTACAGAGGTATACAACAATACTGATCCACAACGGAGCACTTTACAGAGCTATACAACAGTACAAATGCATAAAGGAGCGCTTTTCAGAGGTAACAGCAGAACAGATATGCAGCTGTACAGGGTGGCGGGGAGGAGAGGGTCAGACGTGTCTAGCGAGTCAGGTGGTGCGGGGGCGACATGATGGCCTAGGTGTTGAGGTGTAGAGGTGCGCCTTGAGTGCTTTTCTCAGTTGTAGCAGCGTGGGGGCAAATCTGATGCTGACGGACATATTCTTGGGAGTAGGCAGAGAAGGCTTGTTTTCTCGTCCTTTCCTTTTTGCAGCAGCAGATTTGAAGTCTACCACTATCCTGGCTTCTGGTTGTGCACTGTCTGCCAGAGATGCTGAGTTTGTCAGCAAGGTAGCTGGGTGACTTGAGGGCAACTGCCTTATAAATGATACAGCAAGACTTGAACGTGATTCGTGCATGTAGTGGGAGCCAGTGAAGGTCGATGCGGGCTGTGGTGATGTGGTTGTATCTGCGTACACCCTTGATGAGATGTGCGACCGCGTTTAGGACACTTCTCAGGGGCACAAGGGAGGAGAACGGGAGGCCTTTGAGGAGGGCATTGCCCCATCCAGTTCGGAAAACACCACTGCTTGAATGGTGTATCTAAAGCTGTCCGGACGGAGGAAGGGCTTGACTTTCTCCAGGAGGGAGAGCTGATACCAATATGTCTGAGTTGTTTTACCTATGTGTGTCTTGAAGGAGAGGTGTTTGTCGATGTGGAATCCAAGGCACTTGGTGCAGGAGGTGAGCTTGGTTGTGAAGCCCTCAGGGTTCATGGTTGATAACTAGGTCTGTATGTCTGCGTGTTTGGTGTTGTTGGTGAGGAGTAGGAATTCAGTCTTGGAGGAGTTGAGCTTCAAGTATGCCTGTGGATGTCCTTAATTGAGTCGATCTTGAGGTATAGCTGTGTGTCATCAGTGTTTTGGTGGATGTCTATGTTTTGTGTGGCTAGGGCTCCATGTATAGAATGAAGATCACTGAGGAGAGGATGGAACCCTGCAGGACTCCACAGGTGACGGGTAGCATTGGCCATCTAGAGAAATCCACCTGAACAAACATCTGGTTGTTGGCGAGGTAGGACTTCAACCAGCATAGTGTAAAGACCCAGTCCCCGTCTTATACGTGCAATACAAAGAACTAAGACACACCCCAACGGGGAATGAGACTAAGAGAACAGGCTGCGAGAGTTAGTTTTCTTTTATGTAAAATTGGCATCCAGAGAACTCTGCTGCCTGAGAGCGCTCTGGCGAACATTACAATTACATGAACTTATCAAGACAAAAATCATCATTTGTGATGTCATTATATAAGGAACTGGAAAAAAAATCGAATTATTTTAAATACTCTTTTATCGGATGTGAACTAATACATTTCAGAACGTAACTGTCTCCACCTTTTCTGGAAGAGCATACTGATACACGGTATCCAAAGCTCCACTGCACTTTTTAAGACAAACCACCTTAGCGTCACTGACAAGGGTAGCCTTTGACTCCATGTTCCTTTTTTCGATATATTTGCCTAAACCATCCGGAGTCAGGCCCCCACCAAAAAAGAGAGTTCTTTTGCCCTTGCTGCATACTTCCCATTATATAAGGAACTACATGGGCACAGGATTGGATGAAAATTAAGTAACATATGTAGCTGTAGGTGCTGCTCCCTCCGGATTGGTTGTTTGGTTGGCGGGAGGGTTGGCGTCAGAAGGTCCATCTGCCTGTGTCCGGGCGGGGTGAGGGTCAGGTCGCTGTGAAGCAGGGTGGCCACTACTAAGCTAACATGAGATACTACCATTAGACATGTACTAAATAATAGTTGCTACAGCTCCTTTGAGCAAATCATTATACGCCTATAAATTACATACATATAATCACACCATCAATCGTTGGGACTTATATGGAGTACCGGGCTTAAGGGTCTTGGCAAGTGTGATAACATCTATCGTGGGGTGGGTCTGAGCTCATCAAAGAAACTATGGGGCATGTTGACATTTGTTAGTTCTAGGGTGGAATATACTGTGACAGAGGTCGGATTTTAGTTAGGGGCACCTAGGGGTGGGCTTCATGGCAGCGTCGCGTGTCTGGTACATCAAGAGAATACTTTGTAAGGACACAGGATTAAACTGGCAGTCATTTTCCAACAGTGGGGGTAAGAGGGCACAGGCAGGTTTCTGGAGATGGATGAGCTACAAGCCCTGGTTCAGGCCGGTTCACACATGGGACAGTGATCTCAGAGGAAGGGCGAGATGTTACATTTGTTTTGTTGCAAATACCTCCGGCTCGAGCGTGAGAATGGAGCTGCAAAGTTTTCAGGAACAGTGCGCGGCGCTGCAGAGGGGAGAGAAGCCTTCTTTTCGTATTATCGCAGTGAGGCCTAGTCCAAAAGATGGAGTCGAAGGTGCACAAAAAGGATGCCAAGTGTCTCTCGCAACAGCCCCACCTATGCCAATGCCAGCATAAGGGCAATGGAGGAGTCCCCCACTATTGGAAGAGCAAGTGGTCCATGTTGTGCTGAATGTATGACAGGGGTCCAAATGACCCCTCACTGCCACACATTCCCCCTTTTGTTACATCTAAAGTAACAAACTACTTATTGTTCTTATTCTCATTCTGGTAATACTCTGCCTCCGCTACCGTGTCATCCCAAGCAAGTGTACCCTTTATCGGTATCCAAGCCCTACATACGCTTCTCCGGCTATGCCCACTTCTCGCATATTCATCAGTTGTACATGTCATGTATATTCCTCCATCCCGTCCAGTTCCACCCACACCTCCCAGTACCATTGCAGCTCCCTTGGTTCCTTTATGGTAGTGTGATACAAATTATCTACCCTATCCCCATTTTGGCGATATACAGCTGTCATGCAATATTTTGGTGGGTTTGGTCCTCCAGTTTGCATCTGCGCATCTATCATAGTGTCTACCGTTGTCTGTCGGCCCATCGTTACTGTAAAGATACCGGTGGGGGTGCCTGTACTTCCGCTCTCTATATGGTAGAGGAGAGGCACAGAGGACCCCAGCCAAGATTTTCTATATGGTAGCAATTGACCAGCAATCAAGGCCTATCTTCTCAGGAGGTGATGCGGGCGGGTTCTTAAGTACAGTGTAGTCCCCGAACCCCCACAAAGGAATGTCCACACACTGTATTACTGAAAACACAGTCTTTATATAATTAATATTCAAAGGTATGTACACGATCACAATAACGCACTTTGTACTCGGAAATCAGCAATGATAAATATATATACAATTCTAAAGTGGTACCACCAATGTTATCAAATCTCATTAAAGTGCATCAACTGTACGGTTAAAATGTCACACAGATCAATAACGAGGATACCAGCAATAGAGATAGAAAGGAACGCAAGAGGGTTGAAACAATAGGCAGATTTCTGGCCCCTACCATTAGACACAGTTCTGTGTGGAGATCCCCCCACCTGGGCAACCTGTAATATAAAGATATATAGCACAAGCCCAGTCCATATATTGTTCAATAGTCTTATTTCCTCCTATAATGTTTTACCCCCCCAATGTATCTGGTGGAGTTGAGTTCTTCGAAGACGCGTCGAAGGATCCTTCTTGAGTGACTCCCTTTAAAGCAGGAGCATCGGATCGTCGAGAGGCGTCGAAGATGGTGAACTTGGCGTCGACGGCATTGATGAGAAGTTCAAAGGTGCCGAGACCACGACGTCGATCCTGGCGGTGCTCGTCAGTGACATCCTGCGAGGATGAGGTGTGCGGGGCACCTCGGCGATGGATTGTTCAGGACCGCAAAGAGTTTCAGAAGAACTGTGGCCCAACAAGGGCGTCGAGTCATCGAAGTCTTTGTGGCCTTCAGGTGGCGTGAAACCCACTGGCGGATTCTCCTCGGCGCGTTGGTCGTCCTCGACTTTCTCCGGCGGGAAAAAGCGGTGGATGTTGCGGACAAGGGAGTCCTTCGATTCAAAGGTTCTTAGGCAAAGGAGCGGGCGGCTCCGGTCGTCAGTGGCACGGCGTCAAGTGGTCCCCACGGCTGGGCAACACTACTTCAACGGGCCTCCAGCGGTTACACAAACCTGAGAACCCTGGTCGACGACAATAGACTTCGACAGCGGCGATGTCCGGGTGCTTTGCTTCGTTATCCTCAGCAGTCCCGTCTCGGGTCGGCAGCCTTTCGAGGGTCTGACTTCTAGTGAGCTTCGGCGAAGGTTAGCGGTGCTCGATGGTCCCTCGGAGCACGGGAAGAGGGCGCCTTACCAGGTCCTCCTTTGGATCAGTCTTCGACGAATTCGGCAGCTTTCAGATCAGGTCGAAGCAAATGCAACAGCAAGTCTTCTTCTTCCAGCTGGGCGTCGAGGATCAGCAGTTCCAGTTACTCTTCAAGTGTAGACACAGCTTCTGAACAATTTCCAGTGGTGAGAGGTCCCCAGATATACTATCCTGTCTCTCATCCACACTGCTGGGTCACACACAGTAGCCAATCATACAGAAGGGCATTCATGCAATCAGTCAGCCAATCAGGCACACAGTGCATTCAGGCCACCCCCCTCCCTCTCAGACACTCACAACAAGGAATGTGGATTGGGACAAGTACCCAGCCATTCAACACTACACACTGCATTCAGGCCAGTTTCGGGCAGGGCTGTCTCAGTCTTTGTCTCTCATACCAGAAACCAGACAGCCACAACAAGAAGTGCATATTGGTCACACACTCCATTCACCCAGGTCCCACCCACAGGGTGTACCCACAACATACAGTCACTGGGAAGGCTCCAGCCAGTCTGGACTGGACTTCACAACAACACCATTTATGGAACTTCCACCCAACAGCCAGTCAGAGGGAAGGGACAGAGTCAGGGCTTCCCAGGACTTTGGGAAAACAAGGTAACCGGCAATAGAAAGCAAGAGGACAAGGGGTCCATCTTGTTTTCTATCAGGAATCAACTGATTTCAGCGGCAGGGCCTGGGTATCCCAAAATGGAGGATACTCAGCGCACCTGTCAAATTCAGCATGGAGCTGCCACCAGCCCATACCCTGCTCTGCGGGCCACCCACAGGTGCCCAAAAACATACACTAGGGGCACAGAGTTGTACCCCCACCCATGGGTGCCGTAAGGGTATCCCATGGGTCTGTTCACCAAACCAAAAGAGAGAGGGCTGCACCGCCAGGAGTCCCACATGAATTCCTGCGTGGAAAACACGACAGAACACACAATAAAAAGGCTATAAAGGACAAGGATACGGAGGCCCTGTCCCTCCGATGCATTTCCAGCATAACAGTTACCATCATCATTGTTGAGTTAGGCATAGATTTTGCACAACATCGGATACCTAGTTGGCACACACAGAAAAAGAGTAAAATAAAAACGATGACTGGGACACAAATTTTCATCACAGTGCTGAACCAGGATGGTATCCAATTGAACATGTTGTCAAACCAGTTGCTTGGCTCTATTCCTCCTTCTTTCAACATTCTTTCCCCCAGGCTGTGTACTGCTGAGATGATGTGGGAGAGGTTCCCATTATCTGTGTCTTCAGAAGATACGAATGTAAAGCATGCGCTCCCGATTTTTCGTCAAACACCGCCGTCCATTGCTGTGAGAAGGTCTAGGACGTACCAGTTCTGCAGTGTCATTAAACGCAAGGCGTGAAGTTCCACCTTGATCACATTGAATCCCTCTTCAGTGTCGTTGGCCAGTTGGATCAGCTCCCAGTGGACGATTTGTAACCATTTGGCGTTCATTCGCGCCTGAAGTCCTGGCATTAGGAGGGAAGCAAAGAATGTCTCTGCAGAGTTAAAGAGTTTGTATTTTGCCGGGATTTCAGCGAGAAGATTGGATAATTCGCTGGAAATATAGTTTGATGACCTTCTTTTCCGGGAGAGTCTGTCTTTTAGGTCACTTTCAGACAGAATGTCGTATGAAGAAAGCTCTGTGGTTGCTGGTTGGGGCGCTGCCGATGTGTCAGCTGATTGCCCTGCTGCCGATATGCCAGCCGATTCCCCTGCTGCCGATATGCCAGCCGAACCTCTCAACCCTTGGATATTGCTTTCTGGTATCACCATCAGTGCAGAATGCAGAGTGGCCAGGGCGCAAGTACCTTTCCATGATGCCGATAGATGCAGGTGGGCTTGTTTGCCACAGACCCAGTACATGTCCATGAGCGCGGCTGTACCTTTTTTCATATCAGGGATAATGATTGTTTTGTTGCATAATTTTTTGGCACCCATCGGCACCTTCCCTTCTCCGTGAAAACAAAGTTCATGTGAGATTTCTTTTTGGGTCTTGACAGGTTTTTTGAGAGCGGTAACCCATGTGAGTTTTGCAATGTGCTGGGACCAGACGGGAGCGCACATTTCTTTGACCCATTGAAAGTTTTCTTCAGTTAGTCCTCTAAGTGCTTCAGCTTTGCACTCAATCGTTTCGTCATGCCACTTGTTTTCTGTAAATCTTGTTCCTCTTATGACAAAAATGGCTCTTTAATACAAATTACTCCTTAGCGCTTGCTCGTGCATGTTTTCTCCTTCTGCAGCATTTCTATTGTAACTGTGTGTGCTGGGAAGGTGCTCCGAATCCTACATAATACAAGATTAATCAAACACTGGCCGTCTGACAAGGGCATCTCTTGTGGTACAAGTATTATAGGTGTCCCTGATGCATGTGGTATGAGAGAGCAGACATAGCAGCTCTCGTTCGTGGCTTGTTTTGCTGTAGCACTCATGTCTCAGTACCATTTATTTGACTGGCCTGGGTGGCGGGGTCTTCTATTTCATCCAATCCCAGGCCATGGTAGATATATCTTTTCCCTCCTGCCCCCCTTTTCTGTCTCCCCCCCTTTCCTGCCATTCATCGTTTTTACCTTTTGAGAATTTATGGGAAAAGAGCCTACCCATGTTGTGTCATTGTGTTCATTCGCAGTGTACCAGGCCTGTGGTTCTGCGGACTCTTGGGTAGCAGCAAGATTAAAGTGCATTATAGTGCCTGGTGAGGTAGGTTCTGTGGTTGCTTGTACATCAATATCTATCAGTTTAGGCTCATTCTCCCAAAAGTAATCCCCATCATACTGATTGGTCTCGTTTTCATTACTTGGCCTGGTAGCAATAATGGAAAAAGGGGGGCTGTTGCTGTGCGATTCTTGTACAGTGTAGTGAGGTTTGTATTAACTGAGTGATTATGTTTCCACATAGTTTTCACACCTGCCCATATAAGTGTTGAGCCTTCTCGTATTAGGTTTACCCCGCTCCCCCTTCTTTCATATCATTAATAATGAAAGACACAGTATAGTACCATGCCATAAAAAATAACATTGTAGAAAACTGTATTGCAGAATATTTTATTCCACACTCTAAATTATAATATTTATTAACTCTACTATCTACCCTATCACTAACTAAAATTGTGCCGTCATCGGTGAGTGCATTCCTTTCTGCCATTGTGTCACTTGGAGGGGTGATATAAAATTGTTAAGTGACATTCATACATTTCATTATTTATTTCATCAAGTTATCATTGTACTGTCATCATATGGACCTTTTTCACTAATCTATTACTAAATTAATAATTTCTATGGTGTGCACACCTTAATGCTATTCTTCTATTTTTCTCATGCCTTTTATTAACATGAACTTATTTCGTAATTAATATTATTTTCTTTCAGTAATGAAAATCATTTTTATATACATGCTTTCAATCCTATTCCTTGAAATTGATAGAAGGAGGGAGATGGAAAGAGAAAGAGGGAGAGAGAGAGATAGAGAGAGAGAGAGAGAGAGAGAGAGAGAGAGAGAGAGAGAGAGAGAGAGAGAGAGAGAGCGAGACAGTCATGATTCATTTTTACTCATTGACTTCAATTTTCCTTTTTGTCACTTTTTGTTTTTTCATACTTTCTCTTTCACCCACTAGCAACTTTGTTGCTGTCAGTTTGTTCGCATTGAGGGATTGCACTATCACGTGCTCTTCTGACATCTGATAGATGCACCCAATATTTCAATCCCTTAACTTTTACTGCAGTAGGTGTGCAGTAGATAACTTCATATGGGCCATGTAATCTTTGGGAGTTCCACTTCCGAACAAAACTTTGCACATATACATTCTCTCCTGGCATTAACTGACCTTTTGGGCTGTCATGGGCTGGCATTGCAATGTAGGTCACTGCATTTTCGGTGAATGGTGGTGCAATATGCTATGCACTGCGCGTGTTAAATGGGTAAGTTATTCCTTGAACTCATCCACCAGCACTGTGGCAGCTCTTTGAGCGTCTGAAACTCTTCTCACTGGGGAGAGGGGTGTATGAATGCACCTTCCCGTCACTATTTCGTATGGGCTCAAATGATGGTCTTTACTTGGCTGTGTTCTGAGGTGGAATAGTGATAGGGGCAAGCAATACACCCAGTTTTTCTTAAGCGTGTTACACAATTTTGATAACTTGCTTTTGAGCAGGCCATTGATTTTTTTCACCACTCCGTTAGCCATCGGGTGATAAATCGAACACAATTTGTGCTTGACTCCCAGTAACGATGTTACTTCCTTGAAGAGGTCATTCACAAAGTGTGTGCCAATATCTGATCTTATTATGTCACATATGCCCCACCTTGAGAACACCTCGCGCACCAGGAATTTCACGGCACACTTCGCGTCTGGGTGGGGGCATAGTCCAGCTTCTACCCACTTTGACAAGGGGCAAACTATCCCAATTAAGTATCTTGCTCTGTTACATCTTTCTCCCATATCCGTGTAGTCAATGTGGAGCTCTCTAAACGGGCCCACAGGATGCAGTAATGTTGCTTGCAGTGTCCTTAGTGTCATTCCTGAACTGTATGTCTGACATGTGGTACATTCTATAGTGAATTTTGCCAAATGTTCCTGTAAATTTGGAACAAACCAATGTTCCTGTATTTCTGCTGAAATATGTTGTTTAGTTACATGTGTTGGGAAGTGTAGTTGTTGAAATGCTATTTCTAGTAACTCCACTGGCATTACCACCTTCCCTGTTAGTTCCTGTCTCCATATTAGATCTGTTGATGATTGTTTGCAACCTCTCTTAGTCCATAACTCTTGCTCCTCCACAGGTGCACGTCTTTGGAGCTCTATTACTTGGGATATTGGTGTATGGCTGAATCCTTCCTCTGATGTTTCTGTGCTCGGTGTTTTGATAATGCATTCTATTGTTTGTGTAATATTAAAATACGCAGCCTCTTTTGCTGCTGCGTCTTCTGCCGCGTTTCCCAATGAGATTGCATCTGTGTTGTTGGTATCTGCTTGGCACTTCACCAATGCTACTACTGATGGTCCTGCTATGGCTTCTATCAGTTCATTTAGTAATGCAGCATGTTGTACTGGTGAACCGTCTGCCCTTCGGAACCCTCTTCATCGCCATTGTGACAGCCTTGAGGGTACTGTTGTTGTAGCATATGCTGAGTCAGAGTATATTGTTACCACACATCCTTTAGCAGTGCGCAGCACTTCAATTAGTGCGGTACATTTTGCTGCTTGTGCGGAGTAATGAGAGGGGAGGCGTTTCTGTACAATAATCTCATATTCTTCTTTCAATCTTACAACTGCCGCTCCCACGTGTTTTTCTCCTGTATCACTGTCTATTGATGCCGACCCGTCTACAAAGTATATTTCTCCTTCCTGTAGTGCATTTTCACTTGCTTTGGGAATGTCATCCTTTTCTCCCTCATATGTAGAACAATCATGTGTCTGGATATCTTCTACTGTGCAGGGCTCTGTAATGAATGTGGCTGGGTTCACTGTCTTACATCTGACCACATGAACATTCGAACTCGATATTATTATCTCGTATGCTGTTGCCCTTTGTGTTGCTAACGTTGATTTTGACCTTTCTAAAATTGCAAAGAGTGAGTGTTCTGCGTATAGGGTTACTGAGCATCCCATTACGATGGTAGTGCTTTTTCTATTGCGAAGGCTGCTGCAGCGAGAGCTTGTTCGCATGCGAAGTGGCTCTGCATTACTGAGTCTAATGTACCGCTGTATAGGCCAATGGCTTGTGACCTAGTGATGTTTTCTGTGTCAGCCCTGCAGTCATTAAAATACCATTGCAGTACCTCTGCTAGGCAATATTGCAGTTTTCCTTTGTCCACCTTGTATTCTTTCATGGCCAACAAATTTAACAATGTTATTGAATCGGCCCTGCACTGTTCTTCACTTTTTCTGCAGACAAGTAAAACATCTAAGTATTGTATTATCGTGCTTTCTACATTAATGTTTCCAAGATCTTCGTGCAAAATTCTACTGAAAATGCTTGGGCTTTCACAATATCCCTGCGGTAGTCTGCAATGTTCATATCTGTTCCCCCTAGCGTGAACACTGTGAGGTACTGACAGCTTGGGTCAAGCGGTATTGAGAAGAAAGCGTTTTTCAAATCCACCATTGTGAAACACGTGGCATCTTTAGGTATGTTACACAATATTGATGCTGGATTAGGCACTAATGGGAACTCTTTCTGTATGATGTCATTAAGTGGGCGTAGGTCCTGGATCATCCTCGAAGCCCTGCCCCTCGCTTTTTTGATCAGAAAAATCGCTGTGTTACATGGTGAATTGGATGGCACTATTATCCCTTGTTCTAGTAGTGTGTTTATTGTTTCTCGTATTCCTTCCTCTGCCTCCCTTGATAGTGGGTACTGTTTTACTCTAGGGGGTATGGCACCTTTTTTCAATTTTATTTTAATTGGCGTAACTTCTTGCAATAGCCCTTAATCATGGGGGCCTGTGGTCCAAATCTCTGGCAGGACCTTTTCCATATCTTCGTCAAATATGGTAGGTGGCACATTAACACTAGCCATGAAAGGGTTGTGTATTTCCCTGTGCTGAATCATTATATCACATGGTATACTTATTTCCATTATTATTTCTCCATCACTCTAACTGTAAGTGAACAATTCTTCATCGATTAACTCGCGCAACATTATATTTCGGTCTATGCACAGCACTGTTCTCCACTCGCATCCATGTGTGTCCAGTCCTATTACCGCAATACGTTTACTTGAACTTGTACCCCTTCTAGATCAATAGACAAAATAGTTCCTAGTACAAAATCTGTATTCACAATTGGGCGGAAGACAAAGTCTGAAGGTACTTTTCATTCTTTTCTAGTTATCTCTGGCACCACCCGTGCTAACACTCTGATACCATAAATGAACATATCCATGTCAATGGGCACCCCTCTTTCCGCAACTTCGTTTGTCATCGTGTTAATCATCACTATTGCCCGCACGGGGCACACTCCTGGGGTGGAGCAAACTATTCCCCGCTCAGTAAAGGAGATTCTCATGTTTAATTTACTCAGGAGGTCTCTTCCCAACGAATTTATTTGTGGGTCTTTGTGATACAGTAGGGGTGCACGCACTGTTTTTCCCCCCACCGTTATGTCAAGATCTTTTGTGCAAGGAACTTTTAAAATAGCCCCAGAGAAGCCTTGCGTTTCCAAATTTCTTCCCGAGAGCGGGAACCGTCCTTCCATGAGGCACGATTTTTCAGCTCCCGAGTCCACCATAAGGATGAACTGTTTATTGCCTATCTCCGCCCCCACTAGTGGTTCCTCTTCTGCACGTAGGTTAGTGGATAGAACTGGACACGCAAGTGCTTTCTGTGGGCTGTCCTAATCTGCATATGTCTCCGTTCTTGGAACAGAGAATACATTATCTCCCACCACAGCTACACCGCGAAAAGGTGCCAGTGAGGCATTAGCAGATGTTGCAAAGATATTATTATTCGCGTTGCTTACAGTATTCTGCCTTGTTATTTGTTGTGGCATACCTCTCTGCTGTGGTTGTTGTTGGTGCTGCTGTCTTTGTTGCCTTTTGGGCTCATTATAACCTTGCTCGTTATGCCCATTCCCTCCCATAGGTATCCCATAGGGACTGCCTGGGTGTGGGTGACCATACTGCTGTTAATTTCCCATGTGGGGGCTGTCCTTGATGATAACCCATTGTTCACATTCTGCATTCTCTTGAATAATGCCCCCACCTCCCCCAGTTCCAACATGACCCCTGCAGTCCTCCCCTCATCCCAGGCCCACCAAATCCTCTATTTCCCATTCCTCTGAATCCCCCTCTTGATCCTATGTACCCACCTTGTCCTCTTGCTGGCCTCCCTTGCCAATGGGGCCCTTCGTACTGTTCCTCTCCAACCCACTGCTCCTGCCCGTTTGCAGCCCATGTTGCGGCCATTCTGGCTGGTGTGCTTCCCACTCCCTCTTCTCCTTCGCCTTGTCTGTCAGTTGATGTTGTGGCAATCAGCGCTGCGACCTTCACTGATTTATTTTGCACTAGCTTCGCCTTGTCTGCTAACCTTCGCTGTGCTATCTCTCTTTCTCTTTCTTTGATCCTCCTACAATGGTGCACAATTATGCTTTGAATCTCGGGCTAGCCCTTGGCTTCTATCCCAGCTATTTTATCCTAGGCCTTCCCTACCTCCTTTAGGAGCCCTTTTTTTATTATAAAGTAGAACAAGGCGGTAGATTGGTCCCACGCTGTACCCGTTTCACTTCTCCACAGGTCTTGCACCCGGAGGATGAATTGTGTAGGCTCCTCCTCATCTCCCATAGTACACTGCATCACCAAGTGTAAGTCTGGAGTGTCTGGAAACGTTCTCTGCAGTGCATCCGATACTTGTGCTCTAACGTTGTTAAATGATGACCCATCGTGGCAGTCACAGTTCATTGTCACTCCCGGAAACCCTGCCTTCATCCACACTGCGTCTGCTTGATCACCGACAGCAGACACCAGCAAACCTATAATGGTGTATTTGTTGCTCTTATTTGTGTTTTCTGGGGATAAATACACACCATCAATCAGTCAATAATCTCCTTTCTGTAACACGTCTATTCAACCTTGTTTGATCATTGACGCCAACAGATTTCAACAACCTTTTTACTTACACCCCTTTGCTGGAACCACAAACTACTTCGACTGGGAATATTAATTATTTACCAATATTCTAAATGCTTCTCACATGAATCACACATTTCATTACCAATTTTTCTGATCAACCCTTATACTTCTCTATTCATTGGTGCATAGGTACTTACTGACAGAACAACATTTAATATTCTAGCACATAGAACACATAAAACATATAACATGAACTACCTTCAGTTTACTCCCTTTTTAGTTATTTCCCTTTATAATTATTTTATGTTATTGCCCCTCGCTCTTACTTTTCACGCACTCCCCACTTCTGGATCCTCTCAGGCTACCTCACCAAGAATTCTGCTCACACGGAAAAAGAATATCCTAAATTACTACTCCGAGTCTACTAAATATATGAGATCCCTACGGTTTTCTCTTTATCTTCACTTGTTCCCTGCACTGTACGAGACAATGCTACGCGGCGCCGCCTTCTACCCCCTTCGGGCTAGGATCCCTTATTCCTCTTTACCTCTTTTTTCCACAAAACCTAATGGCCATATAAAGGATAGATAAGAAAAAGCCTCAGTGACTTTCACACAGACCCTTACTTCGCCCTAGCTTTTATTTTTGCCCACTCCTTTATCTGTTCCCCTTCTCCCAAACCCTCTTTTTCTCCCTTGAACGTCTTGCAAACGGTACTCACGTGTTCAGTCGGGTGGTCCGAGAGCCACCGTTCACAGTCTTTCCACAATCTGGTCCGCACCCCAACCAAGCCGTGACCCGCCTCGGCGAGTAGTTTTACTTGGGTATTCGGAAAACAGGTACCCTTGGACCCTCTTGTTTGTGCGCACAAACTGGTCAACCGCGGAGGTGATGGTTTCGCTGGGGGCGTCCTGGATCTCGCCGTATGGCACAGGGCATCGGGGCACCTGTCCCAATCACGTCGCGGGGGGTCACCAAATGTAAAGGCCCAGTCCCCATCTTATACGTGCAATACAAAGAACTAAGACACACCCCAACGGGGAATGAGACTAAGAGAACAGGCTGCGAGAGTTTGTTTTCTTTTATGTAAAATTGGCATCCAGAGAACTCTGCTGCCTGAGAGCGCTCTGGCGAACATTACAATTATATGAACTTATCAAGACAAAAATCATCATTGATGATGTCATTATATAAGGAACTACATGGACACAGGATTGGATAAAAATTAAGTAACATATGTAGCTGTAGGTGCTACTCCCTCCGGATTGGTTGTTCGGTTGGCGGGAGGGTTGGCGTCATGAGGTCCATCTGCCTGTGTCTGGGCGGGGTGAGGGTCAGGTCGCTGTGTAGCAGGGTGGCCACTAACTAAGCTAACATGAGATACTACCATTAGACATGTACTAAATAATAGTTGCTACAGCTCCTTTGAGCAAATCATTATAAGCCTATAAATGACATGCATATAATCACACCATCAATCGTTGGGACTTATATGGAGTACCGGGCTTAAGGGTCTTGGCAAGTGTGATAACATCGATCATGGGGTGGGTCTGAGCTCATAAAAGAAACTAAGGGGCATGTTCACATTTGTTAGTTCTAGGGTGCAATATACTGTGACAGAGGTCTGATTTTAGTTGGGGGCACCTTGGGGTGCATTTGTTTTGTTGCAATTACCTCCGCCTCGAGCGTGACAATGGAGCTGCAAAGCTTTCAGGCATAGTGAGAAAAGGTGGGGGCCATGTGCACGGTGTGCGCGATGCTGCAGAGGGGAGAGAAGCCTTTTCGTATTATTGCAGTGAGGCCTAGTCCAAAAGATGGAGTCGAGGGTGCACAAAATGGATGCCAAGTGTCTCTCGCAACAGCCCCACCTATGCTAATGCCAGAATAAGCTCAATGTTAGCACAAGGGCAATGGAGGCGTCCCCCACTATTGGAAGAGCAAGTGGTCCATGTTGTGCTGAATGTATGATGGGGGTCCAAACGAGCCCTCACTCCCACACAGTAGGAAAGGTCGCTGATCCCCACGCACCAATGTAGGGAGTCTGTGAGCACCTGGTGGTCTACTGTTCTCAAAGTGGCCAAAAGGTCAAGTAGAACCAGGAGGCAGGGGTGGCCTTCATGAAGGATGTTGACCACCTGTATGGTATATGTCTCTGTGTTGCATCTGAACCCGAATTGTTAAGTTTGGAGGAGATTGTTGGTGTTGATGTGTTGCTGCAGTTGCACAGCTACCACTTTCTCTATGGTCTTACCTAGGAAGGGAAGATGGGTGATGGGACGATAGTTACCTAGATTGTCGGGATCCAGAGTGGGTTTCTTTATTAGAGGGATGATTTGTCCTGTCTTTACGGTTGATGGGAAGGTGCTTTGAGTTAGGGAGCTGCTGATGATCTCCAGGTAGGGAAAGAGAGTTTCTGTGGGTGGGCGGAGTCTTGAGGATTGATGCTGGGAGAATTTTGTCTGTATACAATGTGGCTTTGAGGGTGGCCAGGGCTTCGACCAGGTCCTCTGTAGAGAGTGTCTTGAATGTTGTGGAGATTTTGCAAGGAGGAATGTGAGGTGCGTCTGTGGATGCAGAGCTGGTGTCTATGTGCTTGCAAATCTTGTTGATTTTGTCAATGAAATCAGTGTTGGTAGTGGTGGAGTGTGGTATGGCAGGGTCGGGTGGGGGGTGGATGCTGTGCTTGACCGCTTTGAAGAGGGATCTGTTTTTTCTTTCAGCTCTGCCATGGAGTTCTGATAGCAAGAGGTATTGGCCTAGTTGATTAGGTGTTGGCAGGTTGCTCAGAGTTCCTTGAGGAGCACCAGTTTATATGAAGTCCTGCAGTGCACCAGGTTTTCTCTTTTTCCTGATGACTCTTCCTGAGGCTGAGTTCTTGAGCTTACCAGTGTGCTGAAAGTTTTGGTTTGCATGTGTGTTGTTTCAGAGGTGTGTGTCAGTCGATGGAGGCTGAGAGGGTCACATTGAGTGCTTCAGTTGGGGGTGTTCAGTCCCTGTGAGGTGGAAGTTGGTGAGGTCTTCCATGATGGCTTCAACCGGGAAGTTCTTGAAGGACATGAAGGTTTGTTTGATGGGTTTCTGCTGGGAGTGCTTGACTGGGGTGGTGTGCAGGGTGCTGAAAGGCACTGCCAGGTGGTCAGAACAGTCAAGCGGGAGAGCAAAGCTGTAGTGGAGGGAACGCAGTGCAGTGGTGATTAGGTTGTGGATGTTAACTTTCTCGTGCATTAGGTATTTTGTGTGCTGTGTGAGGCTGAGGGTGTCGAGAAGGTCGAGGAAAGCTTCCTTCATCGGTTTGGTGCCCTTGTTGCCTGGGAAGTTGAAGTCGCCTAGGAAGATGTTGTTGGTGTGCATGAGGGACATGGTGGTGACCAGGTTGGTGAAGTCTCCTATGTAGGCGGTGCTGGGTTATTTGGTCTGAAGATGAAATGGAAGGTGACTGTGTCCGTCGAGGAGAGCGGGAAGTGTCAGGAGAGGACTTTGAAGGAGCCAATGTTGTTGATGTAAAGTCTGGTGCAGGGCCACAAGTTTTTGTGGATGTCTGCTAGGCATTCGCCTGTCTTGTTCAGCCGTTCTCTGTGTTGGATGATGTAGCCGTTGGGCACAAGGACGTCTAGGATGTGAGTGGAAGTGGGTGTCAGCCAGGTCTCTGTGAGGAAGATGGCATCAAGCATGTGTAGTGATGAGGTTGGCAATGTCTGCTGCATTGGTGAGGATAGCTGAGTGGATGTTGGTGAGTATCAACTTCTGTGTTCTGGACAGTGAGGGTGTGCTAATTGGCTTGA
Source organism: Ambystoma mexicanum (assembly GCF_040938575.1). Taxonomy (NCBI): domain Eukaryota; kingdom Metazoa; phylum Chordata; class Amphibia; order Caudata; family Ambystomatidae; genus Ambystoma; species Ambystoma mexicanum. Next base: position 508,322,062 of record NC_090939.1, read on the forward strand.
GGCTGATGTGGGTGAGGTCCCTGCATTGCGGAGTCCATTCCTTAGAAGAGGGATGATTTTGTTGATGTTGGCATTGCCTGGTGATGGTGGGGTGGCCTGTGCAGATGGTGAGAGAACACACATGTCAATGCGGGCTTACCTGTTGTCTGAGCAGGGGTTCGGGCTCAGGGTCCTCCCGGTCCAAAAAAGGAATTGCCCTTTTCTTTATCTGCCCTTCACTCTGGACGCCTGGGCACGTGATGTCCTTGATCTAAGACTTAAGAGCAGAACAGAAGAGTCAGGGTTAGAACGTGGGTGGGGCTTAGTCCAACTGACATAGAACAACTTGCAGCTGCTTCCCAACTTCCGAGGTAAGTGTCTGGGCATTGGTCATCAACTCCTGTTGGAAGTGCTCCATTTTTATTGGTAGGCAACTCAAATTGTCAAAACTGCCAGAAGATGGCCTTACCTGGTTGAAATGAAACCTAGCTGGTCTCAGTAGTTAAGGCCAATCTCTTTCCACACTGTCTGAGGATGGATGGATAATAAACACCAACTGACAAGTGGATCTCAACATTAACCAAAGCATGGGGGGGGGAAGCACGGCAGCACAAAACTACCAGAGTTGAATCTTGCTTCAGGGTGAGTAGATCTTCAGGTTAATAAATATAGTGCAGGAAACCAATAGAATAATACATGTCCAGAATGGAGCAGGCAGGAATTCCAAAAGTCATAGGACCAAGGCAACATCACAGGACAGAAGAAGGAATGAATTGGGGAAATCAAGGCACTGGGTCTAGTCCTAATTAACTGGGTAATAAACGCACAGGAAAATAAAGGAATACAGAAAGAAGAAGAGGAAGAGAGAAGGAAGGCTCCAGTGGACTGGAGAATAACGAGGAAGAGACTGGAAACAAGGCAGTGTCCACTCGGTACTCATGGTCACGGAGCGTTGAGACGCATCGCCGAATCTCTGCAGTCCTCTCTTATTCTCCGGTATCTCTTCTCGCGTCCTCTGATGTCCAGACGTGGATGGCGGCTGCCACCTTTGAATGGGCTGCCATATATCCTAAAGCGGCAGCCATTTTTGGAATGAGCCACAACGTCTCCTGATGTGGTGGCCATCTTGGAATAGGAAGCTTCCTATTTATGGTTGATAGCCTGTAATGTGTGCGATACAGCCATGGCACTCTGTTGCGAGTCGTAACAGCAAATCACAGTAGGGATGTCACCACCTTACTATCCATGGAGAAAGTGACCAGACTGTAATTGGTGGAGATAGTTCATCGCTTCCTGAGTATGAATCACGTAGGCCAATCTGCAAACCCTCTTCTAATGCTCAAGTCACCCCTTTCTGTGCCCCTTCATGTGCCACTGTCACAGATTCGTGGATTGTTCTTGTCAGGGTAATAGGTGCCAGCCTTGCATTTCTGATGAGCCAAATACCTATCACTTTGGAACATCACTGAAAGGAAAGAAAACCACTCTAGAAAGAGAGAGTACGTCCCATGAACCCTGTTCGGGCAGGTGTGGATGATCCATTAAGCCAGTAAGTGAGCCCGAACCCATGGGAATCTTGCTATTGTGTGTTGAAATCCACATGGTGGAATTCAACACACAGCCACCTTGCTCAGGTTCTGCTATCGCTGCACTCCTCCTTGACTCTATGGAGTGCTGCTGACAGCTCCACTCCTGGGGTGTCCCCCTCACCCTTCTGCTGAGCTATCTCGGATTCCCTGCTGTGGTGGGGTTTCATGAGTGGGCTCTAGACCATACAGAAGCCATCCATTCCTGGTTTTGCTTGTCATTCTGGGACTTGTAGTTTTCTTAAATTTCAAATGAAAAGAAAAAACTACAAATCTAAGTATCCAAAGATAAAAACAAGACTGGATGTCCTTCTCACGCATGTCCATGAGAAACTTCAGCTACGGACCATAAACAGGATTACTGTACAAAATCTTTTGCATAGGCGCTAAAATGATTTCAGAAAAGCAATGCCACAAGAGTATGCGCAAAATGTATTCTACGTATGCAAATAGACGCTAATGCTGTCCCTGGGGTTCGAAATTGTGGTCATGGGTCGAACCACCACTTGGTATGTGTTGTAAAAATACAGTAGATGCACAAGGATGTATTTATTTGGAGTGAGTAATAGGGCGTCAGACGCCTTATGGCTTTTCGAGTACTAGGCCTTTTTACTGCGGTTTTCAATAGCAGCCGGAGCAGTTTCATTGTTCTTGGCAAGCGCCCGTGCGGGAGTTGCAGCCATTTAAGCCTGCTGTGGGCAAACCAGCTCAGGCCATAATGCTTGGAAACGCCTCGAGGGTGATGCATGTGGTTCCCGTGACGACGGCGGCGGTGCTTTCGGCATCGCTCTCTTGGCGTCGACTGATTCCTCAAAGCTTCCATGCGCGCTGAGCGGCGTGCTGGCGTGAGTCAGCGAGGGCGAAGCTCTCTGCAATTAGTTTCCTTAATGCGCAGCAATGGAATGTGCACGTGCAGGTGGTGATCCTTGTCTCTGTGAGTAACCGAGTGACGAAGTGTGGCTCTGCGCGAGTGACCGCCGAGACGCGCATCCGTGTCGGCCATGCCTGGCGTTAAGCCCTGTCATCATTTTCAGGTAAAATATGCCCTCCGCCCGCCCGAACCCCCTCCACCCTGGGCTCGAGGGGGAAGGTGTGGATGGGGCAGGGCTGTGATTCTAACAAAAAACATGATAACGTTTCTTCAGTGGCCATTAAGGGGCTTATGTTCCATCCTGGTGATGGCACTCTCTGTTTAAAATTGTACCCATGCTTGTCCCCATTTGTATAAAACGCCCCCTTTCCTTGTTTTCAACATTCAGTGAAACACCCCTTATTCCCGAAATCAATACAACACCCTGATACCTTGACAATATCTTACCTGTACAAGACAACCAGACATCTCTGTGTAGTGCCCTATTTGTCTTCACATCACATAATTGTTTCACCCAAGGTTCTTCTGAATAAAATGTGCAAGTGTGCATGTATTGCACTGTTTCAGGCTTATGAGATGCAAGCATTTACTGTGGAGAAAACACAGAATAAGGGGCTTTGCAATGCGAATGGCCCTTTCCTATTGAGCTGTGACTTGTCAGGGAAAGGGGCCATTAACACTCTCCATTTCACACTTGTGGCTGTCCAAGCTCAGTAAAAAAAAGATAAGACTTCAAAGAAACAGATTTGGGTGAATGACCTGGGGCCTGGGAAGGCTAGCTATGGCTTTTACCATCACAGTATCTCCAAGGCCTGGTTAGTGCCAACCTGCAGGATGCAAACAATCCAGCAATTTTGTTAGGTTTTCAAGGAGGCAGGCCTCCTTATTTACACTTTAAAAAAGCACCCTTTTCTGATGGGGATGAGGATACAGTACCACAGAGCAGTTTAAGTGCCGCCACCGGGTGTCACATAGAGCCATAACGTGAATGTATGGCGTAAAAGCCGCAAGCAAGGCTTTAATGCCTTGCATTCACGACATGGCTCATTTTCATTCATTTGTATGGCGGGTAGAAGGGGCAGAACACAACTTCCGTTTCCGCTGCTACCTTTTTCTCCGCCATACAAATGCTCCAACATTTGCATGGATTTTCATGCAGGCGCAAATGCTGGCGATCCCCATGGGGATCATGAAATGAAAGCCTCTGTCTGGGACGTTCTCATTGCAATTTCAGGGGAAGCATTGGGACAGAACAAAACGGAGCTGCGCTCTGGCAAACACTGTTTTGCCAGAGCACTGTTCTGTGTAAACAGAAAACCCAAGCATCCAAAGTTGAGGAAGTTCTCTGCCCCTGTCTGCTGCAAGTCTCCTGAACTCCATGTCTGAGAAACAGTGTTCCAGAAACTGTGCAAGTCTTGCTATGTCAGTTTATGGCACTCCTTACATATTGCCACTGACACACAGTGGTCCTCATTACAAGGTTGCTGGTCTGGAAACAAGGGTGCAGGTAAGGTCACTGGTACCCTGGTTTCCAGACTGGCAAACTCTGTGTGTCCACCCGACAGGTCTGATCCTGCTGTGCACAGCAGCCACGGTAGGCAAACACTTCACAGAAGTGCCGTGCTGGCGCTTCCATGTCCCCACTCCCATAGAATCCTATGGGACTCTATGGGAATGGGGACTGGGCTGCCAGAGGTGTAATCTCAGGCTGACACTAGGAAGTCAGGCGCCTGTTAAATTTACAAGTCTGGCAACAACCCACCAGTAGCACAGTTACCACTGGACTTGTAATGTAGCCCAGTGTTTCAATGAATGCAGCTAAATCACAATATGCAATTATTTCAGACACTGCATCCAAAAGTCACCATTTGCTCAACAGCCCAAGCTCAAACAATGAAACCATCCAAAGCTGTGTATATATATCTCATGTTTTTCAGACATGTTACTGTCAGGGTGACTATTCTTACATAGGAAGTGAACACCATACCAAGTGTGCATTGCCTGCTCAGAAGGAATAGATGTTTGAATTACTAGCAGAGACATGTTTAATAAATTGGTGGTCATTCTCAAGTTCCCAAAATGCACTTTGCTTTTATGCAAAGCAGCCAGCATCCTATATTCAGCGCACGCACATCATTCAAAACTTGGCTCTGACCCCCAGTGCAGGCCACACCACTGACAGTACATCCCCACTCGCTCCCGCACAAAGGGGAGGGGAGAGGCCGGGTTGGGGGTTTTCACCAGTAAATTAGGTCAATTTCCAGCACTGTTCAACTGTGAACACTGCTTACCATGTGCGCATGGTAAGCAATACTCCCAATTGAAAAGAAACCCTCCCTGCCTTTTGCCATTTACACCCCACAGTTTAAATGATGAAAATGGGGTGGCGGGGACCCGCTTACGTTACAGTGACAATGCAACGGGTCCCCGCCATCAAATTCAGTTTTTTTTAGAATATGATCCCCTTAGGGTTTTAGGTCTCCCACTTGCTGCTTTTGTTTGGTCTGCTATGAAGAGGCCAATAAACCTGTCCCCGGAAATCTGCAGCTATTGACCCCCTCCTTCCATTGCTTTATCTGGAATTTTGCCAGACAATGAAACCATAAGGTTGGACCTAAAGGTATGCACATGTACCCTAAGGAAGCATAATTCTTCAAAAACTAAAGGCTGTGTCACTTTAAATATGCATTCATGGGCCAAAGAGAGACAGCTGTAAAAAAGTGGTCAATAATCATCAGTGCTTTAAATGGGATGTGAAATCAAGAGGAGGAGGGGATCTCTAACAAGGGGGTATGGCGTAAAGGGTGCTGGGCATGGCTGAAAAAAGTTGGATGCAGCCTAATCCAAACCAGACATCATGATAGCCAACAAATATGCATTTTGTATCACTCAGTCTGAACTCTGGAGATCTTGTCTGCCTGCAGTCTTCATATTGTTTTGTAAATAAGTCACCCATGAGAAAAGGGAGTGGGGCGATTAGCACCTATGTTGGTTCCTGGTTGATTTGCATAAAATCAAAGAGAATTTTGGGTACATAAGAATGACAACAGATTCTATATTTCACAAATATGGCTGTGATAGTGATTACAGCCTGCAACCCTCCTTGGCACATATTGCATAGCACACTGATTGGTGCTCATTTCATTTGTCACAACATTCACCCTAACAGTAAAATGTCTGCACACCATGACCCAAATGTACTTCATTTGGACAGATGCAGTTTGTATGGCTGAGGTTTGGGTTGTTCTGCTTCATCACAGGGTGACATCTAATTTCCCTAATCACATGGTTTCACTCAGGCACAGTTGAAATCATATCTTCTGCTTATTAGTCACTGAGAGATGGAGCCCTGGCTTAGAAGCAGCTTATAGTGACTACCAGTGCACCACCACAGCTTGCCCGAGCTCTCTTAAAGTCACGATAATCAAAGACATGTTTCACGCTGCATTCGTCTCTTTGGTGAGGGGCTGTCAATACGCTTGGTGATTAATGAAGTTCAAGGTAGCCATGTTAAGGAAACTCAATGATCACACCGCCAAATGAATCATCTGCATATTGCATTATTTTTTTATTTTTTTTTTATTTGTAATATCTAGTTTTTACAAACTTTTATTACAACTCATCCTCAATTCATTAGTAACACTTTCCTTGTACATTTAAGTTCTTGACATTCAATTAAGTTCTAAACATTCAGATTAAGACTTTGTCGAGAAAATGTATCACTGAACAGATTAGATGTTCCGAGCTACCACTCAGTATCTGGAACCACAAATCTTCCATCATGTCGTTTGCAGGCTTGAATTTACTCAGGTGAATGAGTCTCACCTCATTTATTGCCACACATTCGATTATCAGATTTTTTGATGACTCTACGTGGAGTTTGCAGTGCTGACAAGCTTCATCGGTAGCCGGTTTCATTTTTCTCATCACCATCATTTGGTTTGTTTTATGAAGGTTCAATCTAAGTCTGATAAATTTGTCTCTGTGATATCTCAAGGGAAATTGGCACAGATATTTTGGCATGTTGTCCACTTTATTCTTTGTTGGCCCAAGATCTAACACTGTCGGCATCCTTGCAAGATTGTCCAAGTTGTCGATCCATAACCATTCTTTCAACTTAGTTCTTGCAATCTGTGGCCGATTTGTCAATGTGTCCATTGAGATATTTGCATTATGCATGATCGCCTTCAGTTTCTCTGACCATCTTAAAAGCAAACCTTTGTGATGGTGTGATCCTCCTGATCTTAGTATTTTGTACGCTGGTTCTGGATTCGATATTTCCATCTTTCGTAGTAGTGACAAGGATTTCCAAAGAACTGTTCCATATAAGCTTTCAAGTGCCAGTTCATGACGAATTGCGGTCATTGAGAGGTACTTAGGTAATCTAAGTACTTGGCGCCAGAATAGCCTTTCCAAAGTAGACCAGATCTTTAGGTCAATATTCCAGCCCGCCTCGGCCCCAAAGGTTATTGTAGGGACCACTTTTTGGAGGTAAAACGTGCGCAGTGGTATTACTGAAAATTTTCCGTATAGGGTGTGTAATCTTGCTCCTTGTAAGGCAAGCATTCGGGTCCGCTGGATTAGATCTTGAACCCAGCTCCACTCACGAATCGAGGTATTCATCAGAATTCCTAAATAATGAATTTCTGTAACTTCTTCAAGAAATTTGTTGTCAATTTGCCATTTAAATTTATTGTTTTTAGCGTCCCGATCGCTGCCAAACTTCATGATTTTTGTTTTTATCACATTGATTGACAAATCATTGACAATCATGTAAGCTTCGAGCGCTGACAAGAGTCGCTGTAATCCTATCCGTGTCTTATCGAACAGTACTAAGTCATCAGCATAGATCACATAGCTTATTGGATGTCCATTGATTTTTGGAGGGAAACATTTGACACTTGCCAATGCGGTTGAGATGTCAGCGATATAAGGTCTGAACAAGAGGGCGGCGAGTGGACATCCCTGTTTCACCCCTCTGGTGGTAATAATGGGTTTGGACAGGTCTCCACTTGCATTTAGTCTTACTCTGATTGTTGTATTGGAGTGTAATGCCTTTATTGGTTGTTACAGGGTGTTTGGGCAATTTCTATTTGCCATCTTCTCCCATAATTTGTTTCGATTAATTGAATCGAACGCTTGCTGTAAGTCGATGAATACCATGAATAATTGCTCTTTCTTGTTTAGGGCGTCGAGTTTTAACAGATTTACTAGGGCAAGGTTGTTCTCTGTTCCCACGCCCTTTGTAAATCCAGTTTATCTGACGTCAGGTAAATCGACTTCTTTTGCCCATGCGGATAGTTTTTTTTGTAGAAATGTCGCCAACACTTTACCAATAGAATCCAGGAGGGCAATCGGGCGATAGTTGGCAGGGTCGTCCCGACTGCCCTTCTTGTATACTGGTACAATTATTGCCTCAGTCCATGAACTCGGGACCTGTTTTCTGTCAGCCATTACCGCAAATAGCTTTCCAATGAATCTTGACCACGCTAAGCTGTGCTCTTTTAACAGCGAGTTACTAATACCGTCTGGCCCAGCAGCTCTTGATGTCATATTGCATTATATTATTAAGTATAATCTACGCATCACACAGCTGCTTCACCTAGCGAATGTTATTTGCATAGAATTCATTGTTCCCGTAAATTATTTTTTTACATTTTTTTAAATTTGTGTCTTAGTCAAATCATGGCTTTTTACAAAACGTACAAAACATACACAGTAAGAAAAAATAAACATAAAAGAATACATTAGGAAAACAAACATAGTATAATACCATTTGAATATAGAACAAAATTTAACTTAACCTTCAATTCTAAACACAAGTAAAAAATAATCGTGTTTCGCAGGGTCTCTGCTTATTAAAACAACTGTATCATTGGATCATCTCTGGCTATGATAACTTATGACCTAGCCTTATCTATAAATCCCAGGGTTGGAAGTACCCGGATCACTTGAATGGTTAAAGAGGGATCTTCACCTGCAATGAATCTATCCCAGAACATTTCCGAGTGCAACATATCTTCTCTATCAATTGCACAAAACCATTGTCTCCTAACCTCCCATGATCCTCTGCACTGCAGCAAAACATGCTTAAGGGATTGGACTGTATCTTCCTTACACAGAGGGCAACCTATCTACTTGCCTAGCCCTGCCCCGTGTCATTAGGACCTCCCTGGTCGGCACAAGATTGAGACTTATCCTAAAAAATGAATGTCTACATTTTGGGCTGGAGAAGCGTCTTAGATATATTGGAATGATTCCCATTTGCTTATCAATGGTAAGAAAGGATTTTGCCAAGATGATTAAAGAACACATTTTATCTATGGTGCGAATCCAATCCGTTCTTTTCAGCAATTTCTTTGTGTGCAGTGGATTAGAGATAAGCCCATCAATATCGCATTCACACTACGACAGAATTTTTACCACCATCAATTTTTAGCTTTGTCAGGAGCCTGAGGTGTTCAAACCTAATATGGCCTCGATATTTTCATAGAGGGAATTGGCCTGTAGGACTACGATTGACCTATATAATGAGATGATGCGCCGCTGTACATGCATTCTCAATGATGAAAGCCTATAGCATCCTATGTCAGATTTTTAGTGTATGTTTTTAGGATTGTGAGGCTTTGCAGTGCTAATACACCATTGGACTGCCCTATTTGGGATCAAATTACTGTTCATTTTTTTCTTTTGCCTATGTGATAGGTTGATTTAATCAACTAATCAATTTATTAATTGAATCAAACTGTTATATTTATCAGTGTCCAGCTGACCTGGCTCCTTCTGCCGGAGAGATCATTTCTTCCTCCGATGGAGAATGTTGTCTTGGCAACTGAACATCTATTTGAGGGACTATTGCCATTCTTCCCCTGAATTGTTTACTGGCATTGCATTATTTGCAGCCTCCCTTTGTGACCAGCACTTTTTAACACACATTGCACTTTATACATCTGTAAGTTAATTCCTGTGTGAATTTCAAACTATTTAATATTCTCTTAAATGAAATTTGACTAAAATAATAAAAATGTACCCTTTTAAAGCTTTTTCTGTGGTCTGTATGGGGTGATCTGCGGAGTTGACTGTGGGATACTGCTTTCATATTATTGTTGGAACTATGTTTTCCCAAGTGAACTTAGTTTTATATCCTCTGGCTTGACCTTGTCTAGTATTGTGGATTAGAGATAAGCCCATCAATATCGCTTTCACACTCCGACAGAATTTTTACCACCAGCAATTTTTAGCTTTGTCAGGAGCCCGAGGTGTTGAAACCTAATATGGCCTCGATATTTTCATAGAGGGAATTGGCCTGTAGGACTACGATTGACCTATATAATGAGATGATGCAACGCTGTACATGCATTCTCAATGATGAAAGCCCCAATTCAAATCTTAGGCTTGCCATAGGGTGAGATAGTGGCAAGACCAGGACCTTTTTCCATATGGACCCTCCACTCTTGCCCAGTTAGTCTCCCAGAGCAAAGGTTTTGTATCAATCCCACAAACAAGTGCCGGCAATACCCTTGCAATGTATAGTTTCACTAGGGGTTCTAAGGAAAACTTGCAATAGGATTTAAGAATTTTCCTCATCTGACTCGCTAAACCTTTAGACGTATCGTCTAGATCTAGATTTAATTTGGTTTGCAACGGGCTGGCATAGAGTTTGATACCCAAGTAGGTTACCTGCTTCACTACGGGAATCTCTTCTTCTAGAATCTATTTCAAACCACCAACCTCTTTTCCCGGCCTTTTGCAGATCATTATGTTTGATTTATTTGCATTGATCTTAGGTTCGTTTAGCTCTGCATACTTCCAAAGAGCTTTTAAAAGGCGTTGTAGGCCTGCCGTGGAATAGTCCAGGAGGATTATGTCATCGGCATAAGCCAACCAACTATTGTGAGTGCCTCCAATTTTGGGACTGATTAATGCTGCTGGAGCCAAGCTTCTATCTAGGTCAGCCAAATCGAGGTTAAAAAGGATAGGCGCTAGAAGGCAACCCTGCCTTACCCCTCTTTCTACCCTCACTGGGACAGACAACTGACCAGCTGCATTCAATTTTATCCTCAGGAAGATATCATCATGGAGGCTTGCGAGTATGGAAAAAGATGCCTCGGAATTCCCCAGGCATTGAGTTTAGCCAGAGGCACTCTCTACACACCGTATCGAATGCCTTCCATAAATCAATCCAGGCTCTGTATAGGGCGGAACCTCCCTTTACCCATGAGTTTTCACTTTCTAAATTCAAAATGAGGCCATTCAATGATGTGGATTGCCCCCTCCTTAAGCCTATTTGGGCCTTTGATAAGATCTTATGTTTATTTGACCATTCCTCCAGTTCTCTCAATATCAGCACTGAGAAGATCTTACTCGCAGCATCTAGGAGAGCGATCGGGCGGTAATTCCCTGGATGTGTCTGCTCGCCACCCTTATAAATCAGAATTACTATAGCGGACGTCCAGGATGTTGGCAGACGTTTACCCCTTAAAATCTCCTCAAATAGAATTCCCAGGACTCTAGCCCAGGTTGTTGCATTACTCTTCATTATGGCATTGGAAAGCCTATTAGGGCCAGATGCCCTGGAGGAGGACGGTTTTAGTCATTTGCTTTAAAATCAGCTCTGCTGATATCTCAATATGCCCTGGGGTAGCCCGCTCTTTAGGAGCATTCCAAGGCTTCTTATTTGCAGTGGCAAACTGGTCGCACCATTCCCTCTCTCCTATCTCATTGCTCAAGGCTGAGGGTTGGGAACTCTCTGACCGGTTAATAAGAGACCAGAAATTGTGTGAGCTCCCCTTCACCAAAGCTCTAAGCATGGAGAGATTTTTACTTTATCCTATAGGCCTGTGGGTCCAATGAAGAAGCTATTAGGGTCCTTAAAGCTTTCTGGAGTAATCTCTTTCACCTACATACCTCTTTCTCTTTCGCCTACATACCTCTTCATCAAATGAATGTAGGTGATTTAAATGTCAGATAGTGGATCGAGCATCCGGCCGCTCAAATGACCAAAGGAAGGCTTGAAAGTTTGACGGCATGCACTCTAAGCCCAGCTCTTCGTTATTCATACTACCACATCTTCTAGATTGATCTGCATTTAGTTTTGTCCCCCCCTTTCTTCAAACTTAGCAATCTATTCTGGCCTTCATTTAAAGACACATGAGTGAAGAGACCTATATGAACCACATGGATAGCCCAATGTATTGGTCACTTCTTCCACCCTCCCACACTTGAATTTTCTCACAGAGGGCAAATAAGCAGCGTGACAGAAATACATAACCCAGTATTGAACCTGATGCTCCCCGCTTCCACGTAGAAGCCTGGGGGACATTCGCCGCTTATGGCACCATTTGACATAACCAGATTCCACTCTGTTAGAAAATTCAACCATTGTTCACCTTTTGCCAAACCACTTTTCTTCTCATTGCTTCCCTTCTGGTGATTGGAGGTGATACATTGGGAGTTTACATCCCCCGCTAGAAGTACTTTCTGGAGCCCCTTTAATCGTTCTTACTTCTAGGAAAAGTTCAGCCAGACCTTCCAGAAATGCTTCTAAATTGGTCCATGCTTCAATCCAGTAGAGGTTCGCAACCACTGTTGTTTTCTGTATGGTTTTCTGAATGAGGTCCAACCTCACCGCCAGTATACCTCTCGTGTTTGTAGGGATCAGCACTGAATTAATGCAATAGGAATTATGAACTGCTATTACCAGACCTCCTGAAGGTCTGCCACAATTTTAATGTAAGGCCAATTGATGAACAGTTGAGAAGCCATCTATCTGCAAGGACTCGGTCACCCAAGACTCCTGTAGCATTATCAAGTCATGTTGACCAAAAAGGAAGAGTCTCATGTCCTCTGTTCTGAATGAACTGGGGCCCCTGGTAATTCCATGTCACAAATCTCCATTTTTGTGCGGCTAGAGACAATCCTCCCCTATGCCCAATTTCTTGAATATTTGATTTAGTATTTCCGGCAACATTAACCAGGTCTTTGTTTTATTGTCGCTCAGCCTTATACCACTTCTACCAGTTGTTTGCGAGTTGATCACTTTATTTGGGCAGATATCCAGCCCCATAGTGTCCGCTCCTCCCTGTTCATTCTTCCCCGTGGCCTCCTTGGTTCCTTCTCAGGACATTTCGTTGAGACTTCATAGTTCCTTTGGCTTAGCTCTTGACTCCTCGCCTCCAGGATCGAATCTGCAGCCAATTTGGACTTCCATCCTATTTCCACTATGGTCACGAAAATCCCTGTCTGGAAATCGGACAAATTCGATGTCCTCACTGGAGAGTAAATATAGGTCCGGTATTGTCTTGAAGATTGCTAATAAGGCACTGCGATTCAGGGCCCTATGTTCTCCCCTCTTTTTTGTTGATTTTAACCAAAGCCTTGGGATGCTTATAATATATTGATTGTGTGATTGGGTATGTACTCCAGGTATTCACAATTGCATGCCACCAACTGGAATGGCTTGTAACCCAAACAATCTATTAACCATTTCCACTGCCCTTATGCATATGACAACCCTAGTCTGCACCAGAACAATGCATTGTGGTTTTTAACATGTGTAGGCTGTTTTTCTCAGTTGCAGGCAAGGGAGACCCCAAACATCATTTTGAAAGCACATATTCTGCCGGCCCTGGCACCTTTGGAGAATTTCACTACCCAGAAGGGTCTAAATGTGACTCTTAAAGCACAGGTTTTCGACCCTTGTGACTAAAGAGATGAAGTTTTAGAGAATGTTTTGAACGGGTGGCCTGGAAATATGCTCACACTTCACCATTTACCCCAGTGCTCCGCAGCATCATTCCTCTGTGGCAGAAATGGCCCTTATGCAGCCGCCAGAAGCATTTTTCATTTTAAAAAGTTGCCGCATGTATAGAGAGCCATATGTCACCCAAAGGCAGAGTGGCATGGCTTTGGGTAGCGTGCCCATACAAATAAATATGTTGCGGAGTACATTTCTCCCATTGTTACTCCTATGCCAGAGCCAGAAAAAATACAGCTCTGTGACAGAAACGACTGTAAAACAAGAGTACCCCATGAATGGGGGTGCCTTCGTACTGCATGCAAGGGAAGTGCCCACTTGCAGAGCGAATTGTTTTAGAACAGAATTACTTCTTCATGAATGCCAGGCCGTCATATGTTATGCCTACCAGTCTTTTTTTTATAAATGCCATTTCTCAAATGACAAAGTTGGTATTAGTTCTGCTGCACAGTGTGGTGCGTGGCTTGATCATACATGGCAGCACATCCCCTTCCATACGTCAGATGCTAGTCTAGGCCTAGTTTTAACTTTGCATTCTGGGACTTGTAGTCCTGGATTACTCAATTACAAATAAGTCTCCAGGTTTATTGGTACACCTTTTTTCAACACATGTATCTGTATTTATCCATATTTATATTTTCGGCATTATATATGGATTTATCCACATTCGTATTTGATCTTCAAAAAAGTAAGCTGCAGCTAGTGATTTGGCTTCGATGTCTGTTATGGGAAGCTTATGCTGCTGTGTTCTCTAACATCAAGACAAGATCCATATTTACCTTATGAAACAGCTGCTACTGCTGCAGACGTGTTACACATCTCAGTAGCCGTATAAACAACTTCAAAGGGAAATAAATCATGTTTAGTACCCTCTCCATTGTGTTACTTTATAAACCCATTGGCTCCTCTGCTGCCCCGACCCCTGTAATGTATTATTTGTGGCTTTTGGTGCATTTAAACCTTCTTGCGCTCCGAGAGCTGTTCCCCTTCCCGGTCCTCTTTGTTGCTTCCTCCCCACCCCCAGGCCCGCCTCAGCCCCCGGATTGGATGCTCAGGCCTTGCTTCTGCAAGCTACTAGTCCGTGCAGCTTGCCGCCTGCACTTTAGCTCGAGTGCCTTTGCAGGTGAGCTTGTATCCCTATGCTGCCCAACACTTGTAATGTATTAATTGTGGCTTTTGTGCATTTAAACCTTGTTGCGCTCCAAGCTGTTAGGAATTCGACCATCTTCACAGGGAATGTGTGCTCGCCTGAGCTTTTTTTGAAGTTTTGTAATTAAAATGAATGATGGGAGATCAACCTCAGAAAATGTGGGGGTCTAATCTGCACACATTTTCCACTGGTCACTGCACAACAAGCACATAGTCATGTGTACGCTGGGGGGACACAGCCTACATGTGCAGTCCTCCCTGTCACATGTAGCTGGAATGTGAAAGCCACGAGTACATCAAAGCATCTCTGAACGGGTAAGGCCTGCCTACTTTAAATATCAAAGGCTCCATGGATCCACCCTGTTCTATTGTCAAAGTTCTGTGTGGTGGCAGCGCATACTGATGCGAGTTAAATTAAAACAGGCCTGCAAAGAGGCCTGGTCACAGAACTAACACAAGGGACAGGAAACACCAGCACCTCTTTGATATACAATGTGTCAGCTTGAAGCTAGCTCCCACCCCTCTGTATGAAGGGCAGTGAATCTCATGTCTGGAACAACTGTTTACAGTAGGCAACCCCTGCAGGGAGCCCTCTTTCAGAGGGAGAAGTATGTGATTTGATCGAGACAAAAATTCTGTTCTCGCTACAAACTTCAAGGGAGACCTGCGCTTTGATCAGGAGTCACACAGAGCTCAATTAATCAGAGAGACACTTTGGCCCACAACAGACAGGAAGATGGGTGGGAGTTAGTAGTACATGTTGTCACCCCCTACCTTTCCTGTTGCAAAGCACCCAGGTTATGACCTCACACATAACAGAAGATTGTTGGTGGGGACTCAGGATTGGTTCATTAATGTAGGCTTAGCCTGCACCAATCACTGGGTCTCATTTGGCTTTAAAAGAGGGCTGAGCCCCTCACTCAGCAGATCATCCGACGACTTCAAAAGGAGTAAGAAGAAGGACTCACTTGGACCGCCAGTGAAGGAAGGCCAGGCTTTCCAAGAGGGAAGCAAGATCCCTCCCCTAAACATCTCCCAGGGAACAGAGGGAGATACTGACCTCAGAGGACCCATACAGCAGCTCCACAACTGGTACCCAGCTAGCACACAGCATGCCCTGCTAGGTTCTGCCAGCAAGCTTCCTAGGTGGGAAATGCCAGAGAGTCTCTGACCAAAGGACCAGGCCGTTGCCTGCAAACACTCTCCTCAGCTTTGGGCCATCTGGCTTAAAGGACAATACAAGCCCTGTGACGAAGCTAGGAGGGGTGCCACAACAGGCATCAACCAACGTCCATCTTTTAAGGACATGTTCGAGGCAGTCGAGCCCTTGAACCTCAAACGGCTGCACCACTGACTGTTGTTACGCTGCAGTCACTAAAGCCGTCCAAGATGCCTCGTCCAGCATTCCAGATCCACCAACCAGCACGGAGACAACGATTGTTGACCCTGAGCCACTGTGTAGGCCAGCCTGCAGCAGTCTGTCCAGCTTCGCTTGCCGAACTACCTGCCGCCTGATACCCACAGCTGTCTCCTGTCTTGAACTATGTTGCAGGAGCTGAAAAGCACCCTGGAACCGATTCAACGATTGGACATTCAGGCCCTGCTACTCCAAGGTACTATCCCGAGCAGCTCGCCCCCTGTGCACCACTTTAGCTCGAGTGCCTTTGCAGGTGAGCTTGCACCCCTCTTCTACCCCGACCCTTGTAATGTTTTATTTGTGGCTTTTTGTGCATTTAAACCTTGTTGCGCTCCGAGCACTTTCCCCTTCCTGCTTCCCGGTCCTCTATGTTGCTCCTCCGACCCCCCAGGCCTGCCTCTGCCCCCTGATTGGATGCTCAGGCCCTGCTACTGCAATGTACTATCATGAGCAGCTCGCCCCCTGGGCACCACTTTAACTCGAGTGCCTTTGCTTCATGCTTGTAGTGTCATACAGATTTCAGTTTAGCTGTAACTGGGACAGGATGGATGCTTTACCTTCAAAAATAACAGTTCCCAAATGGTGAAAATGCTTGTAAAAAGTAGTGGTTGTTAACAATAAAAGTAATAGAACTGAGTTCCAGATCGTTTACATTCATATCGTTCCCCGGAAATAAACATGTAGTGCAGAGTTAGGTGCAGAGAATGCCTGTCCATGAGTTACTCTGCAAGGAATGCCCGTTCATCCACTACTCTGCACAGATTGCATGTCCACTGCTCAGCACAGAACACCTGCACCCCAGTTATTCTGTACAGAACGTCTCTTCCCCAGTCATTTTGCCCAGATCCTTACCCGTTCATCACTCTGCACAGAACACCTGCTCATCAGTGCACCTGCACAGAACTTCTGTTAATGAGTTGCCCTTCACAGAATGCTTGTCTGTCAGCAACTTGGTATTATAGTGTGTTCATCAGTAGCTCTGACAATAATTCTTGCCCACCAGTTACTCTGGGGAGAGTGACTGTTCATCTTTTATTCTACCCAGAATGCTTGCCCATGAGTCATCCTTTGGAAGAAACCTGCATGTCAGTTATTCTGCAAGGTGCGCCTATTGTATGTGTCTATTGGGTTTTATGTAGGGTGAGCCCAGCGGCTGCGAAGCATACACTGCGGTGGGTTCGGTTAGAAAGAGAGAATGTTTAGGTACAGTTAAAAGGGTTTGAAGAGAGGGGATATAGCGGCTTATATGCAGGAAAACAGGACAGAGAGGGAAAGACCTTCTGGCTCGGGAAGGTTCCGGAGACCTGCACCCATTGAGGATAGTTGTGGGTTTCCAGTGATCTGACCTTCCAGACTGCACAGTAAAGTCGCTTATTCCGCCTCACTGAGTGCCCCGTACCTTCATCCGTGCCCTCTTTTTATCCTCCCAGAAGACCCCAAAGACGCCAAGTAATAAAACATCTCACCCACACCCCCACGTATTTCCCACCTTTTTTTACGCCAAGGTTTGTCGGCGTCGGAACGCACGCTGATAGGATTGCACAGATTTTCACCAGGATTCGACACCCCTAATTATAACACATTAAGTTGATTTTCAATGCATGGGTATTGGTTATTCTCAGGAAAGCATTTCCACCAATGATAAACGGATCCGCATTTATTCTGTGGTGTTGGCCATCAGTTCCTCTGAAAGTGAGGCCTTTTCATCAGTCACTCTGCACAGTCTGCTTGTCCCTCTGTTATTCCGCAGATAATCCCTTTTCCTAAATTAGGGCCTCATCACAAGTTGGGCGGTAACCGCCGGCGGTATTAGCCCTACCGCCAAACCCCCGGCGCTACTAGCGCCGGATCACGGGTTTGGCGGTAATGGAATTCCCCATCCCCCACTGAGCCCATTTGGGAATGCCCCATTCCCCATTGGGCTCAATGGAGAATTTTCGCGCTCTTACCGCCGCCGAAGCCCTGATTTGGCGGACCCTTAAATCCGGTGGTAATAGCGTGACCGCCGGATTTAAGGGTTACCGCCAAACTCGTGATGAGGCTGTTAGTCTGCAAAGGATGTCTTTTCATTAGATGTCCTGCACAGAGTCCTCGTTCACTGGCCAATCTACAAAGATGCAAAGAGTTCATCAATATCTCTTTACAGAATACTTGCCCATAAATCACTCTGCATCAATTACTCTGCAAGCATGGTCTTTTCGTGGGATGTCCAGCAGAATATCTGTTCATCATTCTGCAAACAATGCATAGTCATCAGTTATTCTGCACACACTGATTGCCAGTGGCATCGCTAGGAATCAAATTTAAGAGGGGCACAGAGGCGGCCAAAGACAAAAGTAGGGGGGTGCACATACAAAAGTGGAGTGGCCGCCCATGAAAGGTAATGTGTGATGTCACAAGCACTCCTGCAGAGAGGCGTTTTTGCACACCAACTAGCCACACCCCACTGCACATCCTCTCCCATCAGAATGCAGGCACAAACTATTCAGTGACTGATGGCTCATCATTAGCAGTTTCGTGTACTGCATACTGCATACGGGGCTGCATACTGCTCTTCACACTATGGAGGTCACTGTGCAGAAGCCAGGCAGCAACACCTGAGAATTGGCTTGTGCTCATGTTCATACATATGCCAGAATTCATACCAAGATCACTGCTAGCTTTGAGACAAAAGGCGGGTATTTGCCATGTGATATGCATACATTTGCTAACAGAGAACACAGTCACTGCTCGCCCTAGGTAGGGGTGGCACAAGGGGGGGTGGGCACAGGATTTCAGAGGGGGGCACGGCCCCACCCAGGCCCCCCCCCCCAGCGAAGCAACTGCTGATTGCCCCTCAGTTACTCAGCGCAGAATCCTTGTTCATAAATTACTCTGCAAGGGATGTCTTTTCTTCAGTTATTCTGTACAGAATCCTGATTATCAGTTTCTCTGCAAACAACGTGTGTCCATCACTTTCTCTTCACAGAGCACTTACCCACGGGTTACTCTGCAAAGAAGCTTGTTCATCAAATACTCTGCATGGATTGCCGTTTCAATGTCTGTTCATCACTTTGCAAAAATTGACTATTCATCAGTTACTCTGCAAACAATGGCCCTCATCACGAGTTTTGCACAAATAAAGCAGTACTTCCGCCATGTTGTGATGTCTGGCGCAATTGCTGCCATATCATGAGTTGATGGGCATGTGCACACTTCCTCTGCATTAACAGTAATACCGTCCAGCTGCATTACACTGCCAGTGGCCACCTGGTGGTAATACCGCCCAGATAGAACGGTAATACCATTACCACAGGCACACCCGCCGGTATTACCACCGGTGGAAATAACGTCACCACTGAATGGTAATCACGGCGGTGGTCATCTTTAAAAATTCAATCCACCCTGAATCTCCAATTTCCTATTAACAATCCAAACACCATACCAGTGTAACCATGCCACAGGAAAAGAGAAAGGCCTGCCTACTTGGACGCTCCACAAGCCAAAGTTCATGGCATCTGAGCTGAACAAGCTGGCAGAGGAAGTTTGTGCACCATGCAAAGGAGCTGTTTGGCAGTAGACACCAGAAGAACTCTGCCCAGAGGAAGGCAGCACTTTGGTCCCCCATTTAGGACAAGGTGACGTCTGTGGGCACCGTTCTACATGATGCAGAGGACTCCCGCAAATGGTGGAATGCCTTGAAGTCCAGGGTCCTCAACCTCATTGCACACCAGAGGAGGGGAGAGTGCCGTCACAGGAGGTAGAACTCCTCACTCTCATGTCGTGGGAGAAGGCCAGGTCCATCCTCCACATGCAGCGTATTGAGGGGATCTGGAGTGCAGAGGCCAGAGCAGGAAGCCACAGCGATGACGGTAAGTCTCTCAGACCCAATGTATATGTGAGGCATCAGGAGTAAGAGGAGGAACAAGGCCAGAAGAAACCATC
Source organism: Ambystoma mexicanum (assembly GCF_040938575.1). NCBI lineage: Eukaryota > Metazoa > Chordata > Amphibia > Caudata > Ambystomatidae > Ambystoma > Ambystoma mexicanum. The sequence continues at coordinate 508,341,744 of NC_090939.1, forward strand.
GCATTGGAACCTTTTACTGGGACAGAGGACATCACAAACCCCACAGCCTTGCCCACAGCCACTCCACAGCCTACGCATGTTTCAAATCACGCAGCTGTAGTCCCCGGTCTGGCAGCCATATGTCAGGGCACCGGCACACCCTCCGCACCATCTCGGGTAGTGCAACAGCAGTCCCAACACCATTGTGGAACTGGCAGCGACTGCACCACCGATGAGGAGGCAGAGGAAGACATGGGCTTCTGCTTCCCATGCTTCAGCCCTTGCACAACAGGGCAGCCATTTGGGCATGCCTAGATGCCATAGAGCAACGCCAGGCATCACTTCTGACACTGGCGGGCCATTAGGTGGAGCACATGAAGGCCATGAGGGACTACCAGCAGGGGTTATGCCACATGATTTCCCGTTCCCTCTCCAGGCCACCACTGCCATCACCACGATCAGGCAGAGGACGAGGGAACACAATGAGGGAATGTCTACCTTTGCATAGTCCCTAAATGCCTGCATGATGCTGACCCTGCAGCATATCCAGGGCCAGGGGTCTGAGCCCTCTACCCCTGTCACCCCCACAAAGGAGTCACAGCCCAGCACCCCAAGGATCCACTAACAGCGCCACCTGACTCCTAAGGTGCTGGAGCATGCTTCCAAACCCAAGAGGCACTGTAAGTGACTGTCATTTGTTTGATATTGCAAGGGTGTTTTGGGGAGGGTTCTTAGGGAGGGTTTTTTGGGATGGTGTTTTGGGGAGGTTTTTGGGAAGGGGGAGTTGTAGGGGTGGTGTTATGGGGATGGTTATTTGACATTTGTTCATTAAATAATTGTTCACTTGAAGCACTGCTTGGACATTCCTTATTGCGTGCAAGTGTTTTATTCATAATGTGACTATACAGAGGTGCATATCAATTGGCCAACAAACAATTGTCAAACAGTTCTTGCCGAACCAGACGTCCTTGCCTACCCTCTTCTCGTTCACTGCATGGTAGCACAGCACCTGCAGGTAGTGACTCCTCCTCTTCTGGGGGTGGCATGTCCTCATCAGGGGTCAGGGGAACATTCCACCTGAGCAAATGTTCTGCAGCATGGTACAGGCAAGGACAATTTGACCGACCTTCTCTGGCCTGTATGTTAAGGCCCCCACAGACAGGTGTAGGCAACGGAAATGAGCATTCCAAAGGCTGAAGGTCTGCTTGGTGCAGAGCCTGGTCCGAACATGTGCCTCGTTCTAGGCCACCTCCTGTGGCATCTTTTGATTGTGCAAGGGTGTCATCAGCCATGGTAGCTGGGGGTATCCAGAGTCAACTGCAAGTGCAAAGGACATAGGTGTCAGTCACAGAGCATTGTGGATGTGTTGCCCGTTACAACACCATGTTGATAGACAGTCTATGTGTGCATTTCACAAGTATTGTCACACAGCATGTTTTACCATGACAGTACTTGCATGTGGAGTCATTCACTCAGGGGGAACATTTGCTCTGTTGTCTAACATCATGCACACAGCTCACAGCCAACACTAAGAGCTTTCTTTTCAGGGTTTGTGATTTGGGGATTAGTTGTACTTGTGCAGGTTTTCTGTGTCTATTCCATTATGGCAGCACATAGATGGTTACCCGAGTACAGTGTTGCATTGTGGTTCCTGTAGTCCTATGTGTGTGTGTTGCTAGGCTGTTGGGGCAATGTGAATTGGTGATTTACTGCAGCATTGTCACTTATGTCATAGTCCTTGGGTTGACGGCTGTTATGTGCGGAGCGAGAGGGCACGTCCTGCATGTATAGGGCCTTGACAGGGCATGCATTCTTCACTTGTTGTAATCCCCACCCCTAACCTGGCATTTCACTTGTGCTGTGAGAATAGACTGTGATGTGATGGCACTTGTATTCACCCAGTATCCACGTCCGGTGCCCACTGTGCCTCTTCATGTGTCCAGGCAGTGTGCAATTCCGCAGGACCATGGTATTGTGGGTGGAACAAGGGAGGCGGGCACAGCAGTGTGTTATGAGCAGGTCAGGATGGCTGGTAACCTGGACATTGAGGGAGTGGTATTACTTCTGGTTTCCGTATACCTCTTCAGATGCCTGGGGGGCCACCAACGCCATATGGGTGCAGTCCAGAGTAGCTATCATGTTGGGCATGTGCGCTGCTTCATAGAAACAAGCCTTCATGGCATTCTCCTGAGCCGCTTTAGTGAACAGGGAGATGTTGTCATGATGCCTACCTCCAAGGAGCCAGGTCCGACCCAGCAACCCCAGAGGCAGACATCATTTCCCCCAGGGGAGTGCCAGCGGGCCCAAGCTGGGGCCCTTTGGACGCAGTCCTGGCGCCTTAGGCGCCAGGCTCATGTTGGACCCCTGTCCTGGCGCCTTAGGCGCCAGGCTCATAAAGCTAGACATGTGTTCAAGTATTATAATGTGCACTTACCTGATGCAGACCATGCTGCTACATCCAGGCCCTCTTGAGGCCTGAATGGAACTACTTTACCTGTGGGACTACTTTCCACCTGGGTGTGGTCGGGGAAGGATACATACCTGATCGGTGGAAGGATACATACCTGGAACTTCTTCCAAAGCTATTTAAACCACGCCCGATCAGCAACTCACGCTTCGCGTTGTTCTGCTCCTCGCAGCTGGACGCTCACCGTGTCAGCTCCTGCATCTGGACTTCAGCCACGCCTGTCATCATCCTGGGTCACCTGCAAAGGGAGACAAGAGACCTTAGCTGCTAAATCTGCACCACGGAGACATCACACCGACGATCCTGAAAAGGAAGACATCATTTTTAAAAGCATTTCTCTACGATCGCTGCTGCGCTGCATTTCACTACCTTTCCTGGGCGCCTCCATCTTCAGCAGCGATCATCCGGATCCACAGCCACTTCCCAGAGCCTAGAGAGAAAAAGACAAGAACAAAAGGTGAGCGAAGGAAGGGAACAGGAAAAGCTCAGTTTCCTTCTAAGACTTACCTGTTGGGTCATTCCGATTTCATTTCGGGTCTTGCCGCTTCCAGGCATTTTCCGGACCCCGGCCCCTATGGGGAAAAAAGACAAAGACTTTGAATGAGCGAATGCAAAGACATTACCCGAGCGCTCATCCAGAACTTACCTGTCCTTTACTGGAACTGCACGTTTCACTTCGGGTCGGCGCCATATCTCCGGCATTCCAAACCCCGGCCCCTAAGGGGAAAAAGACATAAGCATTAGCGCTTGCTGCAATAAGACAATGGCCCTCATTACGACCTTGGCGGAGAACCATGGTGCTATTAGCACCATGGTCCATGGCGCTAAGCTGCCAACTCCGCCATGGTGGTTGACGGACTTACCGCCCCATTCCGACCTTGGCGGGGCGGTAAGTCCCCAATCCCCATTTACCCTTCCCCATTCCCATTTTTGCCCCATAGGGCATAATGGGAGTGGGGAAGGCGTTAATTACGCCATCGTAAATTACGGTGGCGTAATTAACAACGAGGTCCCTTAGCGCCATGGATTTTAACACCTGCTAAAAGCAGGTGTTAAATCCGCCATGGCGCTAAGGGAACTCGTACTCAGGCGGTAAGGGTCGGCGAAGTTTACGCCGGCGTAAACCCCTTACCGCCTGGGTCGTAATGAGGGCCAATGAACATTATTATTAAGCTTGAACTTTTGAACTTGCAACAGAACTTTTACAGCGCCTTACCTGAATAGTCAAGCTTATATGAACTCCCATCAAACCTCAATCCAGTGAAGTAACTGGGTTTCAATGCGCCCCTGCATCAGAAGCAGGATGGAGAACTCATCCTTCCAGACCCTAAGGTGAGACTTCACGGGGAATTGTGGAAGGGTATCGTGGAGGGTTGGAAGCATTATTCTGTCAGTAGGTAATACTCCCTTTTCACGCACAAGGGAATATTCCTGCGAGCCAGAGAAGCCAGAGTAGAGGGGCCCTTCCTGTCCATCTTCAGAGTCCTGCGCTTCACCATTGAAGAAGCATCAGCACTCGAAGCCAGACCTGCGCCTCCGTGGGAATCAGGTGAGCGTTACAGAACGCGAAGCCTACCCACAATTTCCCACCCGGGCGCTATGGAGACTTCCGAGACTGACCAGCTGGCCCAGCTTTTGGGGGAATTACGGGCAGAGGTGCACTCAGCCCGCCAGGAGACTAACGCTCTCAAAAGAGAACTGATCCTATCCAAGGAAAGAACAGATGACTTGGCCAAAAGGTTATTGCAGGCCCAGGCAGGGCATACTCCTTTACCTAATTCCGGAGGTACTTCCACTTCAATGGGTTTGAATAACCCGGTACAAATCAATCTACCTGGACACAAGCCTTTGGCCCCACCTGAACGTTTTGCGGGGGATCCCAAGAAATATGCCGTCTTTATGAACCAATGTCGTTTACACTTTCTATGCAGACCCGGAGCCTTCCCTAACGACCAGACCAAGGTAGCCTTTATACTATCTTACCTCAGTGGCAGTGCTGCCGATTGGTCTATTCCATTGGTAAATCAGGATGATCCCATTCTCCAGAATTTTCAGGGCTTCCAGGCCAGCATGGAAAGATTGTTCGCGCGACACTCTCAAGGACAGGCACTTGATAACTAACTGCTATCCTTACGACAAGGTAATCAGGATCTCCTGCCCTACATTGCCACCTTTAATAGACTGGTTGTGGAAACTGGATGGCCAGAAAACAAAAGGATCACATTGTTTCATCGAGGCCTGCGCGGAGAGCTTAAGGATGTTCTAGCTCAGATAGTAAATCCACCCCAGGTCTGCGCAGACTACATAGACTTGGTGGTTCAACTTGATCACAGACTTCAAAATAGAAAAGCAGATCGGTTCAAGTACGAAACCCGAGTACCGATCAAAACCCACGCTAACTCCAAGAGTACCGACGTATCCGAACCTATGCAAATCGGCGGAGTTAAAGGACCATTAACGCAGAAGGAACGAGAGAGAAGGCGGCAAATGCAACTTTGTCTGTATTGCGGGACTTCCGGTCACTTTCTTCGAAATTGTCCGGTTAAACCACCTAAGAAGGTGGTTGGAGCCACTGATAACGATTTATTGACACCTGATTCGGGAAACGACCTAGCCCGACAAGCGTAGGGGTCCGCTTGCCGAGCTTGAAAACAAACTCTTTGACCTCGCATTTTGTCATGCCAGTGGTGCTCGTGAATCCAAAACAGCCTCAGCAGTTGCATGCTATAAAAGCATACATCGACAGTGGAGCTATTGGAAATTACATAGACCGTGAATTGGCTTCCAGGATTAAGCTCCCTCTCCGCCCGAAAGTAACCCAAGATGTCATTACTACAGTGGATGGAACCGAAATAGCCTCAGGGCCTGTAACGCATTCCACCGTTGAAATGACACTGGTGGGTCAGGATGGACATCGGGAAGCAATCGTGTTTGATGTGATCAAGGCCCCACAATTTCAAGTAATTTTTGGAATTCCTTGGTTAGAAACACATAATCCCAGAATTGACTGGCGAGCAAAGAAGATAAGTTTTCCTGATTGTGAACCAACTTGTTATCCAGGAAATCCAGCTATGGGTCTAGCCTCAGCAACTTCTACCCCTGTACAGATACCGTCTTGTCCCCCCCTTCCCCTCCCTCGTCGCGCCTTTAAACACTTGTGTATAGGCGCGCTATAAATTTCTTATCATATCATCAGAGGAACTCGCTTGCAGCTCATTGGGACATCTCACGTGTCAATGATTTGATGCCTGATGGCACCAATTTGTCAATGAAAAATCCATTCATACGATCCGAATAAGGAATGAGGAAATGGTAAATGTCCTTAAAGGCAGCAGAGCCCAAAAAATAAACCGACGACAGATTTCAATGAACAAATCCACCCCCAAACACGTCGCTCCCAAATCACAGCAGTTCTCATGTACTTTAGAATACATTATAAACAAACGAGAGGGGCCTAATACAAAGCACTCATTAGGTCATTGGTATGGAGTACATTTTCAGGTTCCTGCTTATCACAAGAACTTCAAAGAAGATCAGTGTCTCTTTCCCTTCTCCTGGTCTCGAGCAGCATAGCCCACACGCCATCTAGATCTGTGGTCTTATTATAAAAGATTTACTGCAGCTAATCTAGTTTCGAGTACAAAGCAGTGTCAGTCGGAATCGACCGGGATAATCATAAGGGTTAAGGTTTATGAAAACAACTGTACCTTGCAGGGCATAAGTAATGCGACACTTAGCTTATGAGAGCTAAGAGGAAACACATATATGCATGCAAGCATTTCCCAGTTTTTAAATGGCGTCTTCTGCCTAATCTGGCAGTTCAACGTTACATTGGTCTGGCCTAACTACTTTAGCAGCATTCACATTGGTCTGATTCTGAAATCAGCATTACATTTCTTTATATTAGATCAAAACATGTCACCTTTTTCCAAAACCGGGAGGACCACTCGGTGCACTTTTCTTCAAGTCATGCTATAAGGACACAGGACAGTAACACAACTCCTCTGCGCGTGCGCCTCTCAACTACAAGTGTTATGATTCCTGAAACAACGTCCCACAGTTCAACCGCATGGGTTGCCATCACATGCATGGTCACCATTGGACCCCAAAAGTCATGGGGGTCATTTTGTAAAAACGTGATACTTGCATTCCGGAGACCGCCAACTTTAGCGCGTTTGCTCTGCCGGGTCGCTTGCATGCAATATTCCACCTTCGCAAAGTACAGTGCAAAAGGAAAGAGCAAATGCACTCCAAATCATCTTTCCACGTACATTTTATTCCCCATTGTGTGAAATATGTGGGGCTCATTTTCTAAGAATTGCTAATTGCTGTCAGGTGCCCTGCATACAATGTTCTCCCTTTGCAAAAAGGAATGCAAAAAGAAAAAGTAAAAACAGACAAAATAGTCTTTACTCTTTACTTTAATGATCCGTTTTGTAAAAGATGTAAATACCACCCGCAAATAACGCTTTGCAGATCTCATTTACAATGGATTGCTATGGAATCCGTGCGCTTTTAGTACTAAATGCAGACGGATCTATGGGGAAATGTTTTGTTTTGGGCTTCCTTGAAAATGTCACGTAAGCATGAAACAAAGAGGTTTTCTAGGCAGCGCAGGAAACACCGGGAGTTAACATATTTACTATCCAGTCTCCAGTTCCACCTGCAAAGGTTCTTTTTAAATGCGCCCAAGTAGTAGATAGGTGAAAAGATTGGCGTTAGACATATAAGCTTCTTCGTTACACTTACTTTACCACACCAAGGTTTGCAAAATGAGCCCCACAATGTTTACAAGATCATGCAAAGAGCAACAGCATTCCTCCCATGTATGTGTCGGTGTGGGTATAGCCTTTCAGCAGCTCCGCCGCTCACTCGATCCCATGCATTTCCTCAGCATACCGAACCGAGACGGCCTCTTTTCCAGAGTGGCACTTGGCCTTTCGCGCCCATCCGAGACTTCAGTAGACCCTGAGCCCACAAACCATTGCCTTAATAGGACCCTCTAGAACAACATGTCTGCTACAGTAATGGCCCCACCACCAGGCTGTAACCCCTGTCCCTTCTGTTCTAGGGAATCTGGGAAATGGGCTTTTAGGCGCTCTCTGTTCACCTCCTGACATTGCTTTGATGCTTGATCTTTGTTCATGACAGAGGTAGTCTGTCTGCTGAAACCTCAAATATTGTATAGTGGGTGCTCTGCTCCCTGGTAAATCCCCCTCTTGTAAAGACAAAGGCAGCTCCTTACATAGAGTCAAGCTTGAGATTTAGCACACAGGACAGGGGAGCCAGCCGATCAGGTTGCTCAGATCGTGTGCTGAATCCCATAATCCAAGCCAGCGTTCCGAGCAACCTGAAAGAGGTTCTCTGATCCCACCATCTCCCCTCCAGCCCCATTCACCTCGCCACTCTGGTCTCGTCCCTCCACACTACCCCACTTACCTGATTCCTTTGGTGGCAGTGCTCCTGCCGCTGCGTCCCTGCTGGCCTCCATGGAAATGGAAGAGGGGCTGCCCATGGAGACCCACCTTCCATCTCCATGGTGGCCATCTTTGGTAAATATTTGTTTGAATGAACGGTATGCAGCAAGCGCGTCCCATTCATTCAAACTAAATGGCATTGCTGTCAGCACCCCAGGTTTTTGGATTGAAAATCTGGGGTGCTAAGAGCAATAAAACCCTATACGGTGTGTCGAATTGGGCGGTAACAGTGCTGGGGCCCATCGTTAATTCCCTCACTGCGCTCAGGCCTATAACTTAGACCCATGCCATTAGCACCCAATTTGGCCCACCGGATCGATGATATTATTTAAAGGAATTGTTCGCTCAGAAATATTATTGGCCAATAATTTATTTATTTATTTATTTGTTTATTTGCATTTATAAAGTGAACATGCAAATATCTAAACAATTTTTTTTAAAGTCCCTATGTAAAGTTTTGAGCAAATGAAGCTCGAACTTTAAAAAGGGAAGCAGTAGGAGGCAACCATTTTGTGAAATGGGTGCCGCCTGTGCTTGCCTTTGCGGCACTAATGAAGCTAAAGCCAGCCAACTGTAGTAAACAAAAGCTACCAGTGGGTGGCTTTTTCTTCATTGGTGCCGGACTCGGAGGACGGAGACCAGAGACTAGAGGCAGGAAAGCTGCAGCTGCATTTCGGTAAGTGCTATTTTTTTTTTTTAAATAAGAACTAGCTGCGTTTTTTTTCCTAAGTTTCCTGGGCTGGAGGAGCCCGGAAAACTTAGAAATAAAACTGCAGCTTTTAAAAAGTTGTATTTATGTTTGCGGTTAGCTGCAGCTTGGAGCCCCCTGGGGCCCAAGCTGAAGCTACCGCAAACATAAATACAACGTTGTTGTGTTTAAAAATGCTGCGTTTTTTCTTTCTAAGTTTCTCGCGCTCCTCCGAGCTGAAGGAGCCTGAGAAACTTAGAAAGAAATACCACAGCGTTTTTTAAACACAACCGCGTTGTGTTTCTGCCTGCCGCGGCTATCACTTTGGGTCTCCGGTGCTCCCCCGAGCGCCAGAGACCCAAAGTGAAAGCCAAGGCAGGCAGAAACACAACGCGGTTGTGTTTCCATGCCGCGGTGTTTCTGCCTACAGCAGCTTTCACTTTGGGGCTCTCGGGCTCCCCATGGGGAGCCCGGGAGCCCGAGAGCCCCAAAGTGAAAGCTGCTGTAGACAGAAACACAACGCGGTTGTGTTTAGAAATGCCACTGTGTTTCTGCCTACAGCAGCTTTCACTTTGGGGCTCTCGGGCTCCCCCAACCCTGCGGGAGTCTAGGAGATTTCAAGCAGGGTTGGGGGAGCCCAGGAGACTCCACGCGCAAGCTGCCACTGTCAGAATAACAACGTTGTTGTATTTGTGATTGCCGTGGTTTTCCAAACACGGCAATCGCAAATACAACAACGTTGTATTTTTAATTGCAGCGCCTCTGCTTTTTGCCTTCATTTTACATTTTCTGTGCTTCCCTGGGCTTGGGGAGCACAGAAAACGTAAAATGAAAGTGAAGGCAGCCTCCTCAGCTCTGCTCAGGCTGCAGTAAGAAAAAGCTCCCAGTAGGGGGCTTTTGCTGCTTGTTTAGTGCCGCAAGGGCAGAGCTGAAGAGGCTGCCTGAAATCACAAAATGGATGCTCCCATGTAAACACTTTGAGCCTCGTTTTCTCAAAGTGTTTACATAGGAACTGCCATTCAAAATATGTCTAAACTATGTTTTAGACTATTGCCAATCATTTTAGCAATTAATATTTCTGAGCGAACCATTCCTTTAATTATTACATTACCCCAAGAAGACCAATACAACCAACGCTTCCAAGCCCTGTTCTTATTGGCATGGTGCATGAGCGCCAGACAGGAATGGGAGGAAAAACAAAGGGGGCAGGCCACCGCCCCAATGTATTGCTACGAAAACACACAAAGCTACTTTTGGTCTGGAAAGGCATGATGGACATGGTTACAACTCAGAAGAAATTGTACTTGGGCAGCATTATTGCTCAATATTGATAACCGGTGAATCCAACTGCTGGTACAGTACGTAATGCACACACGTTGCGGTGCCGAGTAACTCATGAACCGGGTTTGTGTCTTGCGCAACTTATTATTACATATTTTGTCCTTAACAACTGATGGACAAGCCCTATGTGCAAGAATGGCTGATAAACTGGCATATCTTGCAGAGTGGAGATCAATAAGCAATCCTTGCAGGGAAAGTGCTAAAGAACATTCTGTGCAGAGTAGCCCATGGTGTAATACTCTTTTCAGAGAAAATGGGTAACAGACATTATGGGGCTCATTATAAGTCTGGCGGTATACATTAGAAATGGCAGTAATGGTAATACCACCACTTTTACTGTACCGCCAAATTAGGAGCCAACGGTAATACCATCAGTAGTAATACCACCAACAGTATTAGCGTTGGCGGAATCAATGCTGACAGTATTACCGCCGACAGATTTACTGCTGAAATCTCAAAACTGTAATATTACAAGTTGAAATATGTCAGTAATACCATTGAAATTGGGCGGTAATACCACCAAATGCATACAGGTGATGGAAATTAAGCCACATGTGCACCCAATCTACTCAGGAAGGGTACATAAGGCCCTCACCTTTCCCAAACACACTTTCCAATACTATCATGTTGCCACTAGCTCTTTTGAACATTGGCGTGCAGCTGCTCCAGCTCTGCATTGAGCTACAGAGGCTGGAAGAGCAACATAAGGTACAAGACGCAGAGGAGCGGAAGAGGAGGAGGAGGGGGAGAAGGAGATATCATGCAAAGCAAGCGCCCATACCACGGGTCAGGTCCTCACCCTGGACCTTGACGGACAACCAGCTAATCACCCTTTATCGGTTGAACAGGGAGACCATCGCTGATTTGCTCACCCGATCCAGGATGACATAGAGAACAGGATCAACATCAGTGCAGCCTTACCCAGGGTCGGGTTGGCCCTTCAGCCTTTAGGCCCGTAGCTGGGCCGAAATCGTCCCTGAGGAGTGGGGGCCGGTTTCTGGCCATGCCTGGGTCGGTTTGGAAGAAAAAGAAATTGAATATATATATATATTTCTTTCTTCACTTTTTTTTTTCTAAAAGCCTTTCATCCTTCTTAGGTTGATAAATAAGTACCAACACAGGTTGGGTGATATTGTATCCATATTTTTTCTATAAAAAAGAGCTTAAGCGTAAGTGCTATACAATAACATATCATTTGGCCTTGGACGTCTGCTTGGATTCACAAGTAATTTAGTGTACTTAGGAACAATGCTATTTGATGCCACTTCCTGTTTTGTCAGGGGGTGAAAGGTCGTGTTTCATCGCTTGCCGGGGTGTCACTTTGGGGTGGGGTCAAATGACATCACTTCTGGTGATGTCATTAGAGGTCAAGGGTCGTGATGCAAGAGGTTATCGACAAATCTTTTGATGCGAGGGGTGGGCCACTTCTTTTAATGACCAGGCCTATTTCTTGTCCCAGTCTGACCCTGGCCTTAGCCCCGCTGCTGAAGCTTGTGTCGGTCCTGCATTTCTTGGTAACGGGCACCTTCCAGCACACTGTGAGCATGATGCACGGCATATCGCAGCCCACATATTCAAATGTTCTCGTGCAGGTGCTGGAAGCACTCCTGCGCCATATCGCCCAGCACATCTGTAACGCTCACCTGATTCCCACGAAGGCGCAGGTCTGGCTTCGAGTGCTGATGCTTCTTCAATGGTGAAGCGCAGGACTCTGAAGATGGACAGGAAGGGCCCCTCTACTCTGGCTTCTCTGGCTCGCAGGAATATTCCCCTGTGCGTGAAAAGGGAGTATTACCTACTGACAGAATAATGCTTCCAACCCTCCACGATACCCTTCCACGATTCCCTGTGAAGTCTCACCTTAGGGTCTGGAAGGATGAGTTCTCATCCTGCTTCTGATGCAGGGGCGCGTTGAAACCCAGTTACTTCACTGGATTGAGGTTTGATGGGAGTTCAAATAAGCTTGACTATTTAGGTAAGGCGCTGTAAAAGTTCTGTTGCAAGTTCAAAAGTTCAAGCTTAATAATAATGTTCATTGTCTTATTGCAGCAAGCGCTAATGCTTATGTCTTTTTCCCCTTAGGGGCCGGGGTTCGGAATGCCGGAGATATGGCGCCGACCCGAAGTGAAACGTGCAGTTCCAGTAAAGGACAGGTAAGTTCTGGATGAGCGCTCGGGTAATGTCTTTGCATTCGCTCATTCAAAGTCTTTGTCTTTTTTCCCCATAGTGGCCGGGGTCCGGAAAATGCCTGGAAGCGGCAAGACCCGAAAGGAAATGGGAATGACCCAACAGGTAAGTCTTAGAAGGAAACTGAGCTTTTCCTGTTCCCTTCCTTCTCTCACCTTTTGTTCTTGTCTTTTTCTCTCTAGGCTCTGGGAAGTGGCTGTGGATCCGGATGATCGCTGCTGAAGATGGAGGCGCCCAGGAAAGGTAGTGAAATGCAGCGCAGCAGCGATCGTAGCGAAATGCTTTTAAAAATGATGTCTTCCTTTTCAGGATCGTCGGTGTGATGTCTCCGTGGTGCAGATTTAGCAGGTAAGGTCTCTTGTCTCCCTTTGCAGGTGACCCAGGATGCTGACAGGCGTGGCTGAAGTCCAGATGCAGGAGCTGACACGGTGAGCGTCCAGCTGCGAGGAGCAGAACAACGCGAAGCGTGAGTTGCTGATCGGGCGTGGTTTAAATAGCTTTGGAAGAAGTTCCAGGTATGTATCCTTCCACCGATCAGGTATGTATCCTTCCCCGACCACACCCGGGGGGAAAGTAGTCCCACAGGTAAAGTAGTTCCATTCAGGCCTCAAGAGGGCCTGGATGTAGCAGCATGGTCTGCATCAGGTAAGTGCACATTATAACACTTGAACACATGTCTAGCTTTATGAGCCTGGCACCTAAGGCGCCAGGACAGGGGTCCAACATGAGCCTGGCGCCTAAGGCGCCAGGACTGCGTCCAAAGGGCCCCAGCTTGGGCCTGCTGGCACTCCCCTGGGGGAAATGATGCCTGCCTCTGGGGTTGCTGCGTCGGACCTGGCTCCTTGGAGGTAGGCATCATGACAGTACCCCCCCCTCAAGGCCCCTCCCAAGGTTCTTCCCTCCGGGGGTTTTGGATTGTTCAGAAATCTCCGGTGAAACCTTTGTATTAATCGAGGTGCGTGAACATGGTTACTAGGCTCCCACGATCTCTCCTGAGGTCCATATCCCTTCCAGTCAACAAGATAGAAGAGTTTCGACTTCACCACCTTGGAATCTAAAATGTCTTTAACTTCGAATTCCAATTCCCCTTCAATTTGAACTGGGTCTGGAGGCTTGGACAGTCGGGTTCCTGGTTGCACTGGCTTCAAAAGTGATGCATGAAAAACTGGATGAATACGCATATTGGACGGTAAATCCAGTTTAAAGGCCACTGGGTTGATTATAGCCTAGATGGGATAAGGTCCTATGAATCTGGGATTGAGGGGTAAATGTTTAGTTGCTAGCCATACCTGGTCTCCTACTTGGTAAGGAGGAGTTTTACTTCGGTGCAAATCAGCGTTTTCTTTATATTTTTTCTTGGCTTGCTGTAAATGAATTGCAGCTTCTTTGAAGGCTTGGGTTATTGTGGAATGCAGATGATTTACTGCAGGCATTTCCAGGGTCAGAGGTGGATCTAGGTCAGAGGTCCGAGGATGGTAACCATACAAAGTATAAAAAGGGGTTTGTCCGGTCCCAGAATGCACTGAATTGTTGTATGCATATTCTGCGATCCAAAGGATGTCTTTCCAATTCAACTCAGATTGGTGTAACATGCACCAAAGATATTGCTCGAGAGTCTGATTGGTTCTCTCGGTTTGCCCGTCGGTCTGGGGGGGGTGGCTGGTGGATAACCGCACATCTATTTGTGCTAATTGGCAACACTTCTTCCAAAAATGGGAGATAAATTGACTTCCACGATCCAAGACTAATATGGAAGGGAAACCATGTGCGCGAATTATATTTTCCAGAAATTCCTTGGCCAAGGTGGAAGCTGAAGGCAAACCTTTTAAAGGGATAAAGTGGGCCATTTTGGAGAATAGGTCCACAATTCCAAGGATAGTGTTGTAACCAGCACAAGGAGACAGGTCAGTTATAAAGTCCATTGACAGGGTGTGCCATGGTGCCGGTGGAATATCCAAGGGTTGAAGTAGGCCGGCTGGCCTTTTCTTTTGAGCCTTGTTTTGGGCGCAAATTCCGCAAGACAGTACAAAAGACTTTATGTCTTTTCTCCAAGAAGGCCACCAGAAGTGGCGTTTGATTTTTTCCTCCGTTTTAGCGATACCAGGGTGTCCTTCCATTAATGATTCATGATGATGGGCAATAACAAGTTCTTGCAATTCTTTACTTGGCAGAAACAACCGCTCCTGGAAGTAGGGTAAATCATCCTTAACGGTGTAATGAGGACCCTTTTGACTCCATTCCAGTAAGGTTGAAGAGTCTAGAAGTTGTTTTACTTGCGTTTGGATGTCCTCAATAGTTTGCAATGAAGTTAAGCCTAAGATTCTTTGCTCAGGTATGATGGGCACAGGTTCTAAACTCGAATTAGGTTCTTCCATGCCAATCCGAGATAAGGCGTCCGCTTTACCATTCTTGCAGCCAGGGCGATAGGTAATTACAAAATCAAATTCCGTAAAGAATAGAGCCCATCGGATTTGTCGTGAAGATTGAGCTTTGGCCGTCTTTAAATACTGTAAGTTTCTGTGGTCCGTAATTACGGTGATGGTGTGTCTTGCCCCGAGAAGGTAGTGACGCCAAGCCTTGAAAGCAGATTTAATAGCCAGTAACTCTTTATCGGTAATTGCGTAGTTGATTTCAGGAGGAGAACATTTTCTGGACCAAAAGGCCACAGGGTGTAGTTGGTTAGTTTTTGGGTCTCTTTGCGACAGGACAGCTCCCATGGCCGAACTGGATGCGTCGGTTTCCACAATGTATGGGAGATCTGGGTGCGGGTGCTTCAATACAGGTGCAGAGGTGAATTTGGTTTTCAGGTCCTGAAACGCTTGTTCGGCCTCAAGAGTCCATTCGAAGCGTTTGTTTTTCTTTAGGAGAGCTGTGATGGGTTGGACTGTTTGGGAAAATTCCGGGATGAATCTTCGATAGAAATTGGCAAAGCCGAGCATGCTCTGAACTCCCTTCACCGAGCTAGGAGATGGCCATTTGAGGATGGCGTCCACCTTCCGCGAGTCCATTCGGACTCCTTGAGGTGTCAGGATGAATCCGAGAAACTCAACTTCTGTGGTATGAAAAACACATTTTTCGAGTTTTGCAAATAGTCTGTGCTGGCTCAATTTCTCAAGAACTGCTCTAACATGTTTTCTGTGATCGGATTCTGAAGAAGAGTACACCAGGATGTCGTCAATATAAACAATGACACAGACATCGATAAGTTCCCGAAGAACATCATTCATAAAGTACTGAAAGGCGGCAGGTGCATTGCACAAAGCGAAGGGCATCACCTGATATTCGAAGAGCCCAAATTTGGAGCGGAATGCAGTCTTCCATTCGTCGCCTTCTTTTATACGCACCAGGTGATAAGCTCCTCGGAGATCTAACTTGGTGTACACACAAGCGTCTTTCACCTGGTCGATAAGCTCAGGGATCAGGGGGAA
Source organism: Ambystoma mexicanum (assembly GCF_040938575.1). Lineage (NCBI taxonomy): Eukaryota > Metazoa > Chordata > Amphibia > Caudata > Ambystomatidae > Ambystoma > Ambystoma mexicanum. Next base: position 508,357,311 of record NC_090939.1, read on the forward strand.
AGGATAACGATTCTTAATCATTATTTGATTTAGGGCGCGATAGTCTATACATGTTCTAAGGTCGCCCTCTTTTTTCGGCACGAAGAACAGAGCTGAAGAGACAGGAGACTTGGACGGGCGAATAAAACCATTGGCTAGGTACTGATCTAAATACTGACGCAAATGCAGGTTCTCAGGTTCCGTAAGAGCATAAATCCTACTACAAGGTAGTTGAGCATTGGGTACCACATCGATTTGGCAATCATAAGATCGATGGGGAGGTAACGTGTTAGCCTGTTCTTTGTGAAAAACGTCTTGGAATTCTTGGTATTCTGGTCCCACTACATAATCTAAGACATTTGTGCTAGCAGGAATCGCTGGAAGACACAACCTTAGATTTGAGAATATTCTGCAGGCAACTTAGAAAAGAACCAACAAGGTTGGGTTGATAAATGATTTAATCTTGTGGGAAAAGAGCTCTTTCTTATAAAATCCACTATCTGGTTAAAAACATGTCCGGCGACTGAAATGACTGGAAAGGAATAAAATGTAACTCTAACCTTTATGCATCTGCAACCATGCACTACACTTCGAGGACACATTTTAGTGTAGGGAGGATTCTTGAACTAATATGAAGAAAAGAAATATGGGATGCAAGAGTCATTTGGCCTCATTATGAGTGTGCCGGTCCGGTAACAATGGTGCCGGTAAGCTACCGCCACTGTTGTAACCGGACCGGCACACTCCGACTTCTGCGGGCGGGTGCCGTCCCGCCCTCCAGGTCTGACCTGGCGGGTAGAACGGCACCTGCCCGCAGACTTTGACAGAAGCACCGGCACTGTTGCACACAGTGCCGGTGTTTCCGTCCTCCCCATTCCCATTGACTCCTATGGGACTCGAATGGGAATGGGGACTTACTTTGTCCGGCGCCTGGCTTCCAGGACCGCTGGGGCTGTAATGTCCCAATAATTCCCCAAAGCCAGGCACCGGGAAAAAACACGACTCAGGCAGCAGCCGTGCCGTTTTTACCAGCACGGCTACTGCTGGGGTCGTAATGAGGCCCATTGTCTGTCCATCAACCCCTCTCTATCCCTTGTGTGGCTTCAGCTCAAAAGTTCATGTTCTTCTCTTTCTATAATAGAAAACAAAACTGATCGGGCTTTTCCCCTCTCCTTATGTGTCTGATACCCATGTCCTTTTTCCGTACCCTTTTTCAGGACCGCTGTTTGAATTGGCATGTCAAGAGGAACACAAACTGTTTCTCAGTGTCATAAGGGGCGTGGCTTGTGGCAATACTGAAATTACAAAACTGACGATAATAGGGTAGGAGCATTACTGCGCAGAGCTCTGTTTTTCTAGCAGTCATCATCAGCCATGTTGGATCCACCAGCTTCTTATCGCTATAGCGCAAGGTGCTATATGAGAGAGCCAAGTGTGGAATCAAAAAAAATACAATATTACGGCTGTTACGCCAAGCAAAGGAAAATACACCGACACAGGCTTGTAAAGATTCCCAGAATCTTTATTACAAAACTGAACAGTATTCAACAAAGCACACAAATAGCTATTTGGCCGTCAATACATCACAGAGACCACCAGCAGGGTTCAATGTGAGCAGTGAACAGAATTTCCTAGCTGGACATCGACGCATTTATACAATTTGTAAAAATGATGTCCAGCCCTTTACAAGTTAATAATACATTGGGCTAGGGTCGCGCCAGGTTCACTTTCCTAATTTACATATCTTGTGCATGTGGTTTACTTTTGAATATATTTACTAACACACTCCATTATTCTTTAACTTAACGTTAACACTCTTTACATATTGTTTTAATACAGACCAAACAAATATTTCGCATGTTATATTCGGATATCATTACTGTTCTTGTATACTTGTAGTTTAACATTGCTGATTCAAGTAATCCCCAGCTCCCGATGTGAACAAAGGACAAGGTCTACATGACCCTAACATGTAGCCTGAAGGCAGGTTGGACATTAACTCTACTTCAGAGGTTGAAGAGGTTAAGGCAAGAACAAGAGCACACGAGACGGCCATTTTAGATTACAGGGTGACTTTGTACAAAACCCCAAAATGGCGGTTCTAACCTAAAATGGAGGCTTGATTCAAGATGGCGGCTTACATCAATTTCTAAGGTCAAGACCTTGCCGTAGAGAGTTATTTGCATACAATTTTAAGCAGCTTGGCGTAGGCCAATATACATACAATCGTTTACAATAGGAGGCATAATTTAATATCCGATTCGACAAACCCTCCTTTTGGCCTATGCCAAGTGCTAGCACTACTTCTGATCTCCTTGCAAGTAACTCCATACGTCATCGTCCATACACCCTGAATCATTGTCTGACATATCTATTGCCATTAGATCTGACACCAGAGTTTCTTTTAACACATACTCTTTGGAAACCTTCTCTGGGGCGTATATTTTATGCCCTAATACACTTGTTGCTTGCGCGCAACATCCCCTTAACACTGAGCATATACCAGGGAGACACTGTATACAACAACAAAGAAACAGAAAACTTCCCAAGATAATCAGCAGGGCCGAAAACAACTTCCATCCCCATGACCGTAGGAGGTCCCCAAGTTCCCAGTTTCCCTCAGGAACATGTACTTCTGAACTAAGAACATGTAGATTTTGGATAGCCCTAAAGATCGTCGGAGAGGAGTCTGGTACGTAAACGCAGCAAGCGGACCCCACTAATTTACATACTCCTCCTCGCTCTGCCAGGGTGACATCTAATGCCATCCGGTTCTGAAGAGCCACTAATCTTATCGCTCTCTGCTCTAACGTCATATTATAGAGTATGTCAGTGGTCCGGTTGATGGTTCTCTCCAATACTCTCGCTAGTCCCCTGATATCTTCTGAATTCGTAATTTGCCCAAAAAATGGCACAAAGGATTTCATATCTCCTAAAGTTTGCGCTGGAGTATCCCCTTTCACACCTCGTTGTGAACGAGTCTTCGAAATTTCTACAGTACTGGCAATAAATACCCCAGGTAATAGAATCCCTAAATAACAGGTTCCTTGCCAATCCCTGGGCAACCATGGAAATGCCACATTACCGCAAACAAAATAGACAGGTTCACCTACATACAGAGGTCTGTTTTCACTAGTCAAATTCGCAACGTTGGCACACTTTCGAAAACTACCCATTGACCGTGTTCCATTCCTCTGTATGCAGAAGGTTACTGAATCGGGGCTATGATTAACAGAATAAGATGGAGGCGTGGCATCCTTATTGCCTATAGGAGCCATTTTGAAAGAGATTAAAGACTGAAAGGGACGAGACAATCTATCAGAGGGCCTAACAGAAGCAACGTTTGGCTTACTTCTATTTGCAAAAAGCAAGCATCCCAGGGGCATCAAAACATTCTTTTCAAAACTATTTTAATTTGTACCATCAAAGTTCCCTGAGATGCTGTCATTCCATCGACCAAAAAATAGTGCTATAAGAGAAGCGTAACAGGCAGTTGTCAAAGGTAAGGGGTAAATATACTAACCTAGCCCCTTATCCCCATGTTGCGGTAGATGTGTGCAGATCCAGCAATTGGTCTTATTAAAAATTGTATGAGTGGCATTCATTATTAACAAAAAGGTGTTATTTTGATAGTTCTGTCTATGCAAAGAATCCCTAGGTGCCAAAGTATGCAATTGCACGGAAGGAGTGGGAATAACAGATACATTTTCAATAGGTAAAAAGTCCTCTAATGGATATGCTTCCTCCAGATACCATAACCCAAACCCAACAGTTACTAAAAATCCAGTAATTATCACAAAAAGGCAACAATACACTTTGGGGGTCCCCTTACATGCTTGATCATTGTCTCTGCTAGTCAAATGTTTATCTAAAAGTTTGGTACGAGCGGTAGCGGGTGCAGGCATTGTCGTCTTCAACCGAAAAAAACACCAATTGTTTGTTTGCTGGCGACTCCAGTCGCGCGTCTTCTTAATGTCTTTCCCACAACCCTTAGCCAGCAGAATCTTCCCGTACAGTTGGGCCAAAAGGCAAGCCCTCAAATGATTTTCTCAATCGAACAGTCAGACCATGCTATACATTTACTTCATTGGGCGCAAATGATATTTTGCAGTTTTTGGTAAGGACAGAGTGTCGTCACTTCCTCCTGGAAGTGGCGAATGGACGGAAATGGGATCAGAAAAGGATTGATCCGGAAGTTCCACTGTTGGGGAGTGCGGAGACAAGATGGCCGTTTTGTCTGGCCTTGCGGATTCTGAAACGGTCTCCGATTCTCCTTTGCTGGTTGTTGCTGTTTCAGGCACGTTAGTTACAGCAGTGGGAAGGGATTCTGTATCTTCTGTATCGTACGGCACGGGCTGTGGGATCCTTTTGGAGTGCGTCGCATGGATCCAGTGTTTACAACCCACTACCCGCACAGCAGTCTGGGTGACTAGCAGGACTTGGTAGGGACCCCTCCACCGAGGTGCAAGGCAAGACGACCTCTCAAAAACCTTTGTGAGGATCCAGTCCCCCGGTCGTAGATTGTGACCAGGACCCTCGTAGCGCAAATGTAATGCCTCTCGCACCTGGTGATAAATTGAAAACAGATTTTTAGTCAACTGGTTACAGTAATCTGATAGAAGCACATTTTCTCTATCCCGTAATGAGAGACTTTTTGGCATACCCCAAATATTAGCAGGTCTCCCCATTACCACCTCAAAGGGAGAGAGCCCAGTCTTAGTTTGAGGGGTTGTTCTCATCGACAGTAACACGATCGGTAAGGCGTCCGGCCATTTTAGCTTGGTGCCAGCACAGGTCTTAGCGAGTTTGTTCTTTATAATGCCGTTGTGCCTTTCCACTAATCCGGCACTTTGGGCATGTCTAGCTGAATGGAACCGCTTGTCAATCTGTAATCCTTTGCAAATTTGTAGGATTACAGTGGCAATAGAGTGTGGCCCATTATCTGACCAGATGACTCTCGGCAGCCCGAACCTAGGAAAAAACTCTTTCAACAGAGTATTTTGCCGTGGTTATGGCCATTGCATCTCTAACCAGGAAGGCCTCAACCCAATTACTAAAGGCACAAATAACAACCAATACATATTTAAGATTGTTACACCGTTCCATTTCAATAAAATCAAAGTGAATAACCTCAAACGGAACAGAAGGTGGAGCGAAACTCCGCAGTTTTGAAAATCTTATCATTGGTCCATACACTGTGTAACATTTTAGTCAATTTCCGCGCACAAACATGTGTCGGACCATGAGCCATAATAACCATCATTGTAATGTAGGCGTCAGGGAGTAACCATTTCCCTTCAATATTGTCTACCCAACACCCATCGTCATCCAATCTCCCTGCACCCTCGATCCATCTCTTAGTTTCCTCTATGGTAGCATCTGCTTGAATATCTTTTACAGCATCGATACTTTCACCCAAAGTGCAAACGTTTACAATTTCTTTTACAGCATACATTTCTGAACTGAAATCAGTGACAGTTTGTTTAACTATCTGATCGGCGAAAGCATTCCCTTTTCCTACATCATCTGTAACCTTTTGATGTGCTGAACATTTTATGATAGCTAACTGAACAGGGAGTGCGAGTGCTGAAAGTAATCACACTATTAAGGTGCCATGCTGGATTTTCGTTCCGTGCGAGGTCAAGAAACCTTGTTCTTTCCAAAGTCTACCGAAATTGTGGGCTACCCCAAAAGCATACTGACTATCAGTATATATATTCACTGTAAGCCCCTCAGAAAGTTCACAAGCTCGAGTTAACGCTATATTTCTGCAGCCTGTGCAGAGTTATGCATAATTTTTTTAGTTTCCACAACCGTGCTTAAAGTAGTAACAGCATAAGCAGCCGTGGATGTACCGTCTGGAAGTTTAAAACAAGAGCCATCACAAAATAGCTCTCCTTGTGGGCTATTCAAAGGCGTGTCTTTCAGATCGATTCTGCCTTTAGTCTCTTGTTCTGTCATATAAAGGCAATCGTGTGACGTATCGTCACCATCAACAGTATTTTGTGAGACAGGTAAAAGTTCAGCCGGATTTAATACACAACACCTCTGAATTTGAATGTGGGGGGCAAACAAGATTAGTTCTTATCTTGTCAATCGTGCAAAAGTGAGGTGTTGCGTTTGAGTTCTATTCAATAAAATATCTACAGAGTGAGGTACCATTAGGGTTAACGCATGACCCAGGACCATTCCCTCACTCTGTTTTACAGACGCAGCAGCATCAGCAAAAGCGCGCAAACATCTTGGCAAAGTGCATGCTACAGGATCAAGGGCGGAGGAATAGTAACCGCACAGCCTATTCTTCCCTCCATGCTCCTGCGTTAATACAGCCAAAGCACATCTATCACGTTCATGCACAAACAATACAAAGACCTTGTCAGAATTCGGAGTTCCTAAAACCGGCGCTGAACACAGCGCGGATTTGAGCAAATCAAATGCTGTCTGGTGTTCCAAAGTCCATGGCAATGGCAAAGAAATGCCCTTCTTTGTCAAAGCCAGCATTGGTTTAATCGTTAACGAAAAGTTAGGGATCCACAATCTACAATAAGAAGCCATACCTATCAAGGCTCTAACTTCCTTCTGCGTATTTGGGACAGACATACCAGAAATAGTCTTTATTCGTTCAGGTGTCAACCGTCTTCCCTCCTTTGACAGGAGGTAGCCTAAATAGGTGACCTCCTGACAACAATATTGGAATTTTTTAAGTGAAGCTTTGTGGCCGTGTTTTGCTAGATGACAAAGCAACAGCACGGTGCCTTCTTTACAGGCGCTCTCAGAATCAGCAGCCAAGAGGAGGTCATCTACATACTGCAGTAATGTGCAAGTAGTAGGCAACCCGAGAGTATCGAGCTGCTCTTTCAATGTCCTACTATAAATACTTGGACTCTCAGTGTACCCTTGTGGTGCACGAGTGAATGTAAACAAGCGTCCACCTAGGGTAAACGCAAACAAATACTGCTATCCTTGTGTATGGGAATACTGAAAAATGCGTTTTTAATATCAACAACGCTAAAATGAGTGGCAGAAGCCGGAATCATGGTTAGTATCGTTGTAACATCAGGTACAATAGGAAATTGAGGAGCCACAATTTTGTTAATAGTGCGTAAATCAATTATAAAATGAAAGGGAATCGCATTATCACCTTTTTTGTATACTGGCAAAATGGGGCTGTTACATATGCTACCCGTAATCTCCTCAATTACCCCACGATGTACAAAATCAGAAACTATACATTTCAAAGCCTGTTCGCCTTCAACTGAGATCTTATATTGCGGGATGCGAGGCAATTTTATTCCATGTTTCAAAATAATTCTAACAGGTTCAATTTGAAGAATGCCCACATCATTATCATCAATTGCCCATAAGCATTCTGGAACATTACTAAATTCTGGCGGTAAAGGTTGAGTCAAAAACTGAGAGGTGAGTGATTGCTGAGGTGAAATTGTTAACCGAATTCCGTCCGGAGAACAATGTATTACTGCATGCAATGCCTTCAACAAATTTAGCCCCAGCAAGTTCTCCCCACAGTTTGTGGTAAGTAAAAATGGACACTGTTCCGTGAAGGGACCCAGTGTTATCGGTACCGGCAAAGAGACCGGGCAAACTACAGGTGTTTCTGAAAACCCTACGGAAACGTTGGACTGCCCTGACAGGGGAATATTTGGAACCCGTGAATGATCAATGGAACATTTCTGTGCTCCCGTATCTACTAAAAATAGATGCTTCCTATTTCCCACTGCCATCTCAACGTAGGGGCCTTTCTGATGAACGGGAATAGGCGTAGGTTACAAATCCTGCTTTCGGCAATCCTAGCGAAACAGAATATTATCAAAAGGAAGCTCTTGAGAGAGGTACGCGGCAGAAGGGTGATCAAAAATGTTTCTATTATCCACATTCGAAACTTGCTTATCTTGTGAAGGAGGTTGCTGTGATTCCGGTGCAAACTGACCTCTGCCAGGGCCCCCTGCACCTGGGCGACCTCTGGATCGTCTACCCATGTTCCCAAATGACCTTTGCTGCAAGGTCGGACATTGTGCGCGCCAGTGGCCTTCCTGCCGGCAATAGGCACACTGGTTAATGGTTACCGGAGCCAAGGGCACACTTCCCTGCGGAATGTACTGACCTCTAAATTGATTACCCCTTCTAGGGCTTCTAACAATCTTCTGTAATAAAACTTTAGTTTTCAGGTCACCCTTTTTTTTCTCAAGTTTTTCCTTTTCAGTATTTACACGATTTTCATAGTACTGAGCCATATGCAGTACTTCTGATTGAGACTTCGCCTGCCAAGCACTTTCACAAGACATAATCTGTAACTGGATGTCAGGCAGCAATCCACATACAAATTTGTCGACAAACAACCTTTTCCCTGACTCTGTGCCTAAGTCTTGTCCACTGAAATCTGAGAATACCTGCTCGAACCGATTGAAGAAATCGGTAGCACCCTCAGACTTTCCTTGGACACAGGCCGTAAGCTTGTCCCATATGACTCGTTTTTCAGGACCATAGTTATCAATTTTACAATAATTCTATCAGGCAAGGTTAATATCACTTGAGGTGGTCGTTCGCCAGCTGGTCTTTCTCTGTTTAGCCTAACCATGTTACCCCGTGTATCGCCCAACCCAGGTATGTCATCTATAGTCCTAATCTGTTTCCACAAATCAACTGGCAGGAGTTCGGGAAATAATAGGTCAATATCACTTAAGGTGAATACCGACGACTGTAAGACCGACTCTATGGGCCTCATTACCCGGTAGGCGGTGAGCCATGGCGCTATTAGCGCCATGGCTCATGCCGGTAAAATACCGGCACCGCCTTGGCGGAAAGGGGATTTACCGCCCCATTCCAAGGTTGGAGGGGCGGTAAATCCCCCTTCCGCCATTGCCCTTCTCCATTCCCATTTCTGCCCCATAGGGCTCTATGGGAATGGGGAAGGCGCTAATTACGGCACCGCAATTTTGCGGTGCCGTAATTAGCTCTGAGGTCCCTTAGCGGGTTGGATTTTAACGCCTGCAAAAAGCAGCCATTAAATCCCCCAACCCGCAAAGGGACCTCGTAGTAAGGCGGTAGGGATTTACCGGTACCAGTATTTTACCGGTACCGGTATTTTACCGGTACCGGTAAATCCCTACCGCCATCCGTGTAATGAGGCCCTATTTCTTTATAGAATCCGGTCGGATTATTTCTTATATCGGGAATAGATTGCTTTAAGGTGTTCACTTCCTGTCTTGAAAACGGGACGTGAACAAACTGTGAAACGTAATGTGCAGGGATTTCTCCGGTGACTATTCCTCGTCCAGCATCGGCCACAATCTCAACTTTCGGGACAAATGTCGGAGGGACCTCTCTCATAGGCAACTGAGAAGTAGGTCGCTCTGAACGCTTACTAAGCAACAGAGCCAAATCAATCGCTAAGGCAGTCGAAGAAGTATCAATCGAAAAGGCTCTCTTATAAACACTCATCAATTCTGCGGGACAACAAATCTTTCTTCTTACACACTCATTCTGCAGGTGCTCCACCATCACCTGTATCACTTTCTTTTGCATTTCTAACGTATACTGACTATATGTGTCATATACTTCATCTGGAGTTATCGACATATCCGAAATCCATCTTATTGCATCCTTTATACAAATTCGCGCTTCCTCTCCTTTTAATTCTCGACAAGGAGAAAACCGTTTCTGTAAGTACATAATACCTAATAACTACCACCATCTGCTTCCTCATTCTGTAACTCTTCCAACTCCTTCCTATACTCAAATATCCTCTCAACATGCTCATATACCTTCTCCGCAGTATCTCTGGACAACGCTAAGGCGTTCAAATCCCGTAACCCTTGTGGGAAATCTACATAATTTAGTCTATTCCACATTATACTCAAATGAGTCCCTAATCCTTCAATAAAAATGTTTTTCTCAGGAATACTTATTACATTTTCGAGTGTGGAAAAAACATCGGCTTGTTCACCCTTCTCCATACAATGCTTAGCCCAAGCAATCAATTCACTCTTTTTGTCTGGGGACAAAGTATTACGAGTCACAACCCTTGGTCTCGCTCCCTGGTCTACTACAAGCGATGCAGAATCACTTGGAAGAAGAAAAGTAGGCACATGCTGAATATCAACAGGTGAAGGCAAGGGGGCAGGCAAAGGAGCGACGGCTGAAAGAACAACAGGAAGAACAGCAGGGAGCACCGGAGGAACTATAGGAGGGGGGATAACAACGGGAAGGGGCAAAGCGCCAGGAGGAGGGACGTACGGAGGTGGCGCGGAGGCATCGGGCCTTCGTTCATGCAAAAGTTTACTAATCAATTCATCTGACGTATGAAAATCTTTTGAAGGGTAGATTTTCTGAATGCCTAATTGAAATGCCCTGTCCGTGTTCGTAACTGACTCCAATTGTTTATTTTGATCATATAACCGTGCCTTTTCGACACTTGTCATATGTCTACGCATATGTTTCTCTCTACTCTTTTGTTGCTGCAAAGCTTCTGTTTTCCAACTGTGCAACGCGTCAAATGCTGCAGGTCTAGCCTTTTTCTTTACTAATACAGACTCTAAATATTCTATACGAGGGATTTCAAAACTACCATTGGTTGGCCACCGAAGATTAGAATTATGTCTGGTCTGACTGTGCCAAATGTCATTAAATGCTATACTACAAAAGCCTTTCTTACAGTACATAGTACATGCCGGCGCCCCTCCTGTGGTGCGGGACGGCTATCTTCCAAAGATTGTCTGTCGCTGCGGAATGATGCCCTAAAGCAGGCAGACAATTTCCCAGGCATATCAAAGTTCTGGTGTTACCTGGTTAAATAATTGTGCTCGCGAGTACAATGCTCCAAATTCATTTTGTCAGGGTTAAATTAAGAATCGGGACACGATTCACCTGACCAAAGGACTGGGAGGCCCGATCGGGTTACTAAGGACAATGCTAAGGACCCACGTGTCTGGTGATTTTCGGCAAATTTACCCACCTCAAATATATGGACCCTCGTCAAGACGTCGTCTCGGGCTACAGCTCACCGTCCAGGGATCGGATCGTGCAGTTTTCGTCGAGGAATTCGCTTCTCGTCTAGAGTGGCCGTTTCTGTTGGCACCGGCCGATCTCGGTCAGATAGCCGAGCCAACCTTCAAAGAGACAAAGTCATTCTTGAGGGTCCCTATTCGGGCACCATCTGTGGAATCAGAAAAAATACAATATTACGGCTGTTACACCAAGCAAAGGAAAATACACCGACACGGGCTTGTAAAGATTCCCAGAATCTTTATTACAAAACTGAACAGTATTCAACAAAGCACACAAATAGCTATTTGGCCGTCAATACATCACAGAGACCACCAGCAGGGTTCAATGTGGGCAGTGAACAAAATTTCCTAGCTGGACATCGACGCATTTATACAATTTGTAAAAATTATGTCCAGCCCCTTACAAGGTAATAATACATTGGGCTAGGGTCGCGCCAGGTTCACTTTCCTAATTTACATATCTCGTGCATGTGGTTTACTTTTGAATATATTTACTAACACAATCCATTATTCTTTAATTTAATGTTTACACTCTTTACATATTATTTTAATACAGACCAAACAAATGTTTCGCATATTATGTTCGGATAGCATTACTGTTCTTGTATACTTGTAGTTTAACATTGCTGATTCAAGTAATCCCCTGCTCCCGAGGTCAACAAAGGACAAGGTCTACATGACCCTAACATGTAGCCTGAAGGCAGGTTGGACATTAACTCTCCTACAGAGGTTGAAGAGGTTAAGGCAAGAACAAGAGCACACGAGACGGCAATTTGAGATTACAGGGTGACTTTGTACAAAACCCCAAAATGGCGGTTCTAACCTAAAATGGAGGCTTGATTCAAGATGGCGGCTTACATCAATTTCTAAGGTCAAGACCTTGCCGTAGAGAGTTATTCGTGTACAATTTTAAGCAGCTTGGCGTAGGCCAATATAAATACAATCGTTTACAATAGGAGGCATAATTTAATATCCGGTTCGACACAAGGACATCCATACTAAGCCAATCATTGCCTTACCCTTTGTGAAGATCCAGGCAAGGGCCAGTTCCTCCTAAAGGAAGTCCTGCTCACTTCCTATACACACACATTGCTCTCCCAAAACATGTACGTTCCTGGAAAACTGGCACTGTTTTACTCAAGATGATCCTGCAGTCATGAAGGTGCATGGTCTGATGGAGAACTACGGCACAATATGCTGCCTGTGAGAGCTATCGGTAATTTTAAAAGATTGAAAATGGGAAGGGAGATGAGATGTGTTATTTCTCAGCCAAAATTGTATCATATTACGGTGAAATCCCACTACTCCTTATCTGAAACTGCCCAAGGGGACTTGTATTTGAAGTGATAGGGGAGGGATAGCTGTATCGATTCAATCACATCAGGAAACATTCTCTGACTGGGTAAACCAATGTTGTGCACACTCCCTAAAAGTCTTGTTTCCCTAATCCAAACCTGTGGGAGTCAGATGCAATTTGTTCTTGGCTACATTTAAATCACCTGCACATTGCTTATACATTCATAACCCAGCACTCATATTGTAAGGGGGGGTTAGGGTTGATATGTGCATATAAATGTCATTGGTAAATGTAACGTTTCTCTGATGCCATACTTGTTTAGATATTGGAGAAAATCCCACTTTTTGAAGTATTTTGCAAGTGCGGTTATAAAAATGGTCTTTGTAATTACTATGTAAATACATGTGAACACATCAGCCAATTAATTGCAATGTTGTAATTGAAGTACACTGTGTTGCTTAGATAGAAACAATCATAGGCGTGGCAGTGTATGTGTGTATTGACACTAGTGAGATATAAGCAGACATGTCAATTTCATTTTTGTAGATTAGCTGCCTGGGGTTGTATAGTATTATTGAGATTCATGCAGGAATGCCATTTTTGTTTTTGTGCATAAGCTGTCAGTTATTTAGTAATAATGTGGTGATTTTTCTGGCATAAAGCTGGAGACAACCTTTGTTTGGATTTGACTTAATTTTCTTTAACTAAATTAGAGTTTTCAAAGCACTGTCTAATTCTTGCCCTGAACTGTGGGGTTGGACTATATCAGTAGGGGTTGTTAAATGAATGGTATCGCACTAGCATAGAATCTATAATTTAATTCAAATAGTTTATTTTACCATAATGAATTATCTAATAGGTTCCATGAACATGTCAATAAAACCAAAAAAATTTCAGAGCCCCATTATCTTCCGCAGGTGTCTTTCAGAACCAAAAGTCTTAAGAACATAGTTTGCTAATTGAGCCCCCACCTGTCGCCCCCAGATCTGTTCATATCCCTGTTCATGACTGACTACACTGAGATCTCTGGTCAGTATGATTAGGCCCCTTGCTGGATACTAGGCAAAAAAACCTGAAGGCAGTTATTTTGGTCCTTGTTAGACACGCATACCATGGCCACTGTGATGCCCTTCCCCTCAGAATCAGTAGCCGGCCTTCTATATCAGCAGTTTCCTCTGTCAGGGTGAATGGAAAATCCAATGCTATGAGTATCCCCACCTCCTTTGTCAGAAAACATTTCGACTCAAGCCTGTGTGTGTGCTGATTAAGGAAATGAGCTCTCTCGATGATAGCCACTTGAACACCTTGTTCCTACATCTGGCAGAAGAGCCCAATCCTTTTATATAGGGTGTTCAGGCCCCACACATTTAAACAACCCTGAAAGCTGCCTTTTCAGGCACGGCTCTAAACACCAGAACGCCCAGGCTGTTTGTGTTGTGCGCCACAGGTCACTAATCCTGTGGTATGTGTAACCTGACCTATGCTTCTCCTTCTGCTTAACGCCCTAGATGAACCCTAACCCCACAGAAAGAAAGCAGAACAAACCATTTAAATATCAAGTTCACAACAGGAGCTACAATACAAATACAAACCTAACAGTTGAGGAGGTGCGTTAATCCTCAACAAAATACCCCCCCCCCCCCCCGATCCTCCCATTCAGAGTTTAAAACTACCAGACGAGTGGTCATTGCCTTCTCCCAGAGTGCCTTTCATCATTGGGGGAAAAAAGAAACCAAATAGGTCTGGAAATTTTACCCTTCAGGTGGTGCAGCACTGTCCAAAGAGGAAAGTGGCCTGGCAGCAAGACATCTAATCTCCCCAACAGGTAAATTCAGCTGTTGGACCTGGGTCTACCATTTCGAAAACTAGAGGCTTAGTGTCCTGAGCAGATAGAATAGCACCACTCCAAACTCTGGGAAGGACCCTACTCTCTGTGTAGCCCTCAAGTTCTGTTAATATGTATCCCTCCATCATTCACACCCATGTGCCTCTATCTCCCAACCACTGTTATAGGGATAATCGGATCACTCTAGACAAGACAGAAGACCATGAGCTCCCCAGTCAACCAACATATCTTTGCCTCCGATGCAGTTTGCAAGTGTCTCCTCCACCAGACCAGTCGAACCACTCCTAGTTAAATAGGTGATGTGGGAACACCATATTGGGAGTCGTTGTAGACAGAGTCAAGGGCCTGTCCAATGAGATGAAACAATGGATTCATGTGAGTTATCATGCAGAGCTTGGACAAGAAGATTCTTTCATATTCCTATTCTAAGATCTTCCAGGAGACCTCCTCTCTAAGTCAACTAATCGAGGTCCCGTCCCACTATCCTCATCCTGCTGCAAGTCCAAAACCAGGCAAGCTTCATCCACCTGCCTCCTGGGCTACCGTGTCTGAGTGCTGCTGCATCCAGTTGGCCAAATCATGTCCCTCAGCACCTTTCCTTTACCCATAGATTGTCCTCCATGTGATGATTTTCCAAGTCCTCCAGGTGCCATAGAGCCACCACAGTAACATCTGTATAGTCTTGATGACGAGCACCCACAGTATTAAGATCCTTCTGAAGTGCCTGGGTAGCTGTTTCATTGGTGTACACTCTTAAGGTATTCGTCATTAAGTCCTGTTTGAGGGCCGCAAGACCGAATTGATGACCTTAGCAGTGGACTGAAGCTCATCAATGATTTCTTTTGGCCCAAATCTTCCCAGAGCGAGGCTTTTCGCCTCTCAGGTCTTCACTCAGCGAAATTTGCTCCTCACCTCCCTCAGCAACAGACTCCTTTACAACACGTTCCTCCATTCTGATGGACTGCTGAGGCTGCGAGTGCCAAATCATCGGTATGGTGGACTGCTTACATGAATTGCTGTTCCTCCTCCATTTTCCCCACCGGTAAACTGGCATCACGATAATGGTCCTTTTAGAGGCCCTCTGGTTCTCCCTGTTACCCTGCTTCTCCTAAAACCACAGGAGGGGGAGTGTGAGAGGAGTTCTTTGACAAGTCGCCTATTATTCAAGACTTAACTTGCGCCGCAATGGCGTGCCTCATCTTCAATGCATTGGGAGCCATCGTCACACTGCAGCTCCCGAGTCCCCGCTGCTCTGCACTGCCCACTGTCCGGCGATCTTGACCCAGCTCCTCTCACCACGCTCTCAAGGCTTCTCTGGTCACCATCTTAAACACGGATCCTGAGGTTCCCCCACTGCAGTTCCACTAGTGCACCATGGGGCCTCATTACGACCCAGGCGGTAAGGGGTTAACAGCGCTGTAAAAGGTGTCAGCGCCGTTAAACCCTTACCACCTAATTACGAGCTCCCTTTGCGGGTCCCGACCTTAACGGCTGGTTTTACCAGCCGTTAAGGAAGGAACCCGCAAAGGGACTTTCGAGGTAATTACGGTACCGCAATTTGCAGTACCGTAATTACCGCCTTCCCCATTCCCATTGAGCCCTATGGGGGCAAAAATGGGGAAGGGCCAATGGTGAATGGGGAATAATCCCACGCAAACCTTGGAATGGGGCGGTAATTCCGCCATTCACCATGGCGGAGTTGGTAAAATACCGGCGTCAACCATGGCGCTAATAGCGCCATGGTTAAAGCCAGGGTCGTAATGAGGCCCCATCATGTCTCAATGTTTCGAGGATCCTTGGCAGCCCGGTAGATCCTCCTTATGGCTGCATCGCTGGTCCTCAGCTTGCACCAGGGGAGCAACAGAACCCCTGCGGATGAGGATGGGGTTGCCTGAGCACACACACTAGGCGGCCATCTTGGTTTGCATCCGGACATGCGCTCTCCCACATTGGACCCATTTAAAGATTCCTTTTGTTTATGCAGACAGTAATGGTGAAAGAGTGGAATATTCCAAAACTATGAGGATTTAGAGTAAATGCTGTGAACCCGATATGACTGTACTTGCATGCAGCACGCTTGTTTTAATTAGCATTTATCTTGGGTCTTTGTGCCCATATAGACAGGGCTGGTGCTACCATAAAGCGATTCTAGATGGCTATCTAGACCACCACCAGCAAAGAAGAAGGAAAATAAAACCTGGCCCATTGCAAGGGAGTGTGGCGCCAAAATGGGATCTTGTCTAAGATCCTTTAAATCACTATACTAGTGATCCATGTGGAAGGAGTGATATCTAAGCTCCCTTAAATCACTATACTAGTGATCCATGTGGAAGGAGTGAGGCATGAAACTCTGGCTTGCCAGATAGTTTCTCTAGCTGTCAGTTGGGTCGCGTGCAGGGCACTGGCTTTGGGCCAGGGCATTGATGACTTGACACATTGCTGCACTCGGTAAACTACGCATTTATATAAAAAAAAAGTTCACTTGGAAATCTGAGGTGCTTTCTGGAAGCGCCAAAACATCTACGAAAGCATTTAACCTGGAAGAGTGACTTCGTATGAGGAAAAATAGTCTAAGAACTTACTTTTTATTGTGAGGCAAACATTTTATTATAAACCCGACTATTTAAAAAAGGTCTTTAGAGAATAGTTGGAAGCGTAATTACAATATATATGTTAATGCTAGCTAGTGTTCGCTAGGCAGCTGCTATTTGCTAATGTTCATGAAGCCAACTCAACAACATTGACATTTGATGAAAGGTAATATTTATGAGTGTAAATTAGCAATTTTTCTCATATTCTGTGAGTTGTCCATAATTCCACATCCCAGTGGTGAGAGTAAACAGAGCTTGTTAGGGGGGGGGGCTAGAATCTATACACCACCCTCACCATTTACATGTTATGACATGTTAGGTTACTGGGATACCACAAGAGGACACAATGCACAAACCGCACAACTAACATACCACACAACAGATTTGATATAACACACATTGCCCAAAGCATCTACTACACAGTGCACATGCCTATCACACATACTGCAAAATGAAGGCATCCACCACACAGAGCACATGCCTATCTACACATACTGAAAAATTAAGGCATCCACCACACAGTGCACATGCCTATCTACACATACTGAAAAATTAAGGCATCCACCACACAGTGCACATGCCTATCCACACATACTGCAAAATGAAGGCATCCATCACACAGTGCACATGCCTATCCACACATACTGCAAAATGAAGGCATCCACCACACAGTGCACATGCCTATCCACACATACTGCAAAATGAAGGCATCCACCACACAGAGCACATGCCTATCCACACATACTGCAAAATGAAGGCATCCACCACACAGTGCAAATGCCTATCTACACATACTGAAAAATTAAGGCATCCACCACACATGGAAACATGCCTATCCACACATACTGCAAAATGAAGGCATCCACCACACAGTGCACATGCATATCCACACATACTGCAAAATGAAGGCATCCACCACACAGTGCACTTGCCTATCCACACATACTGCAAAATGAAGGCATCCACCACACAGTACACAGACATGTGAGCTACTACAGAATTCCCACAACCACACAACACAGCTCATCCATTACACTGTGCAAAGAGCATACACACTCTCTCCCTCTCGTTCTAAGACTCAAAACTCTTAAAGAGTCCTCCGTTGAAAGCCACATCCGGGCACATCTAACCGGGTATGAAACACGAACCTGTCATACTTACATAACATGGAAGTCCTTCAGTCCCCTCTCCAACGTTCACTCCCCATACATATCCTCTCCCCTTAACACGTGCCTCGCCTGTCACCCTGTTTTACCCCTCTCCAGTTTCAGACCTCTCTCCTCTTTCACCCACCTCACCTATTTCACAACTCACCCCTTTATCCCCCTCTCTCCCCTTTTACACCGTCCACTTCCATTCCCTCTCTAACCCTCACTGCCTCTTATCCCTCCCACTCACTCCCTCGGACACCCTCCTCCCTTGTTTTATACCCCCCCTCAACCCTTTCACGCCACTCTACACTTTCACCCCTTCCTCCTCCTTTCATTGCTTTCTCTAACTCTCCTCTTTTGTCCACTTTACCCTCTATCCACTTTCACCCCCGCACCCTTTAGCCCCCTTAACACTCCCGTGTCAACACCTTTTTATCCAATTTCTCTAGCAGTTCACCCCTCTTCACTTGCACCCCTTCACTCATTGCCCCATCCCCCAATTCACACCCCACCTATCACCTCCCTCCCCGTTCACCCCTTTCACACCACTCCCCCTTTCTTCCTTCGACCTTACCACCTTAAACCCTTTTACTCACTCTCATCTCTCTCCCCTTTTGCCTACTCTCTCCTTTCATCCCCTCTGACCTTTCCCCACCTTCCACACACATTCATCCATTTCACCCCTTCCCCCCTTTCACCCTCTCTCCCTTTCCACCCAGTATCCCCTTCACTCAGACTACCTTCTCACCCCATATGCCCCTCCCTCGCCTTTAACCCTTTTTCATGTTCCTTTCACTCTCCTTTCACAAACATTCACCCCATCACCACTCTCCAATCCCTTTCAAACTCTCTCCCCTTAAACTCCCTTTCACATCCCTCTAACCCTTTTCACGTCGCTTTCACCATATGACCTTGTTCACCCTCTCTCCCCTTTACTTCCTCATCCCTTTTACTCTCCTTTCATCCTCTTTCCCTTTTCCCCCCTTCTCCACGTTTCACCCCCTTTGCCCCTCTCTCCTTCACTCCCTTCTCTCCTTCCATCCATTATCACCGTCTCACCCCCTCTCCCTTTTAACTCCCCTTCCCCTTCACCACTTGTGCCACGCTCTCCCCCCTATCTTCTGGTACCTCCCTCACTCTTCACCCACGTCCCACCGTGCACTCCCCATCCCCTTTACACTTGCATTCTTCCTTTCACATGTTGCACCTTCTCTTCTCGATTACCTCATCTCCCCTCAACCATTCCACCCTCTCACATAAGCTGCACCCCCTCTTAGTATCTGCAACACACTTCCCTTCCCTCCCCTTGGAGCCCTTGTTTCTCCTCCCACTTCCCTCTCCCCTTTCCCATTCATCCAGCACGAGAAATCTGTTTTTCCTAAGCTCACTCTCCTATCAAACAACCCTACCCATTTGCTCCCTGCATGCTACTTAAAAACAACAGTGGTTGGGTCATGTGACCGGAGCACATGACTTGTGGATCTTCCTGTGTGTGGCGATTTGGACGACTTGGACACCTGGTGGAAACCCTCATTTGTGGTCCATCCATTTCCTAGAACAGCCGGGGATAAGGGACAAGAATGGAGATTGGAGGATGGTGGTGAGGCTGAGGGAGGGATTCAGGGGTGCCTTATCCTTGATGAGCATCTGACAGAGGAGGTGCTGATGAAAGCGTTAGGGGGTACATCCAGTGCTCCACACTCATGCTCCCCCACATGGAAGCAGAGGCACAGCCTCAACCCCACCTCGATCCAGGTAGGAACTAATTGGAGTACCCATTACCAAATAAATTGCTTGATGCTTGTTGCATAACCTCAGATGCCCTTTCAGCTTCCTTTGGCCCTGTTTAGGGCCCCTCTGGCCACTTAATGTGACAGTTTTCCTGCAATGTCCATGCATACTGGACAGACTTTACTCTGTATGCATGCAGTGGAATGTACTGTCTTGTGCCATGCTGTGGTCAAAGTTGCCAAATATGCTAATTCACAGAATCATTGTATGTTTGAGCGGATGTGAATGCAGGGAGGGCACTTTGTAATCATTTGGGCAGTGCCTCGTGCTGGCTGCCCAGTAACACCTCAAGGACATGCCTAACCACAGCAAAACTCACTCTCACATGGGATGAGGACACAATTCGACCAGACAAAATTAGCACTTACAGCTGACAGTGGTGATAGCCCTTCCTGTGGGCCCTTCAAGATAATTACTGCTAAAAGCCTACAGTCAATGTCGCTCAAGCTGAAAGGTCTACATGATTTATAGATGGCACTTGGCCATTTTTTTAGAAAGTGGTCGGACCACGAAGATAGGGGTATCAAAAATGCAGCAAAGCAATGTCTTAAGATAGGAATCCACACCTCCTGCAGTGACCTAGAAAGTTCTACAGGCATCATACTAGAGTGATGGGCTTCTCAGATCAGCTTTTTCTATTGTTGTTTTCATCGGAAAACCAGCCAATAAAATGTGAGCTCTGGATTTGGTTTGCCACGTCCACAAATACAGTGCTTGCTGATGGTTTTTCAGTAACTTCCACTGGGTTGACACGGTTGACCAATTGAGTCTCCCAAAAGTTTTCCGATAATTTACCTTGGATTTGACTTTATTTTGGACCTTTCTCTCTGGCAGTAAAACTCCAAGGGCCAGATTACGACTTTGGAGGCAGCCATGCCCTTAATAAGGGCATGGCTGCCTCCAAAACCGTGGGGGTCATTCCGAGGTTGGAGTAAAGGGAAAAATGATGCTGGTAAGTGATTACCGGCATCATATAACGCTGCGGCCCATTCCGACCAACCAGACCGCTATTTACGGCACCACAAAGTACGATGCAGTAAATAGCGGTCTCGTGTCGAGCGCGTGACACACCGTGCCGATATTAGCGGCATGGCATAAACAGGAGCTGATCACAAGGAACGCACACACATAAATAACGGTCTCCTTAAGCCCGTAAAGTACCATACCGGCATGGAGTACATACAGGCATCTCAGAGAAGGAGTAAAGAATCCTGAGCAGTAGTTCCCAGAGCTACAGGTGCACACAAACAGCACAGGTGTAGTCAATGGAGTCTGCCACAGCACAAAAGGACGACACCCACACACCACACCCCCTCCCACACCAAGATGATACCAATAGTGGTAGCAGTACTTGAAGCAGGAGGCCCTGCTTGCAAGGGCACAACCACAAGAACAACACCAACACCAACAACACCAGGCCCCACCACTGAGGAGACACAGGGGGAGAAGGAGGGTGAGACAGGCCCAGCATGCAGCACCAGTGCAGCCTCCGTCACCACCCCAGCAGCCCCCATTCCCACACATCAGGTCCGGTCCCTCAAGCGAACCTGTGAGCAGATACACACCCTCTACCAGCTTGACTGTGACACCATCACCACCATAGTTGGCCTGAGAAATTACGAGATAAGTGAGCATCATACAAATACACATCGCTATCCCCGCTCAACTGAAGGCGGTGCCTTTGCCCCACACCCATGCCACAGGCACCTACCAGCACTCAGTGGGGCCCATGCATGGCATATCACAACCGTCCATTTCACGGACGCAGAACCAAGTGCCGGATCACCTCCTCAAGCACATAAGGGGCTACAAATCCCTACCATGGACTACCCAGGAGATATACGACACAAAAGTTGACCCCCCATGCATTGGCAGGCATGCCAAATTACATGAGTGCCCCTGACTGCACCCACGTGGATTAGGCGGACCTGCATGGCATGCAGGGGGCGTATCGCAACCGCAAGCAATACCACTCCACCAACCTGCAGACGGAATGCAACACAAGCAAGAACATCGCACATGAGTGGGCCCGACATCCAGGACCAACTCATGACTCAATGGGCCAGCTGAACTCCACGCTACCCTGCCGCATGGGGCGACATGCAGGATGACGTGCCTGCTGCTTGGTGAGTCGTCTGACTGTGCCATGCCAGTGCATCGGTGCCATGAGGTGGGTGCCTGCATAATCAAACTGGGTTGAAATGATGAAGCCAGTGCACGATGTTCACTCCACCAAACACCGTGCCACAGATCCAGTGTAGCGGCACATGAGTACAGATTCCCACATTGATGGAGTAAGGCACACACCTAACACATGATAACCAACATGTGACAAGGCCAAATCCCACAACACATGCACCACTCATTGGCGGCCCCCACACACCATAAGGGCATATAGGAAGACACACTGCATATGCAGAATGTGGCTGCCTCCAGCATGTCACCACACCGGAGAGTCATCCCTGGGAGTGGATTGAACTGAGGGCAGCAGGGATACCACACCACATCACCGGTTCGGCACACCCATAGGAGTGGTGGAATTCACCATAGTATGGATCAGAGCAGTATGATGAATATGCCTCTGACTACAGCCAACGCACCCAACTACGGAATCACACAGTACACAGCACTTCATGGATCTAACCTCAAGACTGCTGCATGCATCTATGAAGCAGGTACCACGAGATGTGCGTGCCATTGTGCATAGACCATCTCGAAGACACTCCCCCCTACAGCATTCCATTGTACAGGACACATATTGGGGCCATGAATGGGCTAAATGCATCCATGGACATGTGCGTATGGGCATCAATGACCTGCTGCCATGTAAGACAAGTTCAGTTCTCCACTATGACAGTCCAAACACTTACCTTCATTGGCTAGACATGCAGGTGTTGGTGGCTGTCCCTTGACACCATGGTACAGGACCCCTGTCAGAAACCCACAGAACAGGCCCAAGGAGGCCTACAATACTGCCCATACCCGTGCATGCATGGAGATGAAGCAGCCACTTGGCTTGCATAAGGCACATATGAGTTGCCAAAGCTGGTCTGGTGGGGGACCCATCTACTGCAATGTGTAGGTGTCCAAGACCCCCATGTCATGTGTAAAGCTGAACAAAATGTGCATCCCTTGGAACGTGGCCCTGTCCCCTGACATGGGACTGCTGTCACGCTCAACTGATTCCCACGGAGGCGCAGGTCCGGCTTCGAGTGCTGATGCTTCTTCAATGGTGA
Source organism: Ambystoma mexicanum (assembly GCF_040938575.1). NCBI lineage: Eukaryota > Metazoa > Chordata > Amphibia > Caudata > Ambystomatidae > Ambystoma > Ambystoma mexicanum. The sequence goes on from NC_090939.1 coordinate 508,380,226, forward strand.
AGCGCAGGACTCTGAAGATGGACAGGAAGCGCCCCTCTACTCTGACTTCTCTGGCTCGCAGGAATATTCCCCTGTGCGTGAAAAGGGAGTATTACCTACTGACGGAATAATGCTCAAGCCTCCCACTCCCTTCCAACCCTCCACGATACCCTTCCACAATTCCCCGTGAAGTCTCACCTTAGGGTCTGGAAGGATGAGTTCTCCATCCTGCTTCTGATGCATGGGCGCGTTGAAACCCAGTTACTTCACTGGATTGAGGTTTGATGGGAGTTCAAATAAGCTTGACTATTCAGGTAAGGCGCTGTAAGAGTTCTGTTGCAAGTTCAAAAGTTCAAGCTTAATAATAATGTTCATTGTCTTATTGCAGCAAGCGCTAACGCTTATGTCTTTTTCCCCTTAGGGGCCGGGGTTCGGAATGCCGGAGATATGGCACCGACCCGAAGTGAAACGTGCAGTTCCAGTAAATGACAGGTAAGTTCTGGATGAGCGTTCGGGTAATGTCTTTGCATTCGCTCATTCAATGTCTTTGTCTTTTTTCCCCATAGGGGCCGGGGTCCGGAATGCCAGGAAGCGGCAGGACCCGAAATGAAATGGGAATGACCCAACAGGTAAGTCTTAGATGGAAACTGAGCTTTTCCTATTCCCTTCCTTCTCTCACCTTGTGTTCTTGTCTTTTTCTCTCTAGGCTCTGGGAAGTGGCTGCGGATCCGGATGATCGCTGCTGAAGATGGCGGTGCCCAGGAAAGGTGAGTGAAATGCAGCGTTGCAGCGATCGAAGCGAAGTGCTTTTAAAGAATGATGTCTTCCCTTTCAGGATCGTCGGTGTGATGTCTCCGTGATGCAGCTTTAGCAGGTAAGGTCTTCTTTCTCACCAATTTTCTCTTATCTCCCTTTGCAGGTGACCCAGGATGCTGACAGGCGTGGCTGAAGTCCAGATGCAGGAGCTGACACGGTGAGCGTCCAGCTGCGAGGAGCAGAACAACGCGAAGCGTGAGTTGCTGATCGGGCGTGGTTTAAATAGCTTTGGAAGAAGTTCCAGGTATGTATCCTTCCACCGATCAGGTATGTATCCTTCCCCGACCACACCCAGGTGGAAAGTAGTCCCACAGGTAAAGTAGTTCCATTCAGGCCTCAAGAGGGCCTGGATGCAGCAGCATGGTCTGCATCAGGTAAGTGCACATTAAAACACTTGAACACATGTCTAGCTTTATGAGCCTGGCGCCTAAGGCGCCAGGACAGGGGTCCAACATGAGCCTGGCGCCTAAGGCGCCAGGACTGTGTCCAAAGGGCCCCAGCTTGGGCCCGCTGGCACTTCCCTGGGGGAAATGATGCCTGCCTCTGGGGTTGCTGGGTCGGACCTGGCTCCTTGGAGGTAGGCATCATGACAACTGCTAACACCAGATGAAGATGGAGTGAAGGAGGAGGAGG